>NW_027397071.1:10731585-10886574 GCF_003265705.2 Callorhinus ursinus | reverse complement strand
TTTGGTCCAGTGTGTCATTTAAAGTCTTTATTTCCTTGTTGATCTTTTGCTTAGATGATCTGTCCATTTCAGTCAGGGGGGTGTTAAAGTCCCTCACTATTATTGTATTGTTGTCAATGTGTTTCTTTGCTTTTGTTATTAATTGCCTTATATAATTGGCTGCTCCCATGTTCGGGGCATAGATATTTACAATTGTTAGATCTTCTTGTTGGATAGACCCTTTAAGTAGGATATAGTGTCCTTCCTCATCTCTTATTACAGTCTTTGGTTTAAAATCTAATTTGTCTGATATAAGGATTGCCACCCCAGCTTTCTTTTGGTGTCCATTAGCATGGTCAATGGTTTTCCACCCCCTCACTTTCAATCTGGGGGTGTCTTTGGGTCTAAAATGAGTCTCTTGCAGACAGCATATGGATGAGTCTTGTTTTTTAATCCAATCTGATAGCCTGTGTCTTTTGATTGGGGCATTTAGCCCATTTACATTCAGGGTAACTATTGAAAGGTATGAATTTAGTGCCATTGTATTACCTGTAAGGTGACTGTTAACTGTCTGTTGTCTGTGTTCGTTTCTGCTCTTTGCTGCTTTTAGGTTCTCTCTTTGCTTAGAGGACCCCTCTCAATATTTCTTGGAGGGCTGGTTTCGTGTTTGCAAATTCCTTTAGTTTTTGTTTGTTCTGGAAGCTCTTTATCTCTCCTTCTATTTTCAATGATAGCCTAGCTGGATATAGTATTCTTGGCTGCATATTTTTCTCGTTTAGTGCTCTGAAGATATCTTGCCAGTCCTTTCTGGCCTGCCAGGTCTCTGTGGATAGGTCTGTTGCCAATCTAATGTTTCTACCATTGTAGGTTACATATCTCTTCTCCCGAGCTGCTTTCAGGATTTTCTCTTTGTCTCTGAGACTCGTAAGTTTTACTATTAGATGTCGGGGTGTTGACCTATTATTATTGATTTTGAGAGGGGTTCTCTGTGCCTCCTGGATTTTAATGCCTGTTTCCTTCCTCACATTAGGGAAGTTCTCTGCTATTATTTGCTCCAATATACCTTCTGCCCCTCTCTCTCTCTCTTCTTCTTCTGGGATCCCAATTATTCTAATGTTGTTTCGTCTTATCGTATCACATATCTCTCGAATTCTGCCCTCGTGATCCTGTAATTGTTTCTCTCTCTTTTTCTCAGCCTCTTTATTTTCCATCATTTGGTCTTCTATATCGCTGATTCTCTCTTCTGCCTCATTTATCCTAGCAGTTAGTGCCCCCATTTTGGATTGCACCTCATCAATAGCCTTTTTGATTTCGATTTGGTTAGATTTTAGTTCTTTTATTTCTCCAGAAAGGGTTTCTCTAATAACTTCCACGCTTTTTTCAAGCCCAGCTAGTCTCTTTAAAGTCATGATTCTGAACTCTAGGTCTGACATCGTACTAATGTCCGTATTGAGTAGGTCCCTGGCTGACGGTACTACCTCTTGTTCTTTTTGCTGAGGTGATTTCTTTCGTCTTGTCATTTTGTCCAGAGGAGAATAGATGAATGAGAGAACAAAATGCTAACAGGTTTACAACGTCCCCAGCAAATAGACTCTATACAAATCAGAAAAGACCTGAAACCAGGGGAAAAGAAAGGGAAAGAAAGAAAAAAGAAAGAGAAAAAAAAAAGGAAAAAAAAAGGATAAAAACAAAAACAGAACAATACAAAAAAAGCAGAATGTGATCAAATATGATCAGGCTAGTGCATAGATCAGTGCCACACACTAGATTTTGGGCGTATTTTGGTCTGTTAGAAAAAAGTGCCTCCTAAAATTTTAAAGGAAGAAAGACATATATGTACAAAATAAGGGTTGATACAATGAAGGGATGGAAGATGACTGTAAAGATGAAAATTATAAAAGATTTTATAAAAGGACTTGGTAAGATAAGTTGTTTGAAAAAAGAAAGAAGATTTAAAAAAAAAAAAAAGGAAAAAGGGAGAGAATGTGATCAGGCAGGAGACTAGAACAAAACCATATACTAGTGATTTAGGGTATATTTTGATCTGTTAGAAGAAACTGTATCTCAAAATTTTAAAGAGAGAACAACTTATATATATATGCCAAAAATAAGGGTAACTACTATGAAGGGATAAAATATGATTCTAAAAATGAAAAATAAAAAATGTTTTTTTTTAAAAAGGGATTGATAAGATGTTGGTTGAAAAAGGGAAAAAGAAAAATTAAAAAAAAAAACAGTTAAAAAAATTAACTTTGATGAACTAATGAATCATGGTAAAAAAAAAGCCATGAATTCTATGTGCAGTATTCCCCTAGCGCTGGAGTTCTCCCGTTCTCCATGATTGGTAAACTTGGTCTTGGCTTGCTGGCTGTTCCTGCCGATCTTCTGGGGGAGGGGCCTGTTGCCGTGGTTCCCAAATGTCTTTGCCGGAGGCGGAATTGCCCCGCCCTTGTCAGTCCGGGCTACACAAGCTGCTCGGGTTTGCTCTCAGGAGCTTTTGTTCCCTGCAAGCTCTCGGTACAACTTTGGAAGACCAGGGTGAAAATGGTGGCCTCCCAATCTCCACCCAGAGGAGCTGAGAACTCGGGGCCCCGCTCCTCAGTGCGCCCCCAGAGAAAAGCAGTCCATCACTCCCGTCTCCCTGGTCTCCAGCTGCACTCTGTGCTCACCTGGCCTGTGACTGAGGGTTTCTATCTTTGGCACCCGACCTCGTCTGGAGTCTCCAAACCCAGCAGATCCCTGTGGTGCACTCCTGCGCCGCTCCTCCCGCGGGAGGATGGGGAGTCTCCCCGGATCTGCCGCTTGTTGGGTCCCTGCTGGAGGAGCAGTGGCCCGACTGGGCCGCGGATCACAGTTTATGGCAACCCCAAGCTGAGAGCCCGCGCCTCGGCTCAGTCTCTGCAGCCGGCTTCCCCGCTCCGATACCCGGGAGCTCTGCTGCACTCAGGCACCCCTGGTCTTTCTGTGACCCCAAGGGTCCTGAGACCACACTGTCCTGGGAGGATTCCACCCCCTGCTTAGCCACTGCAGCGACGTCCCTCAGCGGAGCCGACTTCTCAAAGTTCCGATTTTGTGCTCCGCGGCTCTAGCACTTGCCAGAAGCGGCCCGCGGAGGCCCCTCCCCCGCCGTCTATCCTCCCGACTATCGCCTCGGATTCACTTCTCCGCACGTCCTACCTTCCAGTAAGTGGTCGCTTCTCTGTTCAGAGAGTTGTTGCTACTCTCCTCTTCAGTCTCCTGTTGAGTTCGTAGGTGTTCAGAATGGTTTGGTCCCCACCCCGCTGAAGCCCCGCGACCAGGCGAAATCCAGGTCTCCCACGCCTCCGCCATCTTGCTTTGCCCCCTCCCTCCGAGATGTTCAAGTCCAGTCCTATTCTGAATGTTCCCTCTTCGGCTCCCATACTTTCTCACTTCCACCCCAACGTTCTCTCTTCTTGCACAGCCGAGCTTTTAAAAAAGCACAGTTTTCACTCACCAGCACCCACTTCCCCACCTCCCAGCTACTCCCAACCCAGCTCACCCTGGCTTCTCAGCCCAAGGCGTCACAGAAAGCGCTCTTCCTGGGAGCACTTCTCAGTTTTCATTCACTTCAGGACTTCACAACGAAGGTGCTTCTCCCAAAACCATCTCTTCCCTCAGTTTCCAGAACCACACTCTCCTGGTTCACCTGTTACTTCAACTGACCACTGTCTTAAGTCTCCTTTCAGGCTCCCCTTCTCCCGCCAGGCTTTTTAAACATTGCCGGTCCCTACCGTCTCCTAATAATCTCTAAACTCACTTAAGCGTGCCCAGCGCCTCAATGACTGCTCTTAATACGGGTGACTCCCAAAACTAAATCCCCAGCTTACACCCCTTACCTGATGTATGAACTGAATTTCAGTTTTCTACATATCCCCAAAAGAACATCCCACAGTCTCCGCAAATTCTCTATGTTCGAAGTAGAATTCATGATCTTCTCCCCACTGTCATAGGATTCTAAGGCCAAAAGGAACCGCAGAGGCTGCCTGGTTCAACCTCTAACCCCACAGCTTCGAGAATCTACAAATACAAGCATTACTGCACAAGAGCTGCCTTGCGGTTCATTCAACTCAATGCCATCCCGGGAAGAGCCCTTCTGGAAAGTACTCCCCAAACTGGTCCCCTCCCAGATTCCCTGTCTTAGAATATGACACCAAATTCACCCAGTTGCAAAAGGCAAAAAAAAAAAAAAAAAAAATATGAGGTCCTGCTAGTTGTACCCTTCTCTCTTAATTCCACATTCAGGCACTCACCAAATCCTGTTAATTCCACCTCTCAAAGTTCTCTTAATATTCACCCTCTTCAGTTGTTTCATTTAAAAATATTTCTTGAACATCTATTATGTTCCAGGCACTATTCTAACTCTGGGAACACGGTGGTAAATAAGGAGGTCCGTCTTGCCCTGACCATCTATCTTCATACTCAGGATCGGTCAGAGTTCAGTCAGAAAAGAGAACCGCTCAGAGTGAGGAGACCTATTCTAGGGATTTGACTGAGTGCAATTTTGGGGAGCTGGTTAAGGGGTTTATGTACAGCTGTTGCTTCTTCATTTGGTGCTGGCCCGAAGTCAGCAGGGCAGGCGGCTGGTAAGGAAAGGTGGACAGGAAGTGGGGGAGAGCAAGGACAAACTGGAACCCACAAGGGTAGGCTGGAGCCCAAGAGGACCAGCTGAAACTCTCCTCATCTCCCAGCACCTCTAAGCTTTCATCCTTTAGCCAGAATCTAAACCACAGCTGGCCCAGAGGCGGAGGAGCTGAAAGAGGAGATCAATGATAGTTGGACTAGATGCAGGCCCAGCTGCTGCCTGGAGCCAAGAATGTGAACCAGCAGATTCCCACCCATGCATGAGCTGCAACAGCACCCAATCCTATGTCCACTTTTCATTTAAACATTGCTGCTGCTCGCCTCTTCCCCTTCCAAATCCCGTGAAATTTCTCTTGAGGCCAGTCCTAACCAACAGGGAAGGGAAGTTTAATTCCAGTTTAGCTCGTTTGACCCAGTACAAAGCCACTGCATCATCCTCGAGTGGCTCTACCCAACGCTCATGTGTCCCACTCTAGTCCATCCTTCACAGTGTCCTCAGGAGATGGTTGTCGTACGCGACTCTGGCGATGATGCTGTTCTGAATTGCCGCAATTCCCCATCAAATTTCCCACTACCTCTCCATCAGCAGCAGCACAAAATCTAAACTCCTTTGTTAGGATTAGGTATGTTTGCAAGAGACAGAAAACTCAAAGTACTAGTTGGTTAAACAAAATAGAAATGTTTTTCTCTCTCTCAGGTAGAAATCTGCGTAGGTGGTCTGGAGCTGTAAGGTTACCCATGGCATCAATGACCCAGGCTTTCTATCTTTGTCCGTATGGTTGACATTATTTGCTTTCCAGAATCTAGACGGGGAAAGAGACAAAGACAAAACAAACAAAAGGATGCTCTCATGCTCACTGTCTTTAAGGGCCTAAGGGCGGACTCCCTGGGCCTGCCTTGTGATCTTCTATTTATGGAACTTAGCCACCAGGCAGGCCACCCCTAGCTGCAAGGAAGTTTGGAAAACGTAGTCTTCAGTCTGAGCTGCTATGCGCCCAGCTAGCATGTCTATGGCTAACTGAAGAAGGGAGAAAACAAATACTGGAGGAAAATTGATAGTCTCTCCCACATGTGACATATGAGACCCCTCATCACCTGCCCCTCACTACTCCTCTAACCTCATTTCCTGCCCATCCACTTACATATTTTAATAACAAAACTAGAATACTCGATGTTTCACCCAACACTTCACGAACTATCACAATTTCATGACTTTGCACATGCTGTTCCTTTGCCTGGACTCTCCTCATCCCCTCATCTGCTGGGCAAACACCTATGTATCCTCCAAGAAAAGCTCATTGGCTCTTTGTCTGAGGTGTTCCATTTCCTTTCACACCTCCTGCCCTTTGAACAAATATCCGTTAAATAATTATAGCATCATATGATAACTACTTGCTGCCATGTTTGCCTTCCTTATGTGAGTTCCTTAAGGGTGGGGACTGTCTTTTCAGCCTTGAATCTCAACATTTGGCCAGGCGTCCAGTGCATAATGCACAGGAAATGTCTGCAGATCGAAGAATTGCAGAGTACAAAGGGATTGGCATTTTATTCTGTCCATATGCTGCATTTCTATTAATGCGTTCTAAAGTTGCTGGGGTAGCAGCCAGCCACAGGCTTCAAGGGTGGTGGAATTGCTACATCGTCTCTACTCTTTACTAAGGAGAGATCAAGGCAGAGGCTTCCTGACAGAAAATGAGCTTGCCTGAGGAGAAAAGTAATTGTTTCTTTATCTCTTAAACACAGTACTGAGGGCAAGCACAGATGATTCCCTAACTCTCCCTGTGCCTTCAAAGAAAAAGACAAAAACGTCACAAGTCTAGAGCCAACATGCTACAGGGTGCATAAGAAGGTTAGACGAAGGTCCCAGGGGACAAACTAATAGCCAAAATGCCAAACATCACACATTATTAGGACATAGTATTCTTCTTAATGCTACAATCTGATGGGGGAGGTAGCCAACTCCATCCCCACCAGGAAATACTTCCTGACCTCTCTAGGCATCTCCCCAAGAACAGGAAAGCCTTTGAGATGCAACTTTGTCCCCACCCTCACCCCACCATATTTGCTGTTCTTTTGGAAGGACATAAAGGCTCTTCTTTTGACACACAAATACTCAGAGCATTAGGGAAAACCCTTCCTGGCAATTATTAGTATTACAGCTGTCATTATGTTTTGCTGAAAAGCAAATATTAAAGATATATTCAATAAAAGATATTTTGAGAGAGAGCAGTTAACTGTACTATCTAGTTTGTTATTCAGGGACTTGGAAGTAGCTGTTGTTATGTGAACAATTCTAAGCTTTGATTGCATTCTCTTATGGACCATTTAAAAGAAAAGCCCTAAGAGAATGTCTTCCAAATTATTTCCTATGACTACCGACAGCCCTTTGCAAAGTCCCATATGCCTCTGGTGTTGGAGTACACTGGAGTGCCCTTTTACTCAGCAAATCCCACTTCTAGGAAATTATCCCAAGGAAATAATCAGTGGTGTACCCAAAGATGTTTGTAAAAGGATATTTATCTCATCACTATTCAAGATAGTGAAAAAACTGGAAATATATGTCTCAAATTGTTATAGCAAGATGTTCATGAAGTTAAGTAAAAACATGAAGGTCATAAAAGAGAATATTTGGTGTGATCCAAATTTTGTTTTTAAATCAAATTATTATGTCATATATTACAAGATACTTGGGCTGGCCATGTTTTGGCCCAGACTCAGGACCATGGCAGATTTGCATAATGCCCCTCCTAATATATTCATTTGTGTTAAAGCTTAACAATTACTGAGAGTCTGACCACAATCTTTATGTACCCATAAATTAATAGAGGGAGTAAAGACTTCTGGAAGACCCCAAATCCTTCCCTTTGAGATTCAAAGTTTTTGTAAATTGTCTGATGGGTTAGAAATGAGAGGGTCTGAGTTTGAACTTTAAGGAAGAATAGTGAGAATCCTAAAAGGAACTTACCATACAGGTGGGAGGAATCAAGAGCAGCGGGCTGGTCTTGGCACCAAGGGCTAAGGATTAGGATAGTAGTATCTGTCTCAGAACTCCCCCCAACTCAGCTACCCTGGAGGTGGACTTGTATTAGAAGAGTTTTAACCCTTGGGGCCCAGGCATATTTCTGTGGGACACAAAAGGTAAGGCAGAGAGAGGACAAGTTGTCCCTCATCCAGGGAGATACCACTGCAGTCATCTGTCCCACTGGTGGGTGGATGACAGAGGTGGGCAGTGAGGACAGCATGAGTAGGGAGTCCAGTTAGCCAGACCCATACAGGTCCGCCAGGGTCTCCACAAAACTGGCAGTGACCACCCAGCCTGTCCCAGTGGTAGGGTTAAGAGCTACAGAAACAAGATGCCTTGGGGCATAAACAACCTTGCTTATAGCCTCCCCTCCCCCACCACCTGATTCTCATTTAATTGAGCCTATCATAGAAACTTTCCCTATGACAGTGCTATCTGGCTCCCTCTATTAGTAGGCAACACCAACATTTTTGGTCCTGCCAACTTCAGAGCAAGCTATTCTCAGTTGGTGGTGGACTCTCTGGAGAACCAGCCCCATGGCCAACAGTGTCCTCAAGGTGGCATCCAAGTTCCTATACTACCTGTAAGTAGCAGAAGGATCAGGACAATTTTTAGGAACAAATTAGCTCCCACAGTAATTCCAGAAATACCAGGCAAGAAAACGGCTGGGAAAAGCTGGGCTTTTGCTAATTTGGCCAATGGGATCTGGGAGTCATTATCACTTGAGGTATCAATGTAAGGATGACGGTAGGGAAAGGGGACAGGGCACTGTCCTGAATGATAATGGACCTTTGCCCAGTATATACTTACCCCACAGACTAATTATCTAAAACAAGAATTATGTGATGTTGGGAAAAATTGTATGTACTTTTAAGTGTGCAGGAAAAAGTATGGACTCTCAGAGGTGACTGGTAGACCCCAGTGAAAATGAAATTTCAGGAATATTACTGACTTTCAAAGGTTTACTTATAAGAGGTTCAAGGAAAAACAAGGATGAAAGTTAGCCCTATTAGAAAAAGAGGGGATTTAGTACTCTAGAGGGCTCAATTGCAACAAATGACCATAATTTTGAAATCATCCTGATAACCACCTAAGCCCTTCCTGTTGCAAGCATTGTGTGGATTGGGACTCCACGGCCAAGTCCAAATACCTACTTCAGGTGTGTAAAGTGGAATCTCCTCAAGAAGGGGTGGGGATTAAGGGGCTATGGTTACATGCCTGGATTGGGGATGGGATGGTTCACAAACAAAGTACAACCCCAGCCCACCTGAAGTACTTGCTCAGTACTATAGGTGAGAGGCTGGGGAGCTTCTGGATATTCCCATCCTTGTCTTAAGCGCAAATTCTGCCAAAAGACAGAAACCGCTTCTTTTCCTGAAGCTTTCACAACTGAGACACCTTGTTTAAATCTTGAAAACTTTTGATTTAAAGACTCTTCAATCCCCATACTGTGGAAGAAAAGACAGGAGGAAGATACAAATAAGGAGTAAGGTTATGTCCTTCCTGAGTGTAATAGAATCTGCATTCAGAGTAACAGCATAAAACAGAGATATAAGAAACTTGACCCTGAAAATAACACCATAAAAAGAGTGCTCTGCCTTAAGTTAACATCTGGTTAGAGCCAGCAATTAATGACATCATCTCAAGGGTGATCATACTTTATTATCTAAATAAGAATAACTTGAGCATGAAAGGAGACCCTATTAATGTTTACACCCAAATAATGGGCATAAAACCAGGACTGTCTTAGACCAACCAGAATGTATGGTCATCTAATTGTTTCTAAGTCCTATCGTCCTTATGTTTCTATTGGGTTATTACAGAAAATCAAGGCAAAACTTGAGATAAATATGAACTACTGCATTCTGAATGCACCAGAATAGATCTGTGTACCAAAGCCACAAGACCAGAAAACTCTGGACAAAATGCTAGAAGCCAGGGGCACCTGGGTGGCTCAGATGGTTGGGCATCTGCCTTCGGCTCGGGTCATGATCCCAGGGTCCTGGGATGGAGTGCCGCATCGGACTCCCTGCTCAGTGGGGAGCCTGCTTCTCCCTCTGCCTCTCTCTCTGTCTCTTATGAATAAATAAATAAAATCTTTAAAAAAATGCTAGGAAGCCAGTTGTTTTCAAAAATTGTTTGAAGGAGTAGGTATTATCAAATGCATAGGACTAACCAGGATAAAGAAAAGATAGTATTCTTCTGTCCCATAAGAGTCCAATTTAAAACAATGGCCCAAGGGATCTTGGAATAACTGTTATTTTCTAGAAATTGATGGTAAAATGATTAGTGACATAAATTATATGAAAGTTTATTTGTATGACCTAATTTTATTTAGCAAAACCTTGGAGGATCATGAACATAATCAGTCTCCATCTGGGAGACACAGGCTTACAGTTACACCTTGACAAAGACCAACCCTCCTGGGTCCTTAGTTTAAAAACATGTAAGACATATAGAATTGCAGCAGTGATAAAAATATCTCTGCCATCACTGTCAGCCTAGGTCCATCAATGATAGAAAAGGAAAAGCCTTCTTCAAGTTCAAGGGTCTGAGTCAAAGTGATCAGATCCGAACCATGGCACTATTGCAGAAAGGTGGGCAAAAGCGACAGCCCAAGGAATTTCTAGAAGCCTACTTACTGCCCTAGTCCTCCTGGAAGAAGCACTGTGGGGAAATATCTGTGAGCATGCATTCAAGGCTGTGGCCAACTTCTAAATCTGAGTACATCTTTTATTTTACACCCTCATACTACCTCTGAGGTTTAGGAGCTGTGTTTTGTCCAGATAATTCAAAGGAAAAGAAGTCCAAGGTTTCTGTCAACAAGTCTTTCCAAGACTGAAACTCAATACGCTCATCACAGATTAACCTTCCTGCTGCCAAAGTGCAAGTACAGCTGAGAGTCAGGAATATGTTGATGGAGTGCTTCTCTGGACGTGGAATGATAATAGTCCCCTACTTACTACCAGTGTCAAACTAGATAGTACTGCAAGATGGCAGAACACACTTCAGGTAAAAGGTGAAAATCTGTTTTCATAAACACAAAGGGAAAGTGGAGTCTGAAAACTGCTTCAGGACTCAGCTAAGAATGTATGATGCCACAGTCAGGGAAGGGATTCTCTCCACCTCCCATTAGACTAGATGGACTGTTGCCTCATGGACATGTGAAGGGCCTTAGCACAACAATGCTTGGGCATGAGAAGCAAGACGACCGCAGGAGACGATAGCACCGCAGCAGGGAAGTACCTGGCCAAGGCTTGCTGCTCACCTGCAGCCTAGGCAGCAGATCCAGACCCTTCCCAGACCCTCAGAAGCCAGATCGCAAGCAGAAGAAGAAAATGGCCTAAGGGATTCTATCGGCTAAATGTTGTCCTCCCCAAATTCATACATTGAAACCCAATCCCCAATATGATGGAATTTGAGGGTGGGGCCTTTGGGAGGTGATTAGGTCACTTTAAAGGGTAGATCCTCATGAATGGGATTGGTGCCCCTATAAAAGAGACCCCAGGGGCACCTGGGTGGCTCAGTCCATTGAGCGTCTGACTCCTGATCTCAGCTCAGGTCTTGATCTCAGGGTTGTGAGTTCAAGCCCCACCTTGGGCTACACCTACTTTAAAAAAAGAGAGAGGGAGAGACCCCAGAGAGCTCTCTTGTCCCTACTGCCATGTTAAAACACTGCAAAAAGACAACTATCTATGAACCAGAAATTGGGTTCTCACCAAACACCAAGTTAGGCAGCTCCTTGATCTTGGACTTCCAAGCCTCCAGAACTTTGAGAAACAAAATTTCTGTTTATAAGCCATCCAGTCTGTGGTAAGTTGTTACAGCAGTTCAAACAGACTAAGACAGGGACATGGCTGCTGAGCTTGCTGGGTTCCCAAACACCTATGACATGTCCCAAGGACTCCAAAAACAGATGTAACCTTCTTTCAAACAATGGAAATTCTGAAAGAGCAAGAGGGGTAAGTTTTAAAATGTTGTGCTGATGTGGCTTGCTAAATATAGGTTCCACAAATAAGACACTCTGTTTTCTTTCATTTTTCTTCAACTTGTGTGATTTTTATGAATGATGTTTTTAGTTACAGTTAGATTCAAAAGAATTCTGTTTTGATTATGGTGCTTGTTATTTTACCTCTTATTGCCAAAACAAAGACAGAATACAAAACACTATGTGCACTGTTATTACAACTGTCTAAAAATATGCAAGTATAAGGGCAAAGACCAAAAGGTAAGATACAGAGAAAGAAAAAATTGCTTTTTAAAACTTAGAGACATGATAATAAAACCAAAATTTGTTGTCAATATATATATTTCTAGTTATAATAATTCTTAGTTACTGATATTTCAGAACAAGTTTTACTCAAAAATCTCTTATCAAAACAGTTTAGAAATAAATAAGATCACTTTTGCCATAAAAATGTCAGGTTTGGCAATTAATTATATACTAATATTTCAGTGAGTCCTCCCCATTTTCTAAGTGTTGGATGCTAGCTTAAAATGTGTTAGGAAATAAGATATGCATCTGAGTGAAGAAGCAATGGTTCTTAAAGGAAAAGATGAGGCACCTGGCTGTCTCAGTCAGTAGAATGTGCAACTCTCGATTTCAAGGTTGTGAATTCAAGCCCCACATTGGGTGTAGAGATTACTTAAAAATGAAATCTTTTAGGGGCGCCTGACTGGCGCAGTTGGTTAAGCATCCAACTCATGGTTTTGGCTTAGGTCGTGATCCCAGGGTGGTAGGCTCAAGCCCTGCATTGGTCTCCTCACTCAGCAGGGAGTCTGCTTGAGATTCTCTCTCTCTTCCTCTGCCCCTCCTGAGCTCACTCTCTCTCTTTCTCTAAAATAAACAAATCTTTTAAAAAATGAAATCTTTAAAAAAATTTTAATAAAGGAAAAAGAAGCCTCTCCCTTAGAATGTTATCTGCTTAATATTGATAGTTAGAAAAGTTCTCTCTAGAAATTGGTCTTTAAAATGTGACTCCAAGTCCATTGATTATTAAGTGAAAGGGCAAAGCTATAACTCTGGTCCCCTATCTCCTTGCCCAGCATCATTCCAAACCCCTTCACTGCTTTGAAACATAGCTAAACTCCCTGTTCTCGTGCTATCAGAGCAGGAATATCCTTATTTCAAAAGATGTATACATTCCTCATTGGACCGTGCCAAACTTGAAAGCCAAATAGTACACAGGAAGTTCTTGTGCCTTCGACAATGAGAGGCTTCTAGAAACAAAACATATCCATTCAGCTCTAGTAGACTAACTCCGATGAGAATGGATGGACAATTTTGGATATTAGCATATTTAGATGTATAGGAATTCTCCAGAGATGGTGAAATGGCAAAAGACTTTTCTAGGAAATACATCTGTTTATAACATTAGGAATCCAGGGCACTGACCTCATGAGAAGCACCTTATACCACTTCTCACTTTAGCAAATAGCAAGGCCCAAAGGTTGGGTCAACAAGTGGGACTCCAAGAAATTGTTTTACATCCATGCAAGGTCAAGGCCTGAAGACAGCAAGCAAGAGCTGGATGTTGCACTTGGAAGTGCAGTATGTAAGCCAGCATGAGTTCCAATTCCCTTGCCAAATAATACTACATGCTCCTTCCCTGATAGTCGGGGTTCCTCTGTATCTGTTTGAATATCCGATTCAGGAAATTCCCCAAAAAATCAAAAATTTAAGACAAAATAATAGATAAATGAACTGTATTTCATTGTGTTCAATGCACAAACACAAAACCTTAAAGAAATGAGAAATGCAAAATTGGAATCAAAGTTGTTTTCAGGGATAGTGAGTGTCAAGGCCCACCCTCCCTTCATTAGATAAGTGAGCAATGACCCAGAAAAGCAGCTGGAAGGATGGGGGAGGGAAAATATTTTTATGTTTATGTATAAATTAATCCTAAACCTCCTCTCTACCTGAATTCCCACTCCTTTTTCTTTCACCATCCACCAATATAAAAAGGGACAGTGGAAGGAAGTTAAGAAGTAATCTTTATTATACACCTATTAAGTGCCAGAAATTCTAATAACTGCTCCATTCATTCACTCAAAAATATTATAAAGCATGTTCTGAATGTGAAGCATGATACAAAGGACACAACCATGAATGAGACACAACCAATGGCCTCAAGAAGATTACAGTGGAAATTGGTTAGGAAGTAAATAGGCAATTACAACACAATTAACGGTTGCTCTTTTGGAGGTATATACAAACCATGGTGGAAGCATAGGGAAGGGAGTACCTGAACTCTAATAATAATTAAAAGCAAAATCAATTATAAAACACCTAGAAATAAATTTTAGAAGATAGGTACATAATGTTTAGTAGAAAATAAAAACAGAAAATTTTGCTAAAAAATATAAGGGAAGACCCAAATAAGTGGAGATTCAAGCCATGCTCTTGGTTAGAGAGCTGCGATATCATAACAAGATCAATTACCCCCAAATTCATCTGTAAATTTAATGTAATTCCATCAAAATCCCAGTGGGATAAAAGGGGATGTGTAGAGACACTAGTTTTCTACCCCAACACGTGTTTTTTAAGGTCTCTTTCTTAGTAATAAATCTTCCAAATTTAGGCTGAGCACCTGACCGTACAGAACAAAGAATAAATTTCCAGGCTTTGCGACCATTAGGTACAGCTATGGGGCCAAGTTTTGCCAGTAAGATATAAACATAAACGCCGTATTGCAGTTACTAGGAAACCCCTTCAAAGGCAGTTAGCATGCCACTTTGCCTCTTCATCCTCACTTGCCTCTTCCCCCACATGTTATGGTAGGAACTTGAGCAGTCATTTTAGAACATGAGGTCAAAGCCAAATATTGAGGATAGTGAAACAACAGGATGGAAAATACTGATATCCTGTTAATCATGTACCCACCATAGTGTCCCTGGACTAAGTTTTGTTTGATAGAGAAATACACTTTCATCTAGTTTAAACCACTGTTGGTTTTAAGTTTTCAGCTGAATCTGGTCCTAATCAGTAGCATGACCAAGAGTGAATGAACAAGAACAGCCAGAAAAACTTTGACAAAGATGAATGAAAGACTTGTCACCTCAGATGTAAAATATACTCCAAAGCTCTAGTAATTAGACAGGGTGACATTGGCACAGGAATAGACAAAAGCTCAATGGGACAGATTTTAGAGCCCAGAAATGGACTTTGTGTGTGTGTGTGTGTGTGTGACAAAGTAAACATCTCCAAACAGTGGGGGAGAAAAAATAATCCAATACAAAAATAATAAATAAATAATCACTAAATCCCCATCTCACATCATACAAAAGAATTTACTCCTGATGGTTGAAAAAAATCCCTAAGTATAAAAATAAATGGTTATAAGAAAATATAGAACATTTTAAATTGTGAGACAGAAAAGGGCCCTTTCAACAAAACATTAAACTCAGAAGTCATAAAACATAAATAGATATCACAGGATAATTTTTTAAATTCTATATAGCAAAAGATGCTATAAACAAAGTCACTAGACAAATGACAGACTGGACATAAGGATTTGGCATATGTTTAATAGAGAGTTCATATCTACACTATATAAGAGTTTCTGTAAGGTAATAAGGAATGGTTCAGTAGAAAAGTGTACACAGTATTTGAAAAGGAAATTTATGCTAAATAATGGTGGCCAATAAATATTTGAAAAGATAATCCCTCTTACTAATGAGACAACTTTATAACTGAATGTGATATTTTTTGCCCTTCATGTCGGCAAATATTTTTTAAAGATTGACAGTAATCCGGAGAAATTAGTGCTTACACACTATTGGTAGTAGTGTGAATTGATAACCTTTTTTTGGTTTTTCCTTTTAAAACGTTCATATTTTACTCTTATGAATTTATGTGTCAGAAATACTCCCACAACTGCCCAAAAATATACACTTGAAACTCTTCTTTACACCACTATTTATAATTACAAAATTTGGAAGCCATGCTAATATTCATCAGCATGGAAATGATTAAATACACTTGAGTTCACCCACACCATGAGCCATGTGTTCTAATGTGGAAAGATACCTGGGGAATATTACTTAATTTAAAAAAGCAAGCTACAGAAAAATATATACATAGCATAATTATTATAATATGTTTAGAAAATGTGTATAGAAATTATATGTATAGAAAATAATTGGAGGAATGTAGGCTAAAATGTTGACCATGGTTATTTCTGGGATTGGGTTTCTTGAGATTTACTTGGCTATTTTGCTAATGTTCGAATATTGCCTATGCACTGTATTTGTAATCAGAGAAAAAACAAATGTCGCAGCTTAGGAAACTCTTCATGATCTGGAAACTTTCTCCAATTATCTTCACTTCTCCCTACCTGTCAATTTATGCTCTAGGTCACACGGAATTATATACAACTTGTTTCTTACTTCCTTGCCTTAGTTGATGCAATAATTCCCACTCCCTGAGCAACAAAAGACTCAGACACGAAAACATACCCAGTTCTTATTCATCACTTCATACTCAGCTGAGCTGTCTCCATCTCCAGAAACCCTCCCTTTGACCTCCACTCTCCAGTCTGGCCGGCTTGGGTGCTCCTTGTCAAAGATATCACAGCACGTACTTCTTTCCTATAGTCAACATTGTATTGTAATTATCACTTAACATGTCAATCTCCCCCATTAGACTAGGAGATCTTGAAGGTAGGGATTTACTCAGTGCTCAGGGCTCTTAGGTTATAAATTCTATGAAGGCATGGGACATGGCACCATTATTCACTAACCCAGTATCTGATAGATAATGGGCACATTGACGAATGAATAATGAATCATGAATGAATTAACCATCCACCTACCTGACTGTACCTTTGTAGTCATCTCTTCAGTTGGCCTGAGTCAATGCCCAGCCCCTATTCAAGAACTTGAGTTTCAGGAATTTATGTCATAGACTTAATTCAGCAGAGGTGAAAAAAATGGATGCACAGTTGTTCACAGCAATATTTTAAATAGAGAGGGAAAGTGCAGGTAACCAGACAACCGAAGTGTCTAACTTTAAACATGGGTCTTAACCAAGGAAACATTAACCAAGTATCTACTCTCTAGTAAAAGAAAAATGAGATTTAGTCCCTGCTATGGGTTGAATTATACTCTCTAAAAAGATATGTTGAAGTTCTAAACCCTAGTACCTCAGAATGTGACCTTATTTCGTATGAGGGTGGTTGCAGATGTAATTAGTTAAGATGAGATCATATTGGAGTAGGGAGGATCCATAATCCCGTATGATTGGTGTCCTCAGAAGAAGAGAGAGAGACACACACAGAGAAGGCCATGTAATCCCAAAGGCAGAGATTGGAGTGCAACAGATGTGAACCCAGAACACCAAGGACTGGCAGCCACCAGAAATGAGGAAGAAGCAAGGAAGGATTGCCCTACAGCTCTCAGAGGGAACATGGTTCTGCTGACACCTGGATTTCAGACTGCTAGCTCCAGAACTGCAAGACAATCCATTTCTGTTCTTTTCAAGCCACCCAGTTTGTAGTACCTTTTTATTGCAGCCCTAGGAAACTAATACAGTCTCTATCTTCAAAAACCATAATAAGAGACACACATACAAAGAAATATTTATACCATAGAATGATAAGACAAAAAAAAATATGTACAACATTCAAATGTAGTAACAAGTAGTGGTTAACTCTGCTAGGGATCTAGGTGGGGAGGGGGAATCTCATGGAAGGCTGCACAGACACAGTGATGTGGTTTTGGGATGTGAATGATGGCTACAGGAAAGCAAGGTGAGGATGGGGAATGGAAGATGTTCTTCCAGACATAGGGACCACCCTGTGCAAAGCCTATGAAGTGTGAAATGGCATCGTGGGTCCAAGAATTGCAAGTAATTCATACTGCTATAGTGCAAGTAGAATGACAAAAGAAAATACTGACCAAAGAAAACATTGCAAGAAGCAAGGACCAGATCATGCATCACCTTGTATACCTCGTCAAGGAAACTGAAATTTATCCATTCCATGATGGGAAGCACTAAAGTTTTGAAGGGAAAAACAGGGTGAGATTAGAAAGGTCACTCCGTGGAGCAAAATGAAGGAATTGGGCAGAATATGGAAAGTCACAAGCCCAGCAGAAAGACAAATTGGTAGGGGACTTTTTTCTATCCCTCATGATGCCTTCTCTTTCCCCCTACAGCTTCCACCTCTTACCCACTGACAGTCCTGAGTGACCATCATACAACAGGTTTTAATGTGGAAAGGAGATTACTCATTTTTCTCAGTGGCTCCAGGTCACAATGAAGACTAATTGGTGTACATGTAACAAAATAGAAAAATGTAAATTTTTACAAAATTACAAAATACAAATTTACAAAAATACAAATTTCTCTCATTATAAAGAGCTTTATAAATAGTGCGGCATTTTCCAAATATGTCTTCAGATCACTTCTATGAAGAGGTATAAGTTCCATGGCCAAATGTGTGGAAAATTTTGGTTTAAACAAAATCGTTTTCTCCCCTCCTGATCTTTGCAGAGCTCCTGTTACCCTAATTTATATGATGGCTCTCCAACAGGGGGCAATTCTGTAAAACGTTTTCCTAATAATGCATTTGACCTCAGAACCTTTTTCTGCAAATTATCACTTTCCAAAATGGAACACATTTTGGGAAACATTGAGTTAGAATTTTCTAGTGAGGTGGCAGTCCCTGCTTGGCTACGTTTTTTTATGAGAGATCAGCCCTCTTAAGGATGATGTAAAAGGAGATTTCTCCACTGAGTGGAACGTTAGATTAAACTACTTCTGAAGTCACTTTCAACTCAACATGTCATTATTCTGTGGCTATTGATGATTTCCTCATGCCTGAAATCTGATTTGTTCTATCTTCAAGACTTCATTGTATTATTGATTTTTTTAAAAGGGGAGGAAATTTCACCCATTAATTAAATGGTAAACATAACTGGGCAATGAAGATTGGATTTTTTTCCCTGCATAAGGTCACTTACTCCCAGGATCAGACCACAAGAGCTTCCTTAGTGAAGAAACCCAATGCTTTCCGCCCCAGAGAGCCACCCAGCTCCAACACCATGCCCAATTGTGTGGCTTCCTTTCAGACATGCACCTCCAAGACTCTTAGTAACTTAAGCTATTCTTGATTTTTCCCAGGGAAAATGAGATTTAAATACTTGACTGCTTCAAAGGAATGTTGTCATGAATAATTTGAGGAAAGCTGAAAAGAAACAAAGAGAGCCACTGTCTAAGGGCATGCTGGCAGGAGATACCTGCTGCCACCAGAATAACCAGACAGGCTATGTGGAGTGGAACTGAGGATGACAGGCAGGAAGAAAGGAATGAAGAAATCAAGGAGGAAAAATAATTTCTTTGCTGACTGAAGAAGCTGCTGCTCTATCACAATCCCGGTCAGCCCAGGGGAGGTTTCAGACACTGACCCTTTTCCCACTTAACTCAGTTCTAAGTTACAAGTGCATCTGATTGGCAGAACCTTAAAGAAGCCTTAAAAATGTGATTTCTAGCTTTGTAGCCTCTGAGGTACAGGAAGACATGCTAGAAAGACATTAAGACGGACAGGGAGAAGGCCACAGAAACCCCAGCATGTGCCACACAATAGATAGATATAACAATACTCAGAGAAAGCAGGTATTTTTGAAAGAAAACAAAACACAAAATAGAGTCAGGTGAGATTCGATGATGAGTCATAATCTACTTCAGGAAGCTCCTGGTGATCCACTTACCCTCCCAGTCACTAATAGTCACATATAAGTTGAGTCTGAGTAAGGATGGAACATGTATAGCAAACATCCTTCCACTTTCCCTTTCTAATCCTGTGGCAGACATTAATAATCAATCAAATCACTTTTGTGGTAAATCTAGACTCAATGTCAGATTCCTTTTCAGAGCAATGCATCAGGCAACTGGTAACATCAATCAGGACAAACAGGCAACTTGGAAATTGTCATCCTTCACTCAGAGTCTTACCTTTAAAAATGGTCTGTCTGCTGATCTGTCAGCTATTGCCACAAAAATTATATGCAAAAATGAAACAAAACAAACAAATATAAAACAACTCCCCAAAATTCAGTGGTTTTATTATTGCTAATGCATCTGCCATGTTGGCTGACCTAGATTAGGCATGGCTGACCTAGATTAGGCATGGCTCTACCTGTCTTTCATCCTCCCTGGACCAATGGGCTAGTCCAGGCATGCTCTTCTCATGAGATGACCAGTGCACAAGAGGGGCTATAGAAACGCACAGCTCAGGTTTGGAACTGGCACACTGTCATTTCTATGCACAGGTCACTATCAAGAACAAGTCACAAAGTTGGGCCCAAAGTTAAGGGCAAGGAGATAGAGTTCAGTCTCTATAAGGCCCCAGCAAGGGTACAGAAGTAAGGGGCAACAGGGAATTGGGTACAATAAAGCAATCTACCACAGGCCCTTGTCAAAGGTCATTGTCAGCTCACAAAAAAATTGAGTGTAATCTCTAAGTTTCATTGCCAACAACCTTGAGAAATTCTGCCTTACTTTGTAAGACATTAGATCTTGTCAACTAAGAAAATTGATCCACATCAGAGGCCCATGGCAACAGCACTGTCATCTAAAGGCATCAATTTGCTTCCGTTACTCAGTGCTATTTATGAAGAAGGTTAATACATTTAAATTTGTGATTTTGATAGTCTCAGAAAACAGATATAGCCTGATGGTAATAATAAGTCCTAGAGTATATAGGGTGCTATAAATTTTCGGTTTATTGAGGCTGTGACTAAACGAATTGCTAACAAAATATGTTTTAACTATAATATTATGAAAACACGCCATTTAACTATAAATCTTCATAACATGAAAAACAACTATGTAATTTGGTGTTACATATTGCACTCATAATCACTTTTGTGGCACTAGGTAGAAGAAAACTATGAATACATTTACTGAATCCACCGATGCTATAAATGCCTTTGGATAATTTTTCTACCAAGAAAGCTACATTTCAGAACACTTTGTGTTCCTGATTCCTTTTAACACAGCTTAGTCTTAGTACTTGCATTAAAGATTTTCTTTCCTCTTTCTCCCTTCATGCTCAAATCTACAATCACCAATGATCATGCAAGGTGGGGAAAAGGGAAGGAAAAGATGTTGGTTTAAAAAACTAAGTGAGAGAATACTTTTAAGAGAAAATTATCTTTCCTTTATAACATCTTGATTGGCCTGTTGTTGTAGAAAGATATCCCTTAAGATTATGCAGGATGGTCCAGGAGTGAAGAAAAGAGAATTAAATCGTTCTATGCAAGAAGTAAGAAGTTTTTGTGGAAGTGGGGCGGGGGAAGGTGGTGTCTGAGAACATAGTAGAAACTGGGGGAAGAGATAAAAGAGTTTGAAGAGAGAAAGAGGTTCAAGGCAGGAGATGAGAGAACAGATGGTTATGCAGAAATCTGAAGTTGTGGGCATAGCTATTGATCTTAAAGAAAAGGGGTAGTTAATATTCTATTTTAAATTGCTTCCTGGGCTCTGCTGCAATATCACACAAACCTGACATCAACCTCCAAGTCACTGGTAAAAGTCTACAGTATATTTCATAGAAATCAGAAAAAAGAACTCTTCCCTTCAAGTTAACCAAAAGCAGAGAGAAGGGAATATCCACAAAAGATGAAACAAAGAAGAAGCAGAATTTGGTGGAAACAAAAAACGTGAGCAAGAGGTGACCAGATGAGGGGTGCTTGGGTGGCTCAGTCGTTAGGCTTCTGCCTTCAGCTCAGGTCATGATCCTGAGGTCCTGGGATCAAGCCCCTCATCGAGCCCCACATCGGGCTCCCTGCTCGGCAGGAAGCCTGCTTCTCCCTCTCCCACTCCCCCTGCTTGTGTTTACTCTCTCACTGTGTCTTTCTCTGTCAAATAAATAAATAAATAATCTTAAAAAAAAAAAAATAAGAGGTGACCAGATGAAATGAAAGCAGGGCTGCCAGATAGAATAAAGGACACCCACTTAAATTTTAATTTATGATAACAAACTTTTTTGCAATAAGTATATCTCAAATATTGCTGGGACATACTAATACTTAAAACAATTAGTATTATTATTTACAAAATCTAGCACCCCTGAATGCAAGCCTCTTCCACTGAAAAATCCTTAGCAAGCTTGTGTTTCTCTTTCTAACTTGCGATGGGGTTTCAGATCAGTTTTATTTAAATTCATTAAACATAATTCCCCACCTACCAGCAGACAGGAGGACCTGAGGAATTCCAGACAAGTGAATAATACTAAACTTATCAATTTACCTTGTTACTAGCTATTAATCTGTATTAACCCAGTCATCTATTTCCTATGTCTTTTTGGTATGGTCATAGCACTTTGAAATGGGGACTACCCTCCCAGTGAATTTTGCCTCCTACGCTACAGAAAGAATAAAAAGTAAACACCAGAAGTAGGCTGCTTTTTCTGGCATTATAGACGATTAGATACTCTGAACAACCCTTGCAACTGAATCAACTGAAACACAGGATAAAATGTTTCTTAAAATATTTTAAATGCATCACTGAGCGTCACAAAGGAATCTTACAGAATCCAAAAATGAAATGAGAGCAGGAACTCTAGGTGGTAAGCAAATATGAAACTCTGCAAGGAGAATTTGTACTAAATCCTAGAGACACATTTAATAAAACTGCAGAGTGCATGGCTGGTGGGGGGTGGTGGAGCGTGTAAATCCTAGCTACTACCCAAGGTAAGGCATCAAATGGAAGACCCTGCACAAAGCTGAGATCATACAGGCCAACACCCTCAGAAAAAGTAATAAAAAACAAACCCCTCCATGCTGAAAGTGATAGTCCACCTCTATCTTGACACTGGGTGGAAAAGGAAAAAATATTCTCCTTGAAATCTCATAACCAGAGTGTTCTCACAGGTTCACAGTCTCAATTCACATCAACACTGTGGTCCAAACACCCAAGCAGAGAATTTAAAGTGGTCCCAGCGGACTTCTGAAAAAGAACAATGACAGCAGTGTGAAATTGTTGAATCTCCCCCCAAACTCACCCTGAAACCTAACCAAACAAAAAAGCCTGGCAAAGGCTCACCACCAAAAGAAGACCCATCCAAGTAGAAATCTGGGGGGCAGGTGTGAGGGCCACCTGGTGAAGCTAAGCTGTGTCAGCTTCCTACACTACAGAGCAAAGCAGGGAGGGATGAAGAATGGGGCCACGGGCCACCAGGCAAGCCACCCCTTTCCCTGCAGCTGTGGGGCAACACTCGTCAAAGAGTGACTGTGAGGGGCAGAGCCTCTGACGACTACATTGAACTCATCAGGTTTGAGGTCATTTGGTACTGCAGCACAGCCTTGGCAGGCACAGAAATTGGTATGAGAAGGGGAACTCTGCTAATAAGAAAAATACCCTCAATGGGTGGCCCTGGCTTTGTGCTCAGTTGGTCAGCAGGAGAGGCTAGAATGGCAAATCCATTTTATACATAAGGGAGCCTTTGGTGGAGCTGTCACTACAAGAACCTGGAAGGCAGCGCATGTATCTAGTGAATTTATAATCCTAGCAGGAAATTTCAGAGGAAAAAAATGGTAGCTCTATGTTTTGGTTACGATTGGCTGCATTCAATAAGATGCCACAGGGAAGAAAGGAGCTCGGAGATTTGGTTGGCTTTCAGAAAAGGATGAAAGAGAACAGAGTCCGCAAATTCAGGGATCTGTACAGTACAGGAGGCAACCGCCTCTCAACCCCAAGAGTAAAAGGTAACATTGAGCAAGTTTTGGCATAACAAAGGCCTATTAAAGCTCAGCTTTGGGTCAAACATCTGGCCAAGTTATGGACATCTAAATTCAGAGATCAAATCCTTCAAAATGATAATGGTGGCAGGGAGTAGAGGTTGAATTAGCAGTGTGGTAATCAATAAACACTTTCATTGGAACATTGGCTCAGGGAAAAGGTATTGTGCCTATCTGGGATTTGGGGTTGTTTTTTTAAACACAGATACTAAGATCAGAAGATGGTGACCAATTTTTTGTAAATTTGAAAAACATGAAACATATCAATCCCTAGGGGGGGAAAAGTCCTTACCAACAATAACTGAAGAAATAGAAAATCTGAATATTCCTATAACCATTATATAAACTTAATTAATATTTTAAAACCTCCCCCAAAAGAAAAGTAGGCCCTGAGAGCTTCAGAGACAAACTCTACCAAATATTCAAGTAAAAAATAACTCTAATCTTTCATAAACTCTTCCAGAAAACATAAAAAGAAATGTTACCCAGTTCATATTCTAAAGCTGCCATAATTCCATACCCAACCCAGACAAAGACAGCACAAGAAAGAAATCAATTACCCAGGTTGGGGTAAACTCATGAACAAAAATGTAAATATTCTAAGGAAAATGTTATAACTCTGAATCCCAAAATGTGTAAAATGATCATGTAACATGACCAAGTTGGTTTTCCTTCTCAGGAATGAAAGGTTGTCTTAAAATTAAACATCAAGTAATCTAAATGATCATTCCAATAGATATAAGAAAAGCATTCAATAATATTCAATATCCACTCATGATTTTAAAAAGAAAAACTAAAGAAACTGGAAACTGAAAGTCTCTAACTTATCAAAGGATATCTAAAAATAACGGACAGCAAAGCGTATTAGGACTCTCTCTGCCCCTCCCCACTGTTCGTGTGCTCTCTCTCTCTAAAATAAATAAAAGAAATAAATCTTTTAAGAAAAGTATAATTATAAAGGCAGGCATTAGAATAAAATATATTAAAAACTATAATTTTTAAAATAATAGCCTCCACATTGAAAATTTATCTAAATATAACATTCATATGTACATCTTGCTTGGTATCTCCCCCTCCTCTTCCCCCCCTTCTCGGGGACTCTGCTAAATGTAGTGCTTTCCAGCATTTTACTGTCATGCACTCTCTGGTACAAGACATGGATGGCTATTTAATACTGCATCTATTTAACATTGCACTAGAGATTTTAGCCTGGAAAGTAAGACAAGAAAAATATACCAAAAACGGATTTGAAAGGAATAAATACGTCAGTACTTGCATCTCCTATGACTGTCTACGTAGAAATCCAAAACAGCAGCAAATTATTAGTAAGAGTTTAACAGTTCCTTTTTACAAAGCCCATATGAAAATGCCAATTGCATTGCTCTACACCCTTATCAATCAGTCAAGAAATCATAATTTTTTAAGATACTTTTTTTTAAAAAAAGATTCATTTAGCTAGGGAAAATAACAAAAGATGTAAAATGTTTTACTGAAAAAAAAATATAAAACTTTACTGCAAGACTGTGAGAGACCTAAACGAATGGAGAGATAGGCAAGATTCTTGGATAGAAAGGTTTAATATCATAATGAAGTTAATTCTCACCAAAATGATCTTTAGAGTCACTTATATACTTTTCAGAGCCCCAAAATATTGTTCAGAGAAACATGCAAAAGGAAAACAACTAGGAAGAGGAAAGTTAACACAAATGTCAGAGTAGTTTCCTTTGGGTGGGGCTGAGAATTAAATTCAGAAGGGGTTCATAGGAGGCTTCTGAGATCTTAGTTTCTGTTCCTTAAACCGAGACACAGCTACACAGGTCTTTATTATTTTTCATTAAACTTTACATTTACATTTTATACACTTTTGTGTATATGTTTCCAAATTGAGATTTTAAAAATAATTTGCCCAAATTGTCTACCAGCCTATAGTTCCCCAAAAATTCCTGGTAATGTTAACCTATTAGACTTGGTAAGTACCAAAAGGGTCAACACTTCTTGTTCTTCATCCTATTTTCCATTGTCTAGTACAGTACCTGGGATGGAAAAATAGCTCCATAAATATTTTTTAATGAGTGAATAAACAAAGCCTCATTAATCCTCTATACTGGCATGCATCCATGCCAAAGCCAATTATTCTCATCCTTAGAACTATGCTTCGTATTCATGTATCTCTAAGCCCTGCTGGTGTTCCTATTATTTCCTGCCCACTGTCTACTGGATTTCCTCTCTGCTGAAATGCTTGACTCACTTCCTCATATATGTTTAATGAAGCTGTCAGCAAAGCACTTTTTCATCAGACAGCCAGGCTTAAGTTTTACTTAAGCATGCTTTATTAGCATGCCTAATTCTACTTCCAGAAAACACAGTTAATTAAACTACCAAATCTGTGAGTGTGGCCTGTAATCACTTTTGGCATTTAGTAGCATTTACACACCAAGGGAAATTGGGGAACCCAACTCCTCTGCTGGGACTTGAGTAGCATGGCAAGAGCTGGGGCTTATCCATGAAGAAGGAGCTGAGGCAGTAGTTGGACCACTGTAGGAGCTTGGGCTCAGACACCAGCAGCAACAGTGACTGGAGCCCATTCACTGTAGCCTCTGGCAACAAACACCTGAGGCTCTGGGCTCTGGGCTCAGTCCCCACGAAAAGCTACCATTGGATTGTATTTCTCCCTAGGAAGTTAGTGCATTTTTTAAAAAGAGAGTCATGGTACCCTCCATACTTCCCAGGGGCTCATGTTCATGAGTGGCTTTGGGATGGGGTGTCTTCTGATAACCTTGACAGAGTACATCAAGCAAGTTGGGGATTTCTAGGCCTCTTGGGGAGAAACTGGGAGTCTGGGGCAGATGTGGCAAAGTTGACACATATCCAGACTAGCCCACTCTCAGACAGCCACAGAGATCGGAGTCTATGAGGTTTCTCCTCCTACCATTCCTCCCCAAGCTTCCCTCCAGGTTCCAAGGCTACATATGTAAATTGAGTTTCCGTAGTAGGGCCCAAAACTCCCTAAGGAAGATATGCAGAT
The DNA here is from genome assembly GCF_003265705.2 of Callorhinus ursinus. Taxonomy (NCBI): domain Eukaryota; kingdom Metazoa; phylum Chordata; class Mammalia; order Carnivora; family Otariidae; genus Callorhinus; species Callorhinus ursinus. The sequence continues at coordinate 10,860,208 of NW_027397071.1, read as the reverse complement.
TAATCTCTAAATATAGTTCTGGGCTAATTAGATACAGAAACATAACAAATTCAGAGTAGGAAAGTAAACTTCAGAGAATTCTAGTTCTTGGGTCTCAATTGCTTCCCAAGGTGGTTTACACCAGAATCATGATGTTGAGGCCCCTTCTTGCCTCCAACAAAATGTCTTCCAAACAGCACCAGCAGTTTATGACCCTGGTGATGGAATTCAGGTGGTACCACTTTGCCTGACAATCCACGCTGCTCTTGCCCCTAAAGATGTGTAGCTTTGAGTATGGTCATGCAACCCCTCTTAGCCTCTCTTTTCTCATTTGTAAAATGGGGATCACAGGGCCCTCCTTGTAGGGTTGTTGAGAGGGTTAAGGATATGACATATATGAGATGAGTTGCACAGAGTAGGTACCCAATAAACAGGAGGTATCTCTATTAATGTTATCCTTATTATTCCATTACCCTTTCACATTGCTTTCTGGCCTTGCAGAGATGATCTCTCCCTTCCTTCCCATAAGGAAGGATGAGACTTAATGAGATATAATGAGACTTAAGCATTGACTTGACCCTGAAGTCAGAATATTCTGGGTTCCAATTATGATTCTACCAATTAAGAGGGCTGTGACCTTAAGCAAATCTTCTTGAAATCCATTGGAATAATAATAGTCCCAGCCTCAAAAAATCCTTATCAGCTAATTCATGGAATCAGTTTGCTAGATTTTCTGAAAACAATAATAATTATTATTATTCCCTTAATTCCTCAACTCTAATTCCTAGTATCCCAATGCAGATATTTATACTAAGAAACAAATTATTAACAGATTGAACCCTAAGAATTAGGGTTATTTGTAAACCAAGAGAAAGTTCTTGTTAGTGGGACCACCAGAAAGATACTTTTGAACAGGAGGCTCTCCTGGCCTCATGGGTCCCTCTCTCCATACCCACATGCTTGAGAGCACAGCTTTAGAACTGCTTCTGATGTCCAGGAGGAGCCTGACACCTGCTCTGGACACTTAGAGACCAAAAAGACTGTTCCTGCTCATATTCTTAGACGAGTACAACAAGGGTTATTAAGCAATTATATCCTTGATATGATCCTCTCTTCAACTTTTTTTTTGACAGTTGTTCCCTCTTCTCTTAATTTGGCAATTTAACATCTCTAATTAAAGATACTTCTGTACCCCAGAACCATTGTGAGTGTATCTTGCATATCTACCCTGGGGACACATAGGGTATTGCCAAGGCTCACTTTGTGCAGTGCCCCTGTGCCTTGTGGGAGAGATGTTGCAGGGGGTTTGGGGGTGTCTTTGAGGCTGTTTGAGGGCAGACTGATCTGCCTGAGCAACAACATGGACTCCTTTTTTTTTTAAGAGTTTATTTATTTATTTATTTATTTATTTATTTATTTGACACAGAGAGAGAGAGCACAAGTAGGCAGAGCGGCAGGCAGAGGGACAGGGAGAAGCAGGCTAAGCAGGGAGCCCAATGTGGGACTCCATCCCAGAACCCTGGGATCATGACCTGAGCAGGAGAGAGATGCTTAACTGACAGAGCCACCCATGCGCCCCAACAACAGTGATTCTTACAGCACTTTTCTTTCACAGTAAAATTCCTTAACATTTGTAATAAACTAATTTGGAGACCATCTTTTTATTGACTACACACACACACACACACACACACACACACACACACAATGGATATCGCCTCCATGATGCTGGATTTAGTCACCACAACATGCCCAGCACCTAGCACCATACTGCCCACCAAGTATGTACTTAATAAATATCTACTGAATAAATGAGCAAACAAAGTTTCCAATGGAAGGAGGTTCTTTATGTCCCTCTTTCTTTACGTTTCCTCTTTCCTCTTTTAGGATTTTAAGGGCCAGTAATTCAGAACTATTGAAAGAGAGGGAAAGAAAAGGAATCAGGCAGCTTTATTACTTACATAACTGGATTGAAGCATGTGGCCTAGATGTAAAACTACAATGACTTACCGCATCCACCCTTCATCCCCAGCTGAGCCATCAGAGGCCTCCCTGACTGGGTCAGGGTAAACGGTATATAGCAGAAAGCAGATCAAAATAAGTCTGTTCTATAAACAGGTGGCTCCAAAAGAGACTGAAAAGTGGAGGGTGGCTGGCAGAGCCACAGGTATGAGTGCCTCCCAAAGGCAATCAATAATTGCCTCCTCCCACCACCCCCGCCCCCCATGCATGGGGAGAAATGACTGGAGTGATGGATTAAGAACAACGCCAGATGCATCATTCCAAATTGGAAAGACCTTCCTCCATCAGATCAGCAAGCTGTCAGCATGGGTCCAGTGAGCCCCAGACTGTGGTCATGATGCTGAGCCTACAAAGGGCCAGCGAACTCATTGTGACAGGTAATCAAGAGAGGATCGTCCAAAAGAGGATGGGACCTGGGCTGTCCCATCAGAAGACAAGGAGGATGAGGCTTTCATGCTGTGAGTCCTCAGTGCCATCAGAGACGGAAACACACACACACACACACACACACACACACACACACACACACAGCACTATCACTTTTCTTAGAACCCTGCCTAGCCAGCTTGGAAAGTGTCCCCAGGTTTCCATGTAAATAGCACTGGAACAGTTGAGAGAATGGCCCCATCCTGAAGGTCAAATGACAGCTTAGGCTTATCTGGAAATGGGACTCCTATCAAACATCCCTGAGGGGTGGGGAGGGAGCAGGGCAGGTCCTACATACTGTCCAGAAGCTTTCCTCAGCCCCCGTCCCCTGTACCTCTCTCTCATTTCCCTCCCTCCCTTCTGGCACAAGGTCCCCCCCACAAAGTTCCCAGTGCTCTCATTTTCTCTAGCTTCCCAGAGCCCACTCAGATCTGCTCTCCCTGAAGTGTCCCCCAAATCACAAAATTAACTCTCCCTTTTTCCCATCATTATTCTCCCTTTTTCCCATCATTATTCTCATCCCCAAAACTCAGTCTCCCTCAGGAAAGCTAAACTGGGTATTGAGATGAAAACCTCTCATTGAATTAATTCACACAAAAGCTCCCTCTTTTTTTTTTTTTTTGTCCAAAACACAACTAAGTAGAATTTTGCCAAAGGTGTGTCCCTTTTTTGGCTCTGCACATAGTCACCTCTGAACGTAATTTCTGGAATGCTGTCGCAAGTAGCAGTCTCATGGGAAACTAGCCTTGGCGGATGCTGAAACTAGCCTTGGGCTGAAGCTGATACAGAAGACCCCAGAAAAGAAGATGAAAGGAATCTGGGTCCTGGAGGACACAACTGAGCTGTTGATTATAACATGCCTGGAGCCTGCCCTTTTCTTCCTATGGATTTCTCCTTATGTAATACAGGAATTTCTTATTGTTTAAAGGTCAGGATTAGGAGAAAGGGAGTAAACCAAGCAGGTGCAAGATCAAATTCTGTTCTCATTTAAAATTTTGATATTTTGTTCATCATGGATTTTTTCCATTAAAGCTGATATTTTAAAACACTACATTAAAATGGTATAAATCTTGTATTACTGTTTTTTGGTGCCCCCCCCTCCCAAATGTGCACCCAAAGCAAGTCCCTCAGTTGCCCCCCTCAAGTCCTGACCCTGCTATTTTAAATTGTAATTTTTGTTACTTGCAGCCAAAATCACCTTCAAAGTGGAAAAAAAAATGAAGAGTTTGATAAAAAGCTGTCAGGGATATTGGTTATCCATATGGGATAAATGTTTGAGTGAGATGCTACCTTCAGACAGACCCCAGGAAAAGCCCATATGCCAGCACTGCATTGAGGGAGAGAGGAAGAGATGCATGGAGGGGAGTTACTGAGCTGGCCACAGCTTTGCAACCAACACAGCTCATTGCTGGGTCTCACAGGATGCTCCAAAAAGGCCATATGAAACCACTGGATCTTGGAACACCATGGGAGGAGGACAGACAAGCAACCTAAGGCTGCCTTTCCTCTTCCCCTCTTCTCTTTCTTGACAGAAGTCCACCTGCTAGGGCTTTGACTCTCTTACACTTCCTGGTTATGCCCCCTCCAGGCAGCCACTGGAGAAATCTGAGCCTCCAAAGATCCCATCTAAGCAGGGTGCAGGTATGACAGACTCTTTGTCAGTTGGTGCTGCACAAGGGGCTCCTCAGGCTATGGCATCAGTGGCCGTGGCTTTATGCCCATGAGAGCTAAGTGAGCCATTGCCAAGGTCCCACTGGCCAGAAAGCAGGGCAGGTGGCCAGCATCCTGGCTGAGTCTGGCAGATCTAGGATGCACAGAAACTGGCTCTGCTACAGATCCCCACCTCCCCTTATACACAAAAATAATTTCTAGGGCATTAAAGACCTAATTACTTTTTAAAGAACAATAAACTATAAAAGTACTAGAAGAAAATAAAAGTGTTTTTATTATTTGGGGGGTAAGACAGTCTCCCTTAAACAAGACACAAAAAAACAAAATCATAAGAAAAAGCCTTATGGATATAATTATACTAAGAATTAAGCTTTGTATAAACAATAGTTCTTGACTGGGGGCAATTTTGCTCCTTAAGGAACATCCGGCGATACCTGGAGACATTTTTCGCTACCAAAACTGTGGAGGGGAGCTTGGATATTACTGACATCTAATGTACTGAAGCCAGGGTGGCTGCTAAACATCCTACAGTGCACAGGATGACCCCTACACCAAAGAATTAACTAGCCCAATATTTCAACAGTGCAGAGGTTGAGAAAGCCAAACATAAACAAGCTTAACAGACAAGTTAAAGGTCAAGAAAAGTTGTTTGACATTTATATCCCCAACAAAAGTTTAGAATTTAATATGGAGAAAAAATAATAAATCCATCCCAAAAAAATTCACCAGAAAAAAGTGAGATCTTTTCTCATCCTTTCAATTGGTAAAAATTTTCTTAAATCCAATAATATCAAGTGATAATGAGAATATAGGAATGGAAGACTCTCATATACTGCTGGCAACCATGTAAATAAGTACAACTGCCCAGTACAGAAAGGTATTCAACAGAATTTTTTAAAATTTGGGATGCTCCTACCCCACCAGTTGAACATCAGCAAAAGTGAGGTGTGCCCCTTTTAGGTCTATTCCTTAGAGCACCAGTCACCTCTGAACATAATTCCTGGAATGTTGTCGAAAGTAGCAATCTCATGGGAAACTAGGTGAGAGGTCCTCCATGCATTTCCTCTCTTCCTGATGATGGAATTTAGAGCTACCTTTGACTAGCTTCAAGAATGCCTAGAAGGCTAAAACAGCAGGAAGGTCTGTGTTGGCTGCGTGCACAAAGCCATCTTTCTACATGAACTGTCCACCTTGGGACCTTTATGTGCGAGAACATACATGTCAACTTTCTATAATCAACTGCATTTGGGGGCCCCTTTGCGGAAATAGCTTGCTTTACTCTCACGAATACATTGTAGGTGTGTGCAGTGTGTGCAAAAGCACAGGGAAAGATCTGGAAGACTACACACAAAACTCAGGAGTTTCCTCTGGCTGGGAGATGGGTTTGGGAATCAGCAGCCAAAGATCTCTTTCTGTGATGTTTTTCTTTTAAATAAGAGACGATAGTCACACACAGTGCATTTTAAAAACTGTGTTTTTAAAACAATTGACCGAGATTATGTTCCCAAAGCACATTCAACAAACGGTAACAACTAGTAGTAAGAGGCAGATGCAAGATAATAAAAACATATGATTGCACTCAGGAGACCCAGGTCTGCAGCTATGTTCCAAAGTCTGTTTCCTGCCAGACCTTGGTCAAGCTGCTTCGTCTCTGAGGCTAAGCCTTTTCACGTATAACATAAAGACAATAATACCTCCCCCACATGACTGTTGTAAGGAGAAAAGAGAATCGTGTATGCTAAATTCTTAGAATGGTGCCTGGTCTTTGGAAAACACTCGATAACTGAAACATTTGTTGTTATTATTATTATTAGGAAATGTGTGAAAAACAAAAGAAAAGTTCTCTATTCTGCTAGAAACATATATGTAAAAATAAAAATAAAAGGGTATATAGCTGGTAAGGAAGGAAAGAATGAAACAAAATTCAGCCCCATTTAATATGCACACATTGAGCACCTATTATGTGCTAAACATTGGGATGGGGGATATACAGGCAAGCAGGGGCCATGTGCAAATAGATGAAACAGGGAACCACGTCCCATTCATAGACTGTAGACATGAAAGTAGGAGGACTGAGAGGCCAAAAAAGGAAGGGCCTTGAATGCCCTGTTGGAGAATCTGGTGACATCGTGGAGGGTGGATGTGAAGGGGGCATGGACGGGAAGCAGGAGAAACAGGACAGGCGATTGCTAAAGTTATGTCAAGGAGCATAGGAAGAGCAAAGGGGACCCAGAAGAAAGGCTCTTCAGGTGGCAAACCCCAAAGTAAGAGATGATGCACTAGACAAGGCGGGAGCAGAAAAGGAGGCTGCTGGGTTTCTCGCCGGGGTGACGGGTTGTGTCTCTGAACCACAGAGATCAGGAGGCGGCCACCTTCCCCGGCTGGAGGAGGGTCTAGTCACAAAGCCAGTCAATGCCTGTGCTGCCAGGTCTGAGGGTGTGAATGCTTGGGTGGCGCGGCCGGATCCTGCGGAGGGACGCTTACAGGCAGGATTAGGAATACGTTAGAGGAGGAGAAAGACAGCCGCGGGCCTCTGCCCTCCACAGACCCCTGGAAAATGGCATCTGTCACATGGCCAGTGATCTAGCGCTTCCATATACCCTAGAATGCCCCAACTCCACGTCCCAGCTCGGTCCCGTCTTTCACAGGCATTTCTAGCTCCATTTAAGCCTTACAGGTTGCCAGGGCTAGAGGGACAAAAAGATGGAAATGTGTTATCCTGTATTAGAGTCTCTGGTATCTGTGTGCTTAATCTTTCATATTTTCAATTAAATCATGAGGAAATAATTATGCAAACCAAATTTCACCATCCATAGGGAAATGATTAGTTTATTATCCTTGAGAGGTTTGTACCAGGGCATCTAAATCTTTAGATAAGGAGCTAATTTAATTTTGGTCCCCCTTCTGCTAAGATTTCATACTCTGGGGTAATATATCAAAAAAGAGAGAGAGACAGACAGACAGACAGAGAGAACATGTGAGATCTCTGGGTCAAGAAAATTAGCATGATTATTAATAAATAGAAAGTTGACCGTTTTACCTCAAGAGTGTACAAAGTTCTTTCTCACATACATTTACTCTTAAAGAACACACATTTATTCTTAAAGATAATACAAAGCAAAAATTCCAAAAACCAAACACCTAAGTTATACTTGAGGCCAACTGTTTTAGGAAAGGTCTTTATTTTTATATGTTTATATTACCAAATTTATAACACCTTGCATCATAGAGTTTTCAGGCTGAAAGAGACCAGTGCACAGAACTTCACTCATTTCAGAGGTGACATGAAAGCTCCACACAGAGCTTGGTGAAGCCCACTCAGCTGGTTAGTAGCCCAGCCGGGGCGAGAACACGGGTTTTCTATTTTAATCCAGCATTCTCTCCGTTACAGTATACTGTCTCCATTCCCAACATCTAGTCATTTAAAAATTAATTTTAATTAACTTAGATTCTAGGGGCGCCTGGGTGGCTCAGTTGGTTAAGTGTCTGACTCCTGATCTCAGTTCGGTCGTGGTCTCAGAGTGAGTTCGAGCCCCACATTGGGCTCCACACTGGATGTGGAGCCTACTTAAAAAAAAAAAAAAAAATAGATTCTAGCACTTCTCACGTTATATGGATTTTTTTTAAAGATGCTATTTATTTATTTGTCAGAGAGAGCACAAGCAGGGGGAGCGGCAGGCAGAGGGAGAAGCAGGCTTCCCGCTGAGCAGGGAGCCCAATTCAGGACTCCATCCCAGGACCCTGAGATCATGACCTGAGCTGAAGGCAGACGCTTAACTGACTGAGCCACCCAGGAGTCCCATGTTATATGGAAATTTTCGTGTTCTTTTTTTCATGTCTGTCTTTATAACAGACTGCGAGCTCTGAGAAGTACACATTATTTATTTTTTTATATATGCCAAATGCCTAGCAAAGGCTCTTTGATGTAGTTAGCACACAACAAAAACTTGCTGAATTGATTGCTCAGTTCTCAGTGGTACCATGAATACTTGCTGCTGGTGCTTCCCATCAACATCTAGTATGTTCTGGGTTGATTTTATGTCTTTACAATTGTCTACGTCTCACAACTTCTTTTTGTTCTCTTTATGTACTTCAAGAGGAAAAGGCAAAACCTGACCTCTTTTCTTATCCCCCAGGCTCCTCTTCTTTATTAAGCTGAAATCAAAAATATTAAACCACAAAAAGGCTTTTGGTTCACACCCCTCCTCCTGTAGATAGCAATGAGGACAGATGTTCTTTCACTGGATTTGATTAATTCTTTCATAATGGAATAAAAATTAACTTCACAGAAACAGTACATACAGCCAGAGGTAATTCAATGCCTAATGAATGAAATATTACATAACCAAACAGCTTAAGTGGCTATTCTTGATTCAAAAGGCACAGCCTATTTTACAACATTTAATTTCCTTTCATTCTTTCCAATTTTGTCATTGTGTAGTAATTACTACTCTTTGAAAACCATGCCTTCCGCTCATCACATTCCTGCCCTTGTAAACGAACCGTGCCCACCCACGCTAGACTTCGCTGGGCTTGATTTGAAAAGTCATGGCACAAAAAAGCAGGTCATCACTCTGTCTCCAGGATGCTCCTAGGCCCTCTCCTGCTTGCCCATCCCATGATTTCTCCCACTCAGTTTCCAGGTTCCTCCACACCCTGACATTTGAGGTTGGTGCCATGGCCTCATACTTTCTTAGTAATGTGGACGGATGATTCAGTTTGGACTTGCTGTCCCTCCAGGATGGAATTTCTCAGCTCTGCCTTCTTACTCCCCTCTGTGACAGCCAGCAAGCAGAACTCTGCCTCTGGCCACAGCACCCCTGGGAACACAAGCTCCAAAGAGCCCCCACCTGACAGGGGAGGGACACTGGCAGGCATCAACACTGCTCACATTCCTACTTCCACTCATCATCTTCCCATATCTTAAATTCTCCCCCTCATCAGCTTCCCTAAAACCTTAGCCTAGAAAGCTCTGTAACCCCGCACCCCGCCTCTCCCATCCTCCCCTCTCCTTGGAGAGCCTACCTCTCCCATGAGGACACCCCTGGCCCTCTGAAGGGTGGAGGGGGTGGATATGGGTGCTCCTCACTGATCTCTTCAACTTCGAGACCATTGTCCACATGCACCCTCTCATTAAAGGCCTGCTCCACCAAGGTCCTGCCTTTTGATCACTCATTCCCCTTGTCGTCAACATTTTTTCCTACTTCCTGGTTACTCCCTCTCATTCATTGAAGACTTTAAGTAGCTAGATCACTAGAAATTGTTCTCACCCCACTCTGTTTCTCTGTCAGAGCTATAACTCAAAATCTCAATCTGGCCCAAGCTCTCTCCTCCCAGGTTATCTGCAATCATTCCCACTACCTCTGTTCTTCAGATCCTGTAGGACCTGTGGGCCATCAACCCACACCCTTCTCTATGCAACAGTCTCCCCACCCGCTATGCTACTTTGATTCCCAAGTCCTAAGGGATCGCCACCTTCCCTTCCTCTCGGTGCTCTCCTACCCTTGAGATACTCTGTTGAACCCTCGATGAATCGAGCTATCTGATGTTAAATACTGCTGGAGAAAATCTGGTGTGGTGTGGTAGGATTTGCTAGGCTGTCATGCACCTCTCTTCCTCTCCTTCCTCTGGCCACCTCCATGGAGTGGAAGCCAAGGGTCCGTTCTCAGTCTTCGCCTTACCTAACGTGACCTCCAACGCACCCCACATTCTGGCTTTCCTCCTACCTCACCACTGCTGCCTCCTCATCACTCTGACCTCTCACTGGAAGCTGCACCAGGCCTTGGTCTTCAGCCTGTATCTCCTCCCCCTTACCTACATGTACTGCTTAGGTAACCATCCGATCTCTTGGCTTTAAATGCCATCTCCATGCTGAAGACTCCCAGATGTGTATGTCAAACCTGGATTCCAGAACTGCCCTCTTGAATTTTTGCCTAGGCTACCTCATAGGCATCTCAAATTTCATATGTCCCAAACCCAGTTCTCCACCTCCCCACCCGGCCCCACCTTTTCTGGGATTCATGCTGTCTCCCCATTTCTTTTTTTTTTTTTTAAGATTTTATTTATTTATATGAGAGAGAGAGAGAATGAGAGACAGAGAACACGAGAGTGAAGAGGGTCAGAGGGAGAAGCAGACTCCCTGCTGAGCAGGGAGCCCGATGCGGGACTCGATCCCGGGACTCCAGGATCATGACCTCAGCCGAAGGCAGTCGCTTAACCAACTGAGCCACCCAGGCGCCCCGTCTCCCCATTTCAATAAAAGGCAGCTTCATCATTCTATCTCTCTTGGTTCAGAAACGTGACAACAATTTCTGTTAAACCTCTAACTCATCTGTCAGCTAATCCTGTCAGCTCTCCTTCCCAGTCTCCTCTCCATAGGAGGGCACTGGAGAGCATCACCCTCTTGATATGATATCCTTTCATCTCAACCACTCATAAGATCATTTATATGGAAACCAGTTTGCAGTGGTTCTCAGCCTTGGCTGTACATTGGAATCATCTGGGTGGTCAGCGCCTTTAAAAATTCTGGTGTCCACATCCCACCCCCAGAGATTCTTATTTAAATGGTCTGGAGTATGGCCTGAGACTTTTAAAAGCCACTCCTGGGAGAAGGCTGGGGGATGGGCTAAATGGGTGGTGTGTATTAAGGAGGGCACTTGTGATGAGCACTGGGAAAAAAACAACATGTAAGGGAAAAAAACAATATTACACTATATGTTAAACTAGAATTTAAATAAAAATTTGGGGGAAAATACATAAAAAATCAATAAATAAAATCCATTTCTGGCCCCCACCCACGTGGTTTTATTGTGCTGCTAAGTTTTCTAGCCACTGTGTTAGGGCTTTAAAAAGAGAGACCTGGTGAAAACCATTAGTATTAACCAGTGTTTATCAAGTAGATTTCAGAATCAGTATCACACACTAAAAATAATATCCCCAAATCAAAATAAACAATAATAAGAATTAAAACTAACCTGCTTCCCAGTACATCACTATGCTCTATTCTCGTGAACAAGCCTTATAATCTCAATCTTTACTTTCATTTTCTTTCTCATTTTTATAAGAATCTTTTTTATTCGTTTTAAATAGTGATCATTTGATGAGAAAATCTTACCACTGGCTAAAAAATTGGCCAGAATATCACCAGGTCTCAGCTCTGGATCCTCTGTGTCTTCTTTTTGAGGACAGACCTTTTTCTGCAAATTTTGAGGGAAATCAAGAAGCTCATCACAGTTATAGGCCGGGTTGAAGGAGTTTAACAGTTTAACAAGGCCAGTTTCATCACCTTGACTTTCTTTTTCAATTTTTGCTCACTTTTCTTGCAAAGTTATACAGGCCGTGGTACTCAGGCTTGACCCATCTGCAGTTTTTTTAATGCTAAGTTAACAAGAGGAAAGAGATAATTGGGAAGTAAAGAAGAATTGCTTAAAAACACTCTAGGAGTGGTGTGGGGGAGGAAGGAGAAAGGAAGAAGCAAAGGAGGCCAGGGCCTGGCACCTTTTCTCAGTTCCCATTAGGCGGCGGGGTGGGGGGAGCAGGTAAACATCTGGTAGACTCTGTTGGGAAGGTGTACCCACATCACAACTGAATCTAACAGTTCTCTTCCCCACCCTAATTTCTATTTTCCTCTGATCGAAATTTGTAAATATTTCCACCTGTTTAATGGAATTCACGAATACTCCAGATTAACCCAAAAATACAGATTGAGTTGCCTGATTTTCTTATTAAATTCTTCTTCTGATGCTCATTGTTCCAGGGATACACCAGAGCATGTTTATCTCAATCTGAAACCTAAATTGTATTTCTTTCAAAACATGTCAACCAGAGTGTAAGGAAAAAAACAAACCAACATTGATTGAAACATTGAAAATTCAACACGAATCAATGAAAACAACTTCTTTAAAAAATAAAAAAAACCTAAAAGAGAATGGAGCAAACTCAATTTTGTGGTGCATTTTGCTTGTTTGTTTTATTTTATTTTTACACTTATTTTACTGCCCTTGCACTTCAAGCTGGAATTACGAGTACACTTCTCAAATTATTTTAAGCAAATGAAAAAAGATTCAACACCCTATGAAAACAAGTATCTCAAAATATCTCCTATGGTCGCAACGTTCATATCTGAACATTTAACTATAATCTTACATAGGACCGTGTTTGTTTGTTTGTTTTTCCAATCGTTTGTAACTTGACTTGAAAAACATGGAATTTTTCAATTTTGTCTAAAAAAATAAGAACAAGCCTTTCTCTCCTGTGCTACATATAAAGGACCTTCTTTGTCACCTTCTCTTCTGGAATCCCAACAGACCGACCCTACCTTCACTCCTCTAACCAAGGTAATGATGGTTTGTGCTGGAAATCTAAATCTGGCCCCAGGCAGCCCAGTGATTTTCCAGGCGGACGCAAAGGGAGAAAGCGCGAAGACAGGCTGTGTCCCCTCTCCCGCGCGCCTGCGGCCGGCAGAACTGGAAGAAGTCTGCCACCTAGTGGAGGACATAGGCCAAGGCTGGTTACTTGAAATCGTTTTGTGCCAGGGTTTCGTGGCTGTCAAGACCCGCTTCTATAAATGGAGTCCTGGAGCCATGCTGTACCCTTTCCTGGCTTCCTTCCCTGTCTCATCTTACTTCCCCATCCTGCCCAGGAACCCTTACCTCGTGATCTGCTTTGGAGACCAAACCAAAACAGTCCACCACCAATAGATCCGGACACAGCAGCAAACACATTTTATTTCAAGATTATGGAGGAACATAGCAGAAGAAGCATCTAACAGATCGACAAGTAGTTACTTCTAGGGAACAGGACTAGAGTAGGAAGGGGTAGAACAGAGGACTGATGTTTTCAAATAGGTACCTGTCCATGTGCTATTTTATTTATTTTTTGACAGGAAGTAGGATTTATTGGTGGGCATGAATAGGGAGGGGGCAGTGCCGAGGTTCTCATGAGTGCAGAGCCCTCCATTTGTCCAAGGGGCCACGATTAGGGATGTATTTGACCCCACAGCCATCTGGGATGAGCCACTTTTCAGCCACCATGTCTTCAAATTCGTCTGCATTAAACTTAGTAAAGCCCCACTTCTTGGAGATATGGATCTTCTGGCGGCCAGGGAACTTGAACTTGGCCCTGCATAGGGCCTCAGTCACATACATGCTCCTTGTTCTGCAGCTTGGTACGGATGAACATGATGACTTGGCCAATGTGGACCCTGGCCACGGTGCCCTGGGGTGTTCCAAAGGCACCCCGCATACCTGTCTGCAGCCTAGATTGGAGATAGCATGAGGTCAGACCTCAGTGTCCACTGGAAAGGGCTATGTCCAAGGTCCCTTTGGGTAACCCATACAATCAACAGGCTGCACACACTTCCAAGGAGGCTACTGTTTGCAGCCATGGCACACTGGGCCCCCATGGAGAAAGAGCACAGTCGGCTTAATTGGCTGCAGACATGTGCTACTTTTATATAAATTTAAAACAAGCATTTAAAACATAAAGCAAACTAGAATACTGTGACAAATGGAATCAAAAGAAGAGAGCACAAACATATCTGCATAGCCTGGCCTGGGATCCAGCTTCCAATCCCTTAACTTTATTTGAACATGTCAATCATTTTTGAGTGGCAGCCATAAACTGGGATCGATTATTGCATGGGTATGAAGAGCTGAAAAATGCTCTCTGTGCAGAAAATTCACAAGTACAACTTTAATCATAATAATGGGGGATAAGTATACTTCACACCTTGTGTTTCCACCGTGTAGGAAAAGACACACAGAATACACTGGTAATCACTGTGGCAATGGGAGGGGATTTGTTAAGTAAAAACGCTCAGTACTTCATGAGGCACTACTTGATGAAGAGGTTTTATGTAGGGCGCCACTGTATAGTTTTCATTTATAGGAAGGAATGTTTTGTGTCTGGGGTTTGGCATATTGTTTGTAGCTGGGGCTGGGTAGTCTCTGGATAGTACACCATGTCCCTAATGGAACATGGCTCCAGGACTCCATTTATAGAAGCGGTTCTTGACAGCCTGAGCCACTCAGGCACCCCAGTTTATGCCTTTTAAATGGTGGTCACCAGGCTGCTGTGGGAAAAATTCCCATGACCAGCACCTTCAAAGCCTTGCTGTTGTAAGCCTGGTGTCATTATTTTACTGGTCCTGTGTTATTGTCACAACAGGCAAAAAAACAGCCTTCCTATTTCATTTTGCATTGGATAATAGAAACTAGAGTTTTGTAAGTCCTCTGTTTGAAGTCAGTAAAGCAAAGGGTAGACTATGGCAAGAAATCCTTGGAAAATACAACCTCTGGGCTGAGGCTCTTGGCCATTTGTCATGTAACTATCCATCCATCCAGGAAGGGATGAGCTTGATTGTATTAGTGTTCCCAAAGCCGGTGCTGTTTATTTCCAAAGAGATAATTTATACAGTTCAACAAACGAAGGCATGAAATAGGCTGCAAAAATCATAAATCTATTTTCCCTCTCCCCTCTCTCTCTCTCGGAAATTATGCATGCTTGATACTTGCAATGCCTGTATTAGAGAACCATATTTATGGTCTTTGGTGCCCCAAATAGGCAAATCTATAATTGAATAACATCATAAGCAATTATCAGTTATAAACAAGGATGTCAGTTCACTTCTTAGCTTAAGGGCCTGTCCACAGAGTTGTACCGAATCAACCTCTCATGCGTCTTCTGCCCAGGCCTCCTGACCCAGGGGAACTCCACTGTGGGGAATTCTGAAAAGGGGAGGGAATACCTCACCAGCAGTTACCACCTGATTGTCCCATGAAAAAAAAAAAAAAATAGGGGGCACCTGGGTGGCTCAGTTGGTTAAGCGACTGCCTTCGGCTCAGGTCATGATCCTGGAGTCCCGGGATCGAGTCTCGCATCGGGCTTCCTGCTCGGCAGGGAGTCTGCTTCTCCCTCTGATCCTCTTCCCTCTCGTGCTTTCTATCTCTCATTCTCTCTCTCTCTCTCTCTCTCTCTCTCAAATAAATAAATAAAATCTTTTAAAAAAAAAGCCCCACCCCTAGAGGAGAGACATTTGAGTCTTGTCCTGGCATCCTGGAGACTGAGAAGCGGAGGAAGGCTCAGCTGATGTGCTTCCTGCGGTAGCATTGCTCACACCCTACCCCCCCCCGCCAGCCCCGCGCCACTCCAGCCAAACGCAGGGCCTGTACCTGCATCTCCTCTGCCTGAAATGCCCTCTCCAGACATTAGTATGGCCCATTCCTGTACGTCCTTTGGGTCTTTACTCAAATAGCACCTTCACAGCCAGGTTTTCTCCATCTCAAATTACAGCCTGAACCCCAGCACTGCCTTCTGCACTTACCCCCATTTACAATAGCACATATTTTACTCATTGTGTGTCTTCTCTGTCTCTTACCTCTAGGGAATCTCCATGAGGAAAGGTACTGTGTCTTTTGTTCAATGCTGTCCTCAGCCCCTAAAAGTGTCTGACACCAAGTAGGTGTTTAATAAATACCTTACTGAAATGAAAAATGAGCATATACATTCTTATGGAATAAATGGGTACTTCTGTTTTCACAGCAAACAGTGCTGCAGTGGCTGTGGCCAAGCAGCCGAGTATATGGCCAGGGGCCCACTGACAACCTGGGAACATGGACATTTGGTAAAAAAAAAAAAAAAAAAAAATCAAAATCAAAAAAACACAAAAAACAAAACTCACAAAGAACAAAAAACCATGTCCAACACCAGCCACAGGACTGTGAATGGGCATCTTCAATCACACTGGGGCCAGAAGGCAGCCGTGGGTCCAGGCTGGGGCAGCTTGGACTTCAGCTCAGCTCTGTCCTGCACGGGACGGAGAAAGCAGGTGGAACATGACAGGGCACACTCTCCCCGACAGCAGGCTAAATGAGCTCAATCCACTCCATGTTTCTCCCAACAAGGGCATACCGCAAAGCAGGGAGAGGAGGGTTGCTGCTTGCTCCTCTCCACAAATACCCACCCTCCTGTGGTGCACATCTCAACCACCACCACCAATTCCACGATAATAAAAGGGCTGGAAACATTCCTATCGGGGGAGAGGGAAACCACACCACACTTTTATACATGTGCCCTGATGTACAGCTCAAAGAACAAAAGAGCATAGTATACGATCCCTGTTTGCCTGAAGATTATTCTCTTGGTGTGGATACAAGACTGAGAAATAAACCCAGCAGCATTTTGCTAACAAAGGGTCCCGGAGAGCATGATGATTGTTTCTTCCTGGCATCGGGTGGGCATTTGAGCTGGAATGCAGAAATTTCTTTGCAGTCTTACTTTTCTTATTTTTATTTTTTAAACCAGATTTTGTATTTAATTGTAATCTGCAGTGTAAAAAAAAAATGTCCAATCACTTACCAGTAAACTTACTCAGCTTTGCTTCCCACAGCTTCCAGACGAACCGATACTCCACCAAGTTGTGTCAAGAGATCCCTGGATTTGAATTCTCCCTGACACTGTGAACCCCTGGGGGTGTAAACCTAACTAGTAAATGTGGAATTTGGACATCAGGAGAAACATTATCTTATGCCAAAATGTATGACAGAGACAACTGCTGTCGCTGTTCAGGAGTCAGATGTGAAAATGATTATTCAAACTGCTGCCAGGGATAGAAACTGTACGATACAGTTGTTTTGGTTGTTTTTTTTTTTTGTGGCCTATTTTTTTTCAAATGAGGAAACAAGTCATTTTTAAAACAAATATATAGCTTTTTTAATATAAATGTAAAGTACATATGCAGTATGACTGGAAATAAACATCTTCAACTCTGGGCTCCTTTTGAAAGACACAAGATGATTTTTTCAAAAATACATTCAAAAGATACAAGATGCATGGATAAGTCACATTCATACCTTATAATGTTAAAGAGCAAACAATTTAAATTCATAATGAACAGTGACTGCTTTTCAGTAGCTTGAAACTCTAGTCATTCATCCCATAATTCTTATGAGTAAGAAAAGAAAAAGCTAATCATGTACCTTAATATGGTCATTTCTGGATTGCTCAAAAGTATAAACCACCCTGAAGAAAAAAATAGAGTCCCATGTTTATCACAGGTATTATAAAAATACCAAGACATTTATCAGGCATAACTAATGTATCAAAAACTATATTTTAGAATAATGTATCACAAACACAAATTCAACATTTCTCTTTGGTTCAGAAAATATAAGAGGTAGGTTCAAATAAAGTAAGTGCCTATTACATCACTGGATTTTCACTAAAATGTTGGCAATTTGTAACAGAAATCACTAGAAATCAAACGTGAGTTTAGGAACTAAATTAAAAAGCTACAGAACAACAACTAATAAATATCTAAGTCCTAATCACACAAATCAAAACAAGATGGTTGACTACAAAAATGTTTTAGTAAAATGAAAAATATGTTAACAGTATTATAAATTTTCTGTATTGTAACATGTTCCTAAAACTTGGGGCAAGGGAGAATATGAACGTATATGTTTATGACTTAGGCCCTTCATTTAAACGTAGGTACCTACTACATAATATTAATACATACCACTATTAAAATGCACTAATCTCCTAGGTTTGTGCTGTCCAAATTGAGAACTGCAGGTTCAAACAAATTCAACAGTGTGGGGGAAATGAAAATGTCACTCACCCATGATCAACCTACTTCATGTAATTAAGAAATGTCAGATTACCAAGATTGCTCCCTAGAAGCTTTCCTGATTAAAACAGAATCTGATCCAAGTAGGAAACAAAGGACAAAGACAAGAGAAGAAGCTGATATAAGAGGGTTTTTTTCTTGGTGCTTTTCAAAGCAATGACAGAATAAATAGAAGCTTTCAAATAAGTTGCCTTGTGTTGATAATTTAACAGTAATATACTGACAATCGGTGTGCCATTCCAGGAGCCAAGTAACAGTGCAAGGAAAATGGAAAAAGGCCCACTGAAACAAATATTATTTCATCACTCCTCCTTATACAAAAATACAAATGGACTAGAGTATTTGCATGCCCTAGAATTCTGCCACTTAAGTTCATTCTCATTCAGCTTCAAGAAAGATAAGGGTAGAAGCCATATACTTATTTGGCTGCTGTAAGATATGTTTTCATGCAATGATTTTCCATTAATGGTTCTACAAGGAAATTTTAACAAGTCTATAAAGACATTCAAAATACATAAAACAACACAAGTTTCAAGTTTTTCTCATCATTTTGTTTTGTAGAAAAAGACATTTATGTATTAAGGAACTGGCGTAAACTTGAACCAACCAAAATAAAGATTAATGATTTCTAATTACCACACAAAACATATTTAATTCGAGCAATACATTTTTTCAGATTTAGGACTCAGGGCATAGATGTGTAGAAAGGTACTAATAAGAAAAGATAAAAT
The DNA here is from genome assembly GCF_003265705.2 of Callorhinus ursinus. Taxonomy (NCBI): domain Eukaryota; kingdom Metazoa; phylum Chordata; class Mammalia; order Carnivora; family Otariidae; genus Callorhinus; species Callorhinus ursinus. Next base: position 10,841,749 of record NW_027397071.1, on the reverse strand, counting down.
ACAATTTTTGCGGCCTTTTCAAAATTGTATGAGCTTATCAAAACTATGATTTTTGACATTTCTGTATATATAAAATTGAGCCCAAATGTTTGAAGTAATCATTGATATGCTCTTCCTTTTTTTGTGAGAAATATAGGACTTCTTTTGCCACAGGCTTGTAATTCTAGGAGAAAAAGTCATTCCAGAGATTGTTGAAAATTTCAATAATCATGCTAAAGCAAAAAATTCAACATGTCATTTCTGGGATACTCCTAAAGTTTGCTTCATATTTTCATAAACCACATAACTGATGCCCACAGCGGGGAGCACCTTCATGAAGTTTGGAGTGATGCCTCTGTAAAGTCCTGGGATTCCTTCTTTAGAAATTATTCGTCGAAAGAGGCCAACCATGTTCATCTGTTTATTTCCTTCTATCATGGCTAGGAAAAAAAAGGAAAAGAAAAGAAACCAAGCTAATTTATTTTTTTTTCAGATTTTATTTATTTATTTGACAGAGAAACACAGAGAGGGAGCACAAGCAGGGGGAGCGGGAGAGGGAGAAGCAGGCCTCCCACGGAGCAGGGAGCCCGATGCAGGACTCAAACCCAGGACCCCGGGATCATGACCTGAGCTGAAGGCAGACGCTTAACGACTGAGCCACCCAGGCACCCCAAAACCAGGCCAATTTAATATTCAAGAATGTTTTGTTATTACTACCATATACAATTACGATCCTGAATGACATTCAAGAATATAATGAAAGGATAATATTTATCCCAAGGGGCCCAAGAAAGTACCCTTTTATGTAATTCTCCCTGCATGGCACTTGATAGTTCCATAATTATAATAACAATGATAACAACAGTTATTTGTTGAGTGATTACTATGTGTTAGATACTGGGCTAATTACTTTATCCACCAATCCTGCGAGGTAAGTATTATACCCATTTTATAAATGAGGAATTGGAAGCTGAGAGAGATGGAGAAACTTGGCCTGGTACACTTAGCCTGTAAGGGGGAGACCTGAGAGCAGTCTTTCTGACTCCAAAGTTCACACACTTTCTACCACCAGGCAATGCCACCGCCCCACCTCCTCATTAACTACGCACGGAAAAGAGAGTATAGTTCAATCCTGGGAATTAAGGGGAGCAGGGGGAACACTTTGGGGAACTTGGGAAAATGTAGGGTCCTGGGGCAGTGCAAATGACCTCAAGAGGCAAGAAAGGGGGAATGGGGAAGCCCGTGTTGCTGGCACAACAAAGACAGGGGCGGGAACATGCATGTGCTAGGGGACGCAGCTGACTGCCCATGTGGTCATTACACAGAGGGGCACCCAGCGGCGGGAGGCAGAGAAATAAAGTGGGGCCAGATTACTACAGGCTTTGAAATTCCCACTAAGAACTTGAGATTTTATTCTGAAGACACTGGAGAGTCACAAAGATTTCTGAACAAGCATAAAATGATCAGGCCTTGGCTTTAAAAACAACAGCTCTATGGGCCACGGGAGGACAGAAATGGAGTTGGCAGATGGGAAGGGACGGCTTGCCAGGTGATGCTGTCAATCAAACGGCCTGGGTTTGAAGTCTAGCTCTACTATTTGCCAAATGTAAAAATTTAAGGAAGTTACTTAATCTCTTTTTTGCCCCAGTTACTCATCTGTAAAATGCAGATGATATTAGTATCAATGCCAAAGATGGCTGTGATGGATAATGAGAGAATACTTTTGAAATACTTAGTTACTAACTTTGCATTTTTCTCTCCAGCCACATGATCATTCAGTGCCTCAAACAGTCCCCATTTCTCCTGCCTCAGTGCCTTCACATATATTTTTCCTCAGGCTAGAATGCTCTTTATTTTTCCAGCCCACCCATCTTTGTCCAGCTAACTCCCACCTGTCTTTCCAGGTTGAGCTTAAATAACAATGTTCTCAGGCTCCCAAAGTAAGGTTAGAGCTCCTTGCTCTGTGCTCCCCTAACAAAGGGGAGGTGGTGTAACAAGACTGTTTACTTGCTGACCGTTTGTCTTCTCCACTCAACAATGGCAGGGACCACATCTGACTTGTGGACCGCTCTAACCCTAGCATCTGGCAGAGTTTCCAGCACCTGACCATTGGGGCTCTGGAAGTATTCATTAAGTAATGAGTGACGGCTTGGTTGGGGGTGGGGCGGTGGTCAGTACTTGGAAGAGAGACTGGAAATAGAGCTGTAGATACCCAAGGGGCACTATTTAAAGAAATGACAGTGGGTGAGTGAGACTGGCCAGCAAAAGAGCGAAAAAAAAGAAAGGCACAGGCTACATACTCTAAATAGCAATAAAAGCCAGCAAATCTTAAGAAAAGAGACTAATCAATGAGCTGGGAGAAAAGCCAGGGCACAGTGTAATCAAAGCCAAGGGAGGGGCACCTGGGTGGCTCAGTCTGGTAAGCGTCCGACTCTTGATTTCGGCTCTGGTCATGATCTCAGGGTCGTGAGGTCAAGCCCCACATCAGGCTCCCTGCTCAGTGCAGAGTCGGCTTGGGTTTTTCTCTCTCCCTCTGCCCCTCCTCCCACTGCTGCATGCTCTCTCTCTAAAATAAATAAATAAATCTTTTTTAAAAACAAAAAACCAAAAAAACCACAAAACCCACCTTGAGCCTGCATGCGTGTTCTCACCAAAGCCAAGGGGTAGCTGGCCAGCTGACCACAGGTGCTGGATAAGGCACCACATCCCAGCAACACCATGACTCCAGGGTTTACAGAGTCTTTGGCATAATTATCAAGCCAATGGGACTTCAGGAGCTGCCGGAGAAACAGAAAAGAAGAGAAACAGTGAACAACTACCTCGACAACTGCTTTCACTCAGCATGAACATTTCCTTAGCCACTCTTGTCCTTACGAGAGACGGGCCACACTGCTGCAAGATCAAGTGGCCCATTCCCAGGAGCAGAAGGCACTGTAGGAGGCGGCAGCTCTGCAGAGAGCGGGCAGGTGGTGGGGAGCCCGTGGGGACTCAGAACACATGAGGTTTGCACTGGTTGCTCATTTTCTTCTAAACAAATGTTAAGATCAACAGCACTCCCAATGCAGTATCTCAAGAATATTTCCTACGGTGAGTATTAATAAAAACAATATAATTCTGCTAATTGCATCTAATTTTGTACTTTACACATATGTTATATTTCATTTAGTCCTTTCCCTGAGGTGGAGCTATTCTTCCAATTTTAGAAATGAGGAAAATGAGTCTCAGTGGATTTTTTTTTTAACAAGGGTGCAGAATCAAGTGTACTGATCCCCAGGCTGTGCCTTTCCCCCTATTATCCTACATCCTTGTATTTCCATTAGAAGGCAATGACGGAAAATAATTGTATAAAATGCATATGCTAATCTACTTTTTAAATATATAATATTTTCAGTATAAGAATCTATGCTAATATGTGGGGGAAATTATTGTTATTGGTAGCGCAAGCATAGTAATATACTACCTAAAGCAATCTATGGATTCAATGCAGTTTCTACTCAAATCCCCATGGCAATTTTTAAAGAAAAAGAGAAAACCACCCTAAAATTCATATGGAATCTCAAGGGACCCCAGTGAGCCAAAATAATCTTAGGAAAGAAGAATAAACTTGGAGGCCTCATACTCCCTGATTTCAAGAGACCCTACAAAGCAACAGTAATCAGACAGGGTGGTATTGCCATAAAGACAGATACACAGATCAATGGAACAAAAGAGAGTCCATAAATAAACTCGAATATATGGCCAAATGATCAACAAGGATGCCAAGACTACACACTGGAGAAAGAACAGTCTGCCACAAATGGTGTGGGGAAAATTGAACATCCACATGCAAAAGGATAAAGTCGGACCCTTACCTTACACCATATACAAAAATTAACTCAAAATAGATTAAAGACCTAAACAGAAGACCTAATACTTTACAACTTCTAGGAGAAAACATAGCATAAAAGCTTCAGGGCACTGAATTCGGCAATGATTTCTTGGACATCAAAAGCACAGGCAACAAAAGCAAAAAGAGATAAAAGAACTTCACCAACTTAAAAACTGTGCAGCAAAGGAAACAATCAGCAGGGTGAAAAGGCAATCTATGGAACGGGAGAATATATTTGCAAACCACACATCTGATAAGGGGTTAATACCCAAAATACATAAAGAACTCCGATAATAATTTAAAAAATTAAAAATGGGCAAAGGCAACAGATATATGAAAAGATGCTCATTAACAGAACATAATAAAAAAAAAGATGCTCAACATCACTAATCATCAGGGAAATGCAAATCAAAACCATAATGATATATCACCTTACACCTGTTAGAATGATTAGAATCAAAGAGACAAGAAATAGGGGCTCCTGGGTGGCTCAGTTGGATAAGCATCTGACTCTTGATTTGGCTCAAGTCATGATCTCAGGGTTGTGAGATGGAGCCCCGCATCGGGCTCCATGCTTGGCGTGGAACAAGATTCTCTCTCTCCTTTTCCCTCTGCCCTTCTGCCTAACCCCCATGGCTCACACGAGAAGAGGAGAGAAGAAAAAAAAGAAAAGAAAAGGAAAAGAGAGGAAAGGAAAGGAAAGAGCAAGTGTTGGAGAATATGTGGCACAAAAGGAACCTTCATGCACTGTTGGTGGGAATACAAATTGGTGCAGCCGCTGTGGAAAACAGTGCAGAGGTTTTTCAAAAAATCAAAAGTGTAACTACCATACAATCCAGCAATTCCACTACTGGGTATTTACCCAAAGAAAACGAAAACACTAATTTATAGCCCTATGTTTACTGCAGCATTATTTATAATAGCTAAGATATGGAAGCAACCTAAATGTGCATGGATAAATGAATGGATAAAGAAGATATGGGGGGGATGTGCGCGCGCGCGTGCGCGCGCGCGCGCACACACACACACACACACACACACACACACACACACACACACAGGAATATTACTCAGCCATAAAAAATAAGATCTTGCCATTTGCAACAACATGAATGGACCTAGAGAGTATTATGAGGGTATTAAGTGGAATAAGTCCGAAAGAGAAAGACATGCACCATATGATTTCATTTATATGTGGAATCTTTTAAACAAAACAATGAACAAACAAACCAAAAAAAGTAGAAACAAACTCTTAAATACAGAGAACAAACTGATAGTTGTCAACGGGGAGAAGGAGGGAGGGGAGAGGCAAAATGGGTGAAGGGGAGTGGGAGGCACAGGCTTCCAGTTATGGAAGGAGTAAGTCATGGGCATGAAAGGCACAGTATAGGAAATACAGTCAATGGCATTGTAATTGAGTTGTATGGTGACAGATCACAGCTACACTTGTGGTGAGCAGAGCATAACATATTGAGTTGTTGAGTCACTATGTTGTCCCCCTAAAACTAACATAACATCGTGTGTCAACTATACTTCAACAAAAAAAATGGGCAAAAAATTTTGACATTTCTCCAAAAAAGATATATAAATGGACAAAAGCATATGAAAAGATGCTCAACCTCACATATTATCAGAGAAATGCAAATCAAAGGCATAATGAGACATTGCCTCACATCTATCAGGATGGTCACTATGAAAAAAACAACAACACAGAAACAGAAGCTACCAAGTGTTAGCAAGGATGTAGAGAAATTAGAATTCTTGTGAACTGTTGGTAGGAATGAAATAGGGTATAGCTACCATGGAAACCAGTTTGACAGGTCCTCAAAAATGGGCAAAAGAGGGGCATCTGGGTGGATCAGTCGTTAAGCATCGGCCTTCGGCTCAGGTCATGATCCCAGGGTCCTGGGATCAAGCCCCGCATCAGGCTCCCTGCTCGGCGGGAAGCCTGCTTCTCCCTCTCCCACTCCCCCTGCTTGGGTTCCCTCTCTCACTGTCTCTCTCTCTCTGTCAAATAAATAAATAAAAATCTTTAAAAAAAAAAAAAAAGGGAAAGAAACCAGACAAAAAAGGACAAATATTATATGATTCTACTTGAAAGAAATAACTGGAATGGACGAATTCATAGAGATAGAAAGTAGATTAGAGGTTACCAGGTGCTGGGGGTGGGGGGAGAGTGGAGAATTATTTCAAAACAGTAACAGAATTTATGTTTGGAATCATGAAAAAGTATTGGAAATAGATAGTGGGGATGGGTCACGACATTGTGAATATAATTAACATCCCTGAGTTGTACCCTTAAAAATGGCTAAAATGGCAAATATTGTGTTACATACATTTTACCACAATTTTTAAATTAAATTTTAAATTAAATTCCAAAGGCCATTGAATTGTAAACTTTAAATGAATGAAATGTATGGTGTGTAAATTGTATCCTAATAAAGCTGTTTAGAAAGAAAGGTATGGTCCTCTAAGAAAACTTGCATTCCACATTCCATATCTCCCCTCTGCTACAGGCTTACTCCTATCACAGCAAAACTCCCCACCCTGAGCCTTAGCAGCTGGCTTGTCTCTCTCCCCGACCAGAACTACAGTTTTTTCAAAGCAAAAACCAAGATTGTTTGTCAGATTCGTAAATTATTAAATGCTTTAAATGGCAGAGTTGATCCAAGATTTGCAGTCTAAGTTGTCTTTTCAGTGCCAGGGATGAATCTGTGTCATCCATATCAGTCTCTTGGCTTTATGATGGTAGATTTTAACAAATCAAAGAAAATGTGCCCTCTTTGATTATTTCCTATTCCCTCAAAAAAAATCCCTCATACCATCGTCTAAGCTGAAAAACTATATATTACATTATAATTCTATAACGATTATCTTATATAACGTGAGTTTGTGCTCTTCATTTATTAAAATAATTCACAGGGAAATCTGATACAAAGATGACCACAGGCATATGGGGTCTCACATTCAAGGTACTGGAAAAAAAATGATCAAACAATGCACCCCTGAATCTACTTTTAATCACAAACTATTTCCTGGTATATATGTGCTTCTTTACATAAAATCAAATTCTAACAATAAGAACTATTTAACTACATTTTCAGATTCAAAATATTGCTACAGACTCACCTCATACACAGCAAGATCTATACCTGCATAAGGTATGATGCCTAATAAGTTGGGAACATAACCTTTGTAAAAAGCTCCCATGCCTTCATGTTTCAAAATCTTCTTGGCACAATCGAATATTCCAGAATATTGTCCAGTTTTGCCTACAGCCAGCCTGGTTTTCATAACCTAGTTATAAAAGAATGTAACAGATTATCATTTATATGAATTCTGTCATCATGGAATTCAAAGGAAGTAATTTTACAGACAACAAATACCTAGCACATATTGTCTCTCAAATGACTGCCCAATCTGTTGATGTGTTATCCCTCACATATAACATCTACTGAAGGGCTAACACCAGAGCCAAGAAGACCTACTTATTGTAAAGAGGATCTGAATGAGGGCAGAGGAAATAGAAAATAATTCACAGATGCCTTAAAATTGACTTGTGACCAATTAGATACGGAAGGTGAGGGAAATGGTAGCATAGAGGGTGACCCCAGTGTTTCTAGCTTGGAACACAGGAGGGGGACAGCAGGGAGGTGGGAAGGTTATGTTATTAACTGAGAGGGAGGATATACGAGGAAGACTATGTATTCAGTTAGGATATTTTTTGAAGGGTGTGAGGAATATGAACAACCATATTAAGATACTTGTAAGGAAAGCTACATTAATATGCATACCACAAAGGTGAAGATTAAGGGTATATTTTGCTTAAATCTTACTAGTTGTTGAAAAACCCTTTGTCATATCAATAAAGATAGCCATATCTACAATATTATTTTTGCTCTAAAGCAAGAGTTGACAAGCTTTTCCTGCAAAGGCAACATAGTAAGTATTTCAGTCTTTGCAGGCCTAAAACTTCAGGTCTGTTGCATATTTTTAAAATCCTTTTAACCAACTTTTCAAAATGTATAAAGCCATTCTTAGCTCAAGGGCTGTATGAAGTACTCCCCAGTCTCATGGTTTGCCAACCGTCTAATGGTAGGATGTCTAGTGAGCACTGCCATCACCTCATCAAATCTACTATTAAACTTATGGTACAGAAACTCTTTGGAGAAGAATGGGTGCTGTCATTCTTATCAACATTGTGGCAGCCAGCCTCTAAGAGGGCCCCCAACTATCCCTGCCGCCTGGTGTTCACACCGTTGTGTGGTCCCCTCCCACACTCTCCCGGGGGTGGTCTGTGTGACCAAGAGAAGACAGCAGAAATGACAAAAGACTGCAGCTTCCATCTTGAGTGCTGGCTAACAATTCTCTCTCTCTCTCTCTCTCTCTCTCTCTCTCTCTCTCATATTACCGACTTGGGAAAAATAGCTATCGTGTTGTGGGGGTACTCAAAATAGCCAATGGAGAGACCCCTGAGATAAGGAACTGACACCTCCAGCTGTAATAGCCAAGGAGGCTCAGCAACAAACACGTGAGAGAGCTTGCAAACAGACCCATCCCCAGTTGAACCTTGCAGTGACTGCAGCCCTGACCCACACCTTGACTCCAGGCTCAGAGGAACCCTGAGCCAGGGGCACCCCGCTAAGCTACTCCCAGATTCCTGACCCACAGAAACCGTGAGATAATAAATGCCTGTGTTAAACTGCTAGTTTGGGGATAACCTGTTGCCCAGCAATCGATAATGAAACGAACACCACCAACACAGTCAGACTTCGCAATGGTACTTACCTCCATGGGATAAATAATAGTCTGTGCAGTTGCTCCGGCCAGGGAACCAGAGATAAACCTCTCAAAGGTTCCTACTTTTTGTCCTTCCTCAGTAAGCAACTTCTTGTACTGTATAAATACATTTAAAAATGTAAATTAGTACCTGCTATAGACTGAGTCACGTCTCCCCCTCCCAACAAATTCTTAGGTTGAAGCTGTAACCCCCCACTGTGATGATATTTGGAGATGGGGCCTCTAGGAGATAATCAGAGTTAGATGAGGTCATGAGGGTGGGGCCCTCGTAAGGCTTAGTGTCCTTAAAAGAGACACCAGAGAGTTTTCTCTTCCCCGCTCCCTCCCTCTCTTTCTCTTTCCATACACACATGTACTAAAGAAAGGCCATATGAGCACACAGCAAGAGGGTAGCCATGTGCAAGCTGGGAAGAGAGCCCTCCCCAGCAGCCAAATTGGTCAGCACCTTGGTCTTGGATGCCCCACCTCCAGGACTGTGAGAGAGTAATTTCTGTTGCTTAAACAACTAATAAGGTATTTTGTTATGGCAGTCCCAGCTAAATAAATACCAAAATACAAATCAACTCCTCGTAATCAATTAATTGACAATATGATGGTGTTTTTCCAAATGCATACATTGCATTAACAATACCCAGAAGAAAAGCAAAGCTTAGATGCTAAAACATTCGGTTTACCGGACAGTGGTTGTTAAGTTCGATTTCCCCAGAACATAGATGTTCCACAGATGGGACCAGTCACTCCTATGCTAAAACACAATAATAGCATTCTTTCCCAGAAAATATAGGGTTGATAAAGTGTTCACAATTTTTGTATGTTTTCCTCATAGACTTTCTTTTTTTTAAGATTTATTCATCTGACAGAGATGGAGAGATCGAGAGAGAGAGAGAGAGACAGAGCACAAGTCCGGAAGCGGCAGGCAGAGGGAGAAGCAGACTCCCCGCTGAGCAGGGACCTGATGTGGGGCTCAATCTCAGGACCCTGGGATCATGACCTGAGCCGAAGGCAGACACTTAACTGACTGAGCCACTCAGGTGCCCCTAGCTTTTCTTTAAGACGAGTTTATTTTCATCAGTATAATTAAGTGACAAATATTAACAAAACAACTGAGAAAGACATTTCTGTGGGTAACACATATAATTACACTACCACATCAACCCCAGAGTAAACGTTATTACTATTACCATTCTCTTCCTACAACTTGGAAAAAAAGGCTCTGCCCAAACACAGACTGGTCGCAAACCAGATTCCTTGTTTTAGAGAGGTGAGGTGAGTCTACAGAGGTAATTAACCACTGACCCAGGAGGGAGAAGTGGATAAATCAAAAGAGAGAAGCGGGAGGCTAATGGGGCTCCCAAAGCCACCCTAAAATCCTTTTGTCTGTCCTTTTCTTTTCCATTTGTTACAACACCTATTTAAATGTTTCCATTCTCTCCCAGCTTCCAATACCACTTCCTCCCTTATTCTCAGGAAATGTCCTTTCTTGGGAACTCAAGGAAGAACAGAGGCCACCAAGCAAGAATATGCCTGCCCACCCTCCACAGAATGATCCACAGCCACAGACATTTTCTTTCTTCCCAAGGTGACAGAAAAAGAGTTCCCATGCCACCAAAGCCAATCCTTCCCAGGGCCTTGGATGGCACCCATGTCTCCCCAGCCCTTCCATCCCCACACATACTTCCTGTGAACACTTGCTGCATTCACCAGCCTCTCCCTTCTATACTTTTAACATGCTTCCTTCAGCCAGGGGCACATTAAAATAAAACTTATCAAAACCCTCCCTCTGCCCACCATCTTTCTTATCTATCACCTTCCCTCATTTCTTCTCCTTCCCTTCACTCAACTCAAACTCCCCAAAAATGTGTCTACACTGTGCAATTTTTGTCAGCCCCTGGTTTACTTTCACTCATTTCAGAATGGTTTCTCATCTCTTCACTTCCCTGGAACCTCTATACCAAGCTCTCCTATCTCTGGATTGACAAATCCTTTTTTACCCTCTCACTTCTAGGCCATCAGTCTCTGCATTTCCTCCATCCCTCTGGCTATTCCTTCTCAATCCCCTCTACAAGGGGCTCCTTCTTCTTCTCTTGGGGCATATTCCCAGAATTCTTCCATTCTATAAGTCTTCCTCAGTGATCCATTCCAATGGCTTCAACTCAAAAACCACCTGTCCATCAGAGATCAAAAGTCCTACTGGACAGCTACCTATTCATGTTGCAGAGATGCCTCAAACTCAGCATGTCCAAAATGGAACCCGTCATTGTACCCCAAAATCTATTCCCCTTACTGTATTCTCCATGTACGTAGTTGCCCAAAGTAGGCCCCAGAGTATCATCCTTGATTCCTCTTTCTTTCTCGCTTCCATATCCACTCAGTCAGTGAGTCCTGTTGATTCCATTTCCAAAATATTTTTCAGTTCATTTCCTTCTTCTTCAGTTTCTCCAGCCACCACCTTATCCTGGTGCTCATCATTTCTTACCTGGCTGATAGGAATATCCTTAAATAGTATCCCTGCCTCCAGTCTGGCCTCACTCTCCTCTAATACATCCTCCATTTTTTTCCATGTTGATCTTTCTTAAATGTAAATATACTCATTTCACTTCTCTATAGAAGATGCTTCAATAGGTCGCTCACCCTCTTCAGGATAAAATCAAGACTCCTATTATACTTGGCTTCTGCCTCCCTGTCCAGCCTGCTTTTGTCATTCTCTTCCCAGAAACACACTCTGCTACACACTGGAGCCAAATGAACCACCTTCAACTTCCTTAGTGAACAATGTTCCCCTGTGCCTGCATTTCTGTCCACACGCCACTGCTTCTGTTCGAAATACACATCTTTCCCTTCACCTTAGTGGACCTGAGATTCAGGCGGGCTTGGGCTCAAACTCCAGCTCGGGGACTTCTGTGTTTTCAGTCCTTCAGTAAGGACTCGCTGGCACTGGGCAAAGTCGGGGAATACAAACCTGAAAACCAGTATTGCCTAAGGAAGCTCACAGTTTTATTAAGGAGAGAGATAAGTACTGAGATAATCAGAATTTAATGTGAAAGTGCTATAACAGAGGGAGACAAAAAGAACTGTGACAACGAAGAAGGTTTCCTGGAGGAAGTAACTCCTGAGTCAAGTCTTGCAGGATGTTCGCTACTATCTGACATTCATTCAAAAAAACACTTACTGAGCAATTATCACATGCCAGGCTCCAAGCGCTGGAGTCCATGGAGAAGCAGGCAAGCCCCTGCCTTCAAGGAGCTTTCACTCTAAATTCAATTCAACTCCATGGCAATGTCATATTACACACAGGAATTCAACTTAAAAGTTTTCCTTCCAGATGTCAGACTGGGATGCTTTCATAAAACTTAGGTTAGCATGCAGCTTCTACTCTGAATTCAAAATGAATAAGCAAAAATGCTCTATTTCCTTTAAGAGCTACTACGAAAAGAATACAGAAGTCTTTTTTAAAGTAAATAAAATGTACTTAAGAATTCTAAAGTTTGGTCATAAAGAATCTGAGTTCATGTAGTTCTAATCTCCTGGAAGAGAAATTCCTCCTGGAGTACACATAGAAAATTATTATAGAGTAAAACAAGAACCCAAAAAGCACTATATGTTCATTGCTATTGAATCAGTTTATTAACTCCTCTTTGTTAATAAATTCCAGAGGTGACAACAATTACCTGTTCATATGCCCAGAACTTAACAGCTGTCTCGGGAGCAATTTTAATGACATTTGTGCCATTTCCTCTCCAAAGGGAGCGGACACCTCCTTCTCTCACCATCTGTCGAAAGCCATTGTATATGTTCATTTTGCCTGATTTTGAACCATGGACCTAAAAATAAAAGCAAAAGGATACAAAACATTGGTGGCATGTTACTGTTACTATTTCTAAAGTAACTGTACAAACCACCCTCTTTATTTCAATACTATTTATTACTGCAAGAAGATGTATTTAAAAACAGAATATAGAAAGTTTGGATAATGTATAATGCTAGGAAGAATTACTACCAGCATTTTAGAGGCCTGACTCTAAATCTAAAACTAAGAAAAATCAGTATCCTCAGTGTGGGAAAGCAGAGAGGACATGATCTAAATTAAAATTATTATGAACAACATTCATAAGATAACATGACCCAAATTATATATTAGGCTATGGAACACCCCTTGGAATGCAAACAAGTTCAGTTTAAGAAAACTTTTAAAAATATACTGCGGGTAATATACTATCTCTCCCCCCACCAGAAGTAATACCAATATGAAATATAAATGGGTCTGAAAACAATTTTGTATTATGTGTATCAGAGCCACAGACACTGGAATGCACATAGCCTGGCACCAAAAATAAAAATTGTACCTTCTATGGCTTATCTCAAAGCCTCTCTAGGCAATAAATTCATGGCAACATGAATGCCTCACCCTGTGAATACCTGGTTTAGACTACAGATGTGATCACTGTTTAAAAAACACTAGACCTTATAACTGCCTCCACGTAAAAACAATTAAATCCAATAAGCCAAAAACGCATAAAGAAATCAGCTCTCTTCTGTTTTGGCTCACACAAAATGAGTGACTACTGTAAAAAAATAGAAAAACAAGATGTGAGGGGCTGAAGACTAAAAGTCAGTCACGTGGGCAATGTGTGGTTGATCCGCAATAAAGACTCTCGAGGAATGCCTGGGTGGCTCAGTCATTAAGCGTCTGCCTTCAGCTCAGGTCATGATCCCAGGGTCCTGGGATCGAGTCCTGCATCGGGCTCCCTGCTCAGTGGGGAGCCTGCATCTCCCTCTCCTTTCTGTTCATGCTCTATCTCTGTCGCTATCTCTGTCTCTCTCAAATAAATAAAATTTTCAAAAAAAACAAAATAAGTATGTAGCTAAAACCTGAGAATTAAAAAAAAAAGACTCTGGACATCAAAGACGTGGGTGAACTTTCTTGGTCGGTTTGCAACACTGTGCATACACTGTCACACCTCAGTGTCAGGAAAGTTAACACATCATGACTTCTACCAAGAGAAGATAATAAAAGCTCTGCATTTGGCACTGTCCCAGACTTGTCCCAATATGCTTCTTTCTTTCGCTAATTTTAATCTGTAACTTTGCCTTGTCATAAAACACAACCAGGAGTACAAAAGCTTCTAGTGTGTTCTGTGAGCCCTACTGAATTACTGAACCTGAAGGTAGTTTTGAAAGACCCCACCCAGTCACCCCACGGGTCTTGCAAGAAATAAAGTCCAGAGATATTTGTTTTATTTTAAATAAACGTCACAATAAAATACAACAAAGAAAAAGAGGAATGCTTATACAAGCTCTCTCAAAGTCAATGTGCTATCATTCCTAAAGAAAAACACAAGCGCCAATTCCTTCTCCTTTTTCTTTAAAGCACTATTTTTACCCCTAAATATATTTTGAGATTTAGGCACATTCTGAAAGGATGCTTGCTTAAAATATCGTCAGAAATCTTTTTATATGTAAATCTGAGGACAGGTATAAAAAGTGTTGACCATAGGTGTGACAACACAACTTCTAAAACTATTTTTTAAGCAACTACTATATTCCAGTGGGGTGTTCCAGCGTATCCGGCATTTTTACATACTTTACATCATTTAATTCTTCCAACCAGCCTTGTTAGGTTCTTAATATTCTAGAATATTAATATTCTTAATCCCACTGCAGGATGAAGGAAAATGAGACCTTGGGGGTTTCATGCAGTGTGAGAACCACAAGGTCTAGAGTCAAAGATACTCCCTTCCTCATCTAATTGTTGTAAAGGAAAAGTTATTTACTTCTCTGAGCCTCAGGTTCTCCACAGATAATGTGAGGATGAAATACTCACCTCACTGGGTTGCTAAATGGGTTACCATAATGAGCACCAAGTAAATATCAATTCCTTTCCTTTCTCTCTTTCCACTCTGAGCAGCCAAGACCACATCTTGCTAGTAAATAGCAAAGTCAGTCTATAAATCCAGGTCTTTTCTGCTAACCTCATCTTTAGAATGTTTTTAAAAATTATATCCTTGTTCCAAGATTCTAAACTTTGGAAATATCTCACTTTTGAGAAAATACATAAAACAGAAGGAAAATATTATCTCCTAAAATAACAGTTAGAGACCTTTTATTTATTATTAAAATATAATGTATTATTTGTTTCAGGCGTACAGGCCTGTGATTCATCAGTCTTATATAATACCCAATGCTCATTACAACACATACCCTCCCCAATGTCCATCACCCAGCCACCTCATCCCTTCCACCCCCCTCCCCTCCAGCAACCCTCAATTTGTTTCCTGAGATTAAGAGTCTCCTAGGGTTTGTCTCCCTCTCTGGTTTTGTCTTGTTTCATTTTTCCCTCCCTTCCCCTATGATCTTCTGCCTTGTTTCTCAAATTCTTTATATCAGTGAGATCATATGATACTTGTCTTTCTTTGATTGACTTATTTCACTTAGCATAATACCCTCTAGTTCCATCCACGTCGTTGCAAATGCAAGATTTCATTTTTGATGGCTGCATAATATTCCATTGTATGTATATACCACATCTTCTTTATCCATACAGACTTTTTTTTTTTAATAAACATTTGAAAAGTCATGGAATGCCAGAGATTAAAAGTCCATCACACACATGGACCCATAATTTAAGGTTTGGTGAAATACTCATAGGGACTGAATTCAGGATTAGTAACAACAGAGATTTCATACCTATCTTTTAAATGTAGAAAGGAACATTATGGAGAAATTTTAAAACTTCTTTCTCAAAGCGGCACATTTCTCATCGTTTTAGCATATGTGGGAGATGCTGAGACACAAGATCACAAGGCTCACCTGCATCATGACTTTCAGACGGTCCAAAGGGGCCGTGCTTGTCCGAGAGACAGCGCCCGCGATACCTCCTGCCAAGAGCTGCCTCCACCACTGCCCAGATTTCTTCTCATCTTCTGTGAATTCGTCTGGAATAGTTAAACTATCTCCAATGTCAATACCCTGTTAAGATGGAAAAAAGATCCCCATGCTCCCTCCGTTAAAAATAGATAACTCCAGAAGGTTCGCTGTAGAGAAGAATCATGTGTTATTTTACAGTGAGGATCACCTTTATTCCTTAGAAAGTATACTACACCAATCTGAGCATACAGATGATTTTAAATAGCCTCCTCACACTAAATGAAGTGCAGGATCAGTTCACAAGAAATGAAAGTTGACCGTAATTACAAAGTTACAAAACCAACAATTACTACTTTCTTTCTTAAATAGATTCAGAGTAACTTTTCTCCTCTTGGTCTAAGTCAGAATGAAAGGTCAGCGGTTTATCAGGTGGGAATCCTTCTTAGCTACAGAAAGAAATTAGTTTGTCAATTCTTCAAAGATACTCCCTTTATCTCAAAATTCTATCCATGTTATTCTTTATACCATGATACATGCTTTACTTAGACCTGTAAATAAAAATTAAATTAAAGCTATATATGTGAACACCCCAAAACTCATCTCCTATGTAGACTGCCTATAAATATTTTTATAGACTTGTCATTTAAAACATGCAACAGGTTCTTGAGGCGCCTGGGTGGCTCAGTCGTTAAGCAGCTGCCTTCGGCTCAGGTCGTGATCCCAGGGTCCTGGGATCGAGCCCCGCATCAGGCTCCGTGCCCCACGGGAAGCCTGCTTCTCCCTCTCCCACTCCCCCTGCTTGTGTTCCCTCTCTCGCTGTGTCTCTCTGTCAAATAAATAAAATCTTTAAAAAAATAAATAAACAAAAAATAAAAAATCAATAAAACATGCAACAGGTTCTTTATAAAATTTAGCTAACAGGGAGGTACTGTTTAAAAATAATCCTTCCTCCAATCTATTTAATAAGCATTACCATAGATTACAAATATAACTTGAGATAAACGGAGTTCTAAAATGACAGTATTTTTACGAGTTTATTATCTAAATGATTCTGCTGTAAAAGATTTTATAGGTAGGAGTGTAGGGGTAAGAGGCTATATGCTATAGTAGTAACCTCCTCTTTCTTCACTTTACTATCAATAAAATGAATACACGATTGTTAACTACTATCTCCAAAGGTACAG
Organism: Callorhinus ursinus; assembly: GCF_003265705.2. Lineage (NCBI taxonomy): Eukaryota > Metazoa > Chordata > Mammalia > Carnivora > Otariidae > Callorhinus > Callorhinus ursinus. Next base: position 10,825,054 of record NW_027397071.1, on the reverse strand, counting down.
CGAGAGTCTGATTATGTAAATATAAATTCACATAAGTGGAAAATGTATCTAGGCAACTGAACGTATAGTATATTATTCTATACTCATAGAAGAGGCATTCATCACCATAATTTTACAATGATCTATTTAAGTTTAGGCATTGTTACTAGGGGCAATGTGAACTCCAGGCTTCATTTATTATGTATAAAACTTATTGAAATCCATGAATAAGCATAGCAGACAAGCCCACTAGGAAAATTAAAATTCCCTCCAAGAATTCCCACTGGTTTTGGGAGCAGATTGCACAATAAACTGACCTTTAGTTATACCAATATATGTTAGCAGAATATTAATGAAATTTCATTAAAATTTGAAAGTTTTGAGAAATACAGACAGGTGTGAACTGTTAAACAAAAGAGCCAAACGTGGTTTAACCTTCAATTACTGTTATTATAAGTACCTTATCCCAGAGATAAATCTATACAGGTGACAAAACAAGCAAAAGTTTCAGAAGTCATGTCTGGCCCATCATTCACGGCCAAGGAAATAGAATCTCAGCAATCATGAGGTTCTGAGATCATTTAAACAATGTATATCTATAAAAAGTAAAAACCTCTGACTTTCACACTTCTCTTGGCAAAATACTTAAATGCAATAAAAGCTGGGCCGCTCATCTTCATAAGATTTTTGGAAGGCAGTATCTCCTCCAAGTATTGAGAATGGCAAAAATGGGTACCACATTTACAATGTTTATGCAGCCTCAGGGTTTTTTTTTTATGAGATTCTGAATATATACCTAATAGAATAAGCAGAACTCTACAAGTTAGGGAGCTACTGGGAATTGGGCACCCTGGCCTGTAAGCATTACAGAGTGTTCTCATGTAATAAATAACTATGGCTTACAAATAAGTATAATCTAATACACACAGCATACTTACAGTAGAATGTTTCCAGAAACGGATAATTTCCTCAATGTCTGTAACAGGATTAAATAAGAAATAGTCCCTCCATTCGTTCCAGTCTACTGTCATTGTCCCATCAGCATCAATACTGAAAATAAAAAGAAGCTACTTAAAAAACAAAATAAAATTTATAAGTAAAACATTATTGGCCATTTTGCAGAATGCTAGTTTCTTCTCCAACTCAATATTCTTATGAAAAGATCCCAATTCACAGTAATAGGTGGAAATGGCAGCAAGCTTTTGATGTTCTGTTAGTTTTAATCATTTAGGTGAAGAAGGACCCCAAAGTCACAGAGAGATCTCACTAAAGACTACTTTTGGCACTGTGTCAAACTCTAATCAATGAGCTATCAAACACTAAAGCTGGAAGATTAAATGCTGGTAGGTAGTAATGAATGGATTTATGACCCATTTTTTCTTGCATTGGCTCAGGAAGATATTTCTTAATGTTCTAACATTTGGATGTGATTTTGGAACATACTCAAAATATTCTATCAATTTCCTTCTCCAACCTCCTCAAAGCTAAGAAAATTAGCAGTAATTGTAAAAAAAAAAAAATCTAACTTGGTGACTGGGCCTTTTGAGTCTTAAGAAATCCTGGTACCTCATCTTCAACATTTAACATTAATATACTCTAGCCTTAGATATTTTTCATTAACTTTTTGCCTAATTTACAAGTTTCTTGGCAGTGTGCTATTTGACCAGTTTTTTCCCAAGATCAACTCTGAACTCTGCCAGGATTTTGATTGTTTTGTTCACTATCTATACCCAGGATCTAAAGTGGCTGGCGCAAAGAAGGTGTTCACTTATTTGTTGAATTAATGACTGTCCCTGAAAAAAAAGTCTGGGTGTCTCCTTCAAACCTTGTATTTATCAATAATTTGTATGAAAATGATACATTAAGATGGCATTCAAATCAAATGCAATTTTCAGGTATTGATATTATGTTTTCTGGTGCCAATTTTAATTTTGATCTGCATATTTGTGAAATTACACAAACATTAATTTGTCTTAGCACATGGGTATTAACATCTCACATGAGAGCCCTAGTTACAACATTATTCTAGGTTACAATATTTAGAGCTCTATTTTTATCACTGTTTTCTATTTTAATGCAATTGTTTATCATCTGACCCTACCCCTCAATCTCCCATATATGGATTCATGAGCATCTTCCACAGGGCAAGGATTTTTGTTGATTTTGATCACTGAGATGACCCAAGTTTTTAGAACAGTGCCTGGCAGGGAGAATATTTACTGAATGAATAAATGAATTCTAAATTCCATAGCGTAAAGCCACAGAACACTCACAAACTTCTTAAATAAAATAGTCTGTGGGTTTAAATTGTATTTCTCTTCAAATCACCAATGAGGTTTAACATCCCTTATCATATTCACTTGCTATTCATGTTTCCCCTTGTGTGAAATGCCTATTTGTGTCTTTTGCCCATTTTTTTAATGGGTTGGGTATCTTATTCTTTTCTATGTACAGTTCTTTATATAGTTGATTCTAGTACTTCAAGTTATAAATTAGCAAATACCTTCTCTTTGTCTTTTTACCTTGTTTACGCTATCTGTGAATAGATTCTCTTCATTTTAATACAGCTGAATGTGTCGATCTTTTATGTTACTACCTTTCATGTCTTTTTTTTTTTCAAACATTTCCTTCCCTACACTGAGGTAAAGACATTTCCTTTTCTTCCCCTACAAGTATTACAGTTTAACTTTCACATTTAGGTTGATTTTTATGTATGGTGTGAGGTAGGTACCCAGTTTCATTGCTGTCTGCATGGATAACCAGAGGTACTAGCACCATGTACTACAGAGTCTCTCCTTTTCTGCAAAGTGATCTGCAAAGCTACTTCTCTTGTGTGACAAACCCCAAATATGGATGGGTCTGTTTCTGGGATATTATGTTCCATTTGTCGACTTATCTATATATGTACCACTACCCCATCTTAATTATGGCTTAATAACAACTCTCGATAAATGATAGAGCAGGTCCCCTGCTTCCCATGGCTCTTCAAGAATGTCTAGGTTATTCTTGGGTTCTTTGATATTAATTTGAGACTCAGCTTAACAAGTTTCTCAAAAAAAAAAACTACTTTTTTTTCAATGCCATTGAATCATTATCAATTTGGAGAAAAGGCACATCTTTTCTGTACTTTGTAATCTAACAAAATGTTTTAAGTTGCCCTTTTAAAGTACTGATTGTGGTATATTATGCTTTCTATATACAGCTAATGTTTTTTAAAAGATTTTATTTATTTACTTGACAGAGAGAGACCCAGCGAGGGAGGGAACACAAGCAGCAGGGAGTGGGAGAGGGAGAAGCAGGCTTCCCACAGAGCAGAGAGCCCGATGTGGGGCTCGATCCCAGGACCCTGGGATCATGACCTGAGCGAAAGGCAGACGCTTAATGATTGAGCCACCCAGGTACCCCTATATACAGCTAACTTCTTTTTCTATAGAGCTAACAGATCATTAATATTTTCTCTAAAATATTTACATCTAGGGGCACCTGAGTAGCTAAGTTGTTTGGGCATCAGACTCTTGGTTTCGGCTCAGGTCTCTCATGGTTATGAGATGGAGCTCAGCATCAGGCTCTGCACTCAAAGGACTCTCTCCCTATCCCTCCCCCCACTCACATACTCTCTCTCTCTCTCAAATAAATAAATCTGTAAAATGCATATATATATAAAAAGTAACATATATACATCTATGTCATAAATGATGTCGGCCTATAATTCCCTTCTCTCACTAGTTGTCCACCTTTGCTGTTATGCTTAGCACGGCCTCACAGCATGGATCGGATAGTGCACTTCTACACTCTCCATATATTTGTAGACCTGTTCTTTAACAGTTTGTAAGAACCATCTGGGGCTAAAGTTTTCTTCATGGGAAATTTTTTAATTACTGATGCGATGTGTTTGTTTAGGTACTATTGGCTATTTCTTCTTGATTTAGTTTTGGTAAATTATATCTGTCTGGAAATTCTTCTATTTCATGTTTTCAAATTTACTGGCATAAAATTATTTGTGACATTATCTTTGAAAAATTTCTGATGTGTCTTTCCAATCATTTATTATTTCCATTTATTATTATTTCCATCTCACTTTTTTTTAAGATTTATAAAATTTATTTATTTGACAGAGGGAGACACAGAGAGAGGGGGAACACAAGTAGGGGGAGTGGGAGAGGGAGAAGCATGCTTCCTGCCGAGCAGGGAGCCCGATGCGGGGCTCGATCCCAGGACCCTGGCATCATGACCTGAGCCGAAGGCAGACTGAGCCACCCAGGCGTCCCCTCATTTCTCTTTTTTCTTCATCAGTCTCTCCAGAAGTTTGTCTTTTCCAATAACCGATGTTTGACTTTGTTGATCCTGTTACAGTATCTCTGCATTCTATTTCCACTGAGCTTCCTTAATTACCTCCTTCTTTCTACCTTCTTTGAAATTATTCTGATTTCTCCCTTTAAATTAGCACATTAATGCTCAGCCTTAATTCCTTTCTTTTCTTTTTAATTTACTTCTGTTTACTTCCCTTTCAGGTGTCAGACCAAGTAAAAAAGATGGAGGAATGGAGAGAGGAACACAGCTGGCCTGGGATGGGAGTGGCATGGAAGTGGGGGAGGGACCCTGTTCATATCACATCCACAAAGAACTCACTGGGTGTCCCCATGACCATGTGGAAGGACTGTCTGCTGGCGGTCAGGCTGGGGACATGTAGGCCAGGTCTCATCCTGGAGGGGCTCCTGGGGGCCCCATGGCCACAGGTGGTGGAGGCACTATCAGCATGGGGGGACCACAGAAAGAAGGCGCACCGCGGGGGCTGTAGCTCGGATGGATGCGGGGGCTGCAAAGGCTGCTGGTCATCGAGTGGTGGCTGCGGTGGCTATGCTTGCTGGGCACTGGCTCCCATGGCCCCGCAGGCTACTGCGGGTTGTGTGGTCCCACTCATTGCTGTTGCCACTCAACTTCAAGTCCCTGGCCTTCAGGTCCTTCCCCTTCTGCCGGTCACTGCCACTACAGATGGAGCCTCTGCTCCAGCCGCCTTCACTGTACTGACTGCAGCCACTGCCCCTGCCATAGCTGTACGCCAGCTCTGGGAAGCCCAGGTGCAGGTTGTAGGGGTGTGGGGGCAGCAGGTAATGGTAAAGGAAAGCCTTGGACCAAGGGGTGGCCCCCGGTGTGGCAAAGGGGCCAGTATGTCCTGGTAGAGGTGCCATGGAAGCCATCATGATCATGGAGGGACACGTTAGCCATGTTGCTACAAAGGTCTCTGAAGATATAGAAGCACGGCTCAGAGAAGGTGACCCTCTTGATAGTGGATGAAGCTGCTTCCAGAAGGCTGCTAGCATACTTGCTGGCCTCCTGCCAATCAGTGAAGCCTTCCACATTGTGGTACAGCAAGTCCACCACATCCAAGCCAATGAAAACACTGGGGATGGTAACCTTGAGTCACATGCGGCCACCGACCTCCAGCGCAGATTCAGAGGATACCATGTCTTTGATGGTGGTGGCCACGTCAGTGTGGAAGGACAGGTATAAGTCATCCAGGCACTCTGTGTCATAGATGGAGCTGGTGATGGAAGAGCCAGTGGAGGTGATGGTGCTCAGGACAGGGCTCATGCCATAAGCTGCAGGGTGGGTGACCCAGGATTCAGGGTCAGTAGGCCAGAAGGGCTCACTCCTGGACAGTGTAAAACGGCCAGGTGGACTTGGGTCCCAGCCCCCTGGCTGCAGTCAGGGTGATGACCCCAGTCTGTGCACAGTCTCATGCAAAACCCATACCACACCATCGTTACTCATGTTCTCACAGCTCACCTAGCTTGCCTGTAACAGTGCATCTTCTAGATCTACGCCTCCATAGCAGTCACAGCCCCAGCCTTCATGATAGAGACAATGTAGATGCCTCCATCACCATGCTCTTTGCCTTGGCCCACAGTGAGATGCACAGAAAGTTGTACTTTTCCATGAGAGTGACCATGATGATGCTGAGTGACACGGTGGAGTCCATGGTGCTGCTGAAGGACCAGGACCACTAAGGCTGTGAAACCTCCTGCTTCTGATGCCACTTATCTTCTCATCAGGTGTAAGGGGCTGCTCTGCTCTGTGGAGCTGCTGAACCTGAGGATGCAGTCACCCTCATCCAAATTGAAGAAGCTGGTGGTCTCCAACTCGCTGCTCATAAAGGCCAAGCTGGCTCTCACCACCGTTCCACCTTTGCAGTTCCATTTCACCAGGTACCATGTCTCCTGCCCATCCAGGTGGTAGATGATCTTGGTCTCACTCATGGCTCTGGCCTAGCACCCTGTGCACCCCTTAATTCTTCTCTAATACAAGCTTCAAAGCCATAAAACTCCCCCTACATACCACTTTAGTTATATCTCAAAAGCTTTCATGTGTGATATTCTTTCAAGTCAAAGTATCCTTGAATGTCTACTATGATTTCCTCTTTGACCCAAAACTTATTGAGAAGTGTATATCATATCCAAAACCAATGTATTTTTAGAACTTACTTCCACTATTAACTTCTAAATTAATATATATGGTCAAAGAAAATGGTCTCTGTGATACCAATTATTTCAAAATGTGTTAAACCTGGCTTTATGGTCTACTATAAAATCAATTTTTATACATGCTATAAGTACATGAGAAAAAAATTTTTCTGGTTTTTTTGGTACAAGGTTCCATTGTATGCCCATTAAGTCAAGCTTATTTATTTCTCTTCCATCTTGACTAAACTTTTTCCTCGGCTTGATCTAACAAGTATAGGAAGATATATGTTAAAATTTCTTACTATAAAAAATTTGTCAATTTATCCCTGGAATTCTATCAACCAGCTTAAAAATTTTATGTCTTTGGGGTGACTTTTAAGATTTTATTTATATTTATTTTTTTAAGATTATTTATTTATTTGTTTGAGAGAGAGAGAGAGACAGCAAGAGAGGGAAAACAAGCAGGGAGAGCAGGAGAGGGAGAAGCAGACTCCCCACCGAGCAGGGAGCCCAATGCGGGGCTTGATCCCAGGACCCCAGGATCATGAGCTGAGCCGTAGGCAGACACTTAACAGACTGAGCCACCAAGGCATCTCTTTGTGGTGAATTTTAAATGTGGTGACCCTTTATTTCCCATGAATGTTTTTTACCTTATAATTTTATCCAATATTAATTAGCTACTTCAGCTTGCTTTTAGTTTGTAGGATTTTGTTTTCCTTTTTCTTTCATCTATCTCTCTGTTATAGCAAATCTTGTTTTTATTTTGAGATACATTAAAAGTCCACTATAAGTAGGGATCATAAAAAAAGTAATATAGTTTCACACCACTGTGAGGTTAATAATATTTTTCTTCTTTCCCTTTTTCATTGTTAATAATATTTTTCAATTAGTATATTCTGTCACAATACTATGAAAATATTGAAATTCTTTGTCCCCATCAGATTGTACACCAAACTGAGAAAATCCTGGCTGACCAGAAGCAATAACCTCCTAACTTGCTCCTAACTCTTCTCTCCCACCCCACCACCCCCAAAAAATAATAACTTTATTTAACCTGCCCCATTTGGGAATGGAGGTGAAAGGAAAACAGGACCTAACATTATTTCAGGGCACATCTTGGTGGGGTTTTATTGTACTTAAAACTTATTTCTCCCATCCTATCTTCTGCTTTCTATTTGTCTCATTTTTTTCTTTGAATTGTTTTCCTCCTTTCTTTACTTTGTTGGAATGCCTGAATTTCGTGCTTGTTGATTTTCTTATTCCATTTTTCCCCTTACTGGTTTAGAAGTTATATACTCAATTCCTAGACTTTCAGCGGTTTACCCTGAAATTTTGCCATGTACACATAACAACAAAATCTAAAGTTATTATTTTACCTCCCTCTCCTGAATAAGAATCTTAGGACAGTGTGAAACAAATTATTCTCTCCTGACTCACTCTTCTTGTCTACTATTTCAGCTGTCCTTTTTCTTAAATCCTACAAATTGGTCATTATTATTACATTTATGGCTGTCTCCAATGGACCACTCAAACAGCTCATGGACCACCAGCTAAGAGACAGACCACCAGTGGTCTAGAGAGCATTCTGAGAAACACTGCCTGACCCATTGCCTGAACGTGCCCTTCACAACATGCTTCCACGTCTGAACATGTCTTTCCCTCTATCTAGAATGTCCTGCCCCTCACACTTTTTCACTAGGATAACTTCTACTCATTCTTCAACACATTCTTCAGTATTTTCTGAGGGCACATGATTACAAGGTGCTGATTACATAACAGTTAACAGGACAGAAGTGGTCTGTGCCCTCGAAGCTTAGTGTAGTAGGAAAAACAGGCACTAAACAATAGCAGCTAATAGCTAATATTCACTGAGCCTTTGCTAGGCATTGTTCTAAGCACTTCGCAAGCAAATTTATTTAATCCTGAGAACAATCCTATATACTTTCTATTGTCTCCATTTTATACACAGAGAGAGGCTAAGTATTTTGTCCTGGGTCACAGGCCTGGTAAGTGGAGTAGAATTAAGTATTTCATTTCAACCCCGGCATTCTAACTTCAGAAACTATATTTCTAACCACTAGGCTATAGAAATAAGCTCATGGTTACCACCTGTAAGAACCACAGAGCAGAGAAACAGGTTGCACAAATAAAGAAAACCGCTGTAGGGTGGGAGGGGGCAGATTTAGACAGCATAGCTCTCTCTGAGGTGAAAACTGAAGGCTTATAAAAGATAGGGGAGGGGAGAGGTTTAGTCCCTTAAGCAGTAAGAACTGCAAGCGCTCCAAAGTTGGAAATGACTCTTAGAGAATTCACAGAACTGAAAGAAACATGGTGGGAGCATTGTCCACAGATTTTGCCCATGCCTAGCTCTTCATCATATCCTTTAATAAACTGGAAAGTGTAAGTAAATATTTCCGAGTTCTGTAAGCCACTTTTACTAAGCAAGAGACACTAGGGCTTCATCCAGCCAAAGAAGTCAAAGTGGTTCTGGAAACTTTGGTGGTGGTCGTGAAGGTGGTTTTGGTGGGAATGACAAGTTTGGTGGTGGAGGGAACCTCAGTGGGTGAGGTGGCTTTGGTAGCAGTCGCGATGGTGGTGGACATGGTGGCAGTGGGGATGGCTATCATGGATTTGGTAATGATGGAAGCAACTCTGGAGGTGGCGGAAGCTATGATTTTGGCAATTACAACAATCAATCCTCAAATTTTGGATCCAGGAAAGGAGGAAGTTTTGGAGGCAGAAGCTCTGGCCCCCATGGTGGTGGAGACCAATACTTTGCCAAACCACGAAACTAAGGTGGCTATGGTGGTTCCAGCAGCAGCAGTAGCTATGACAGTGGCAGAAGGTTTTCATGACTGCCAGGAAACAGAGCTTAGCAGGAGAGAAGAGACAGAGAAGTGACAGGGAAGCCACAGGTTACAACAGATTTGTGAACTCAGCCAAACACAGTGGTGGCAGGGCCTAGCTGCTGCAAAGAAGAATGTTTTAGACAATACACATGTGTATGGGCAAACAACTTGAGGACTGTATTTGTGACTAATTGTATAACAGGTTATTTTAGTTTCTGTTCCGTGGAAAGTGTAAAGCATTCCAACAAAGGGTTTTAATGTAGATTTTTTTTTTTGCATCCATGCTGTTGATTGCTAAATGTAATATCTGATCATGACACTGAATAAATGTGTCTTCAAAAAAAAAAAATATTCAGTCCCCCACTCCGATTTCTCCAGAGAGGGGAGAGAGGCTTACAATAGAGTTAATAATTGAACATGCCTATATGAGGAAGCCCCCATAAAATCCCCCAAAGTATGGGTTCAGAGAACTTTCACATTGGTGAACACATCCATACCAGGAGGGTAACACAGCCCAACTCCACAGGGACAGAAGCTCATGTGCTTGCGACCCTCACAGACCTCACCTTATGTATCTCTTCATCTGGCTGTTCATCTGTATCCTTCATCATATCCTTTAATAAACTGGAAGATGTAAGGAAATATTTCCCTGCGTTCTGTAAGCTGCTCTGAGGAAGGAGGTCTTGGGAACCTCCAATGTGTAGCCAAGCCGGACAGAAACTGAGGGTAACATGGGGACCTACTACTTGTGACTGGCATCGAACTGAGGAGGAGTCTTGTGGGACTGAGCCCTTAACCTATGGGATCTGACACTATCTCCGGGCAGATAGTATTAGAATTAAGTTAAATTGTAAGGTACCAGGGCTAATGTCACAGATAATTGCCTGTTGTGGGGTGGGGGGGTGGGGGAATCCACACATTTGGTGACCAGAAGTGTCAGAAGTGAAGTGTTTCCTGTGTTGATAAAGAAGACACACAGAGAAAGGAAAAGGGAGGTTTTTCCAGTATAAACATATTCTAGTATTTTTGCTGAAGGAGCACAAATGCTAATAATAATAATAACCCAAAAGTATAAAAGAATATACAATTTATTAGCCATCAGGGAAATACAAATCAAAATAATAACGAGATACATTATACCCACGTAGATGGTAAAAAGCAAAAGACAACAAATAACAAGTGTTGGGAGGATGTGGAGAAACTAAAACCCTCATACATGGCTGTTGGAATTATAAAATGATGCAGTCACTTTCAAAAACAGTCTGGCAGTTCCTCAAAATGTTAAACATAGAGTTATCATATAATCGAGTCATTCCACCTCTAGGCATATACCCAACAGAACTGAAAACATATGTTCACACAAAAACTTGTACATGAATTATTCATAATAGCCAAAAAATGGAAACAACCAAACGCCTATCTACAGATGAATGGATAAACAAAGTGTGATATATCCTTACAATGGAATGTGACTTGGTCTAAAAAAGGAATGAAGTACTGATACATGCTACAAATGCATGAACTTTGAAGATATCATGCTAAGTGAAAAAGGCCAGACACAAAAGGCCACATGCTGTAGGATTCCATTTTTTTGTGAAATGTCCAGAACAGACAAATCAAAAGAGACAAAATGTAGGTCAGTGATTGCTGGGGGCTTGCAGAGGAGGAATAAGGAGTGACTGCTAATGGGTACTGGGTTACTTTTTGGGGTGATGAAAATGCTCCAAAATTAAGTAGTGGTGATAGTTACACAAGTCCGTGAATATATTAAAAGCCACTGACTTATTTCATTTAGTATAATCTCCTCCAGTCCCATCCATGTTGATGCAAAAGTTGGTATCCATCCTTTCTGATGGCTGAGTAATATTCCATTGTATACACGGACCACATCTTCTTTATCCATCCGTCTGTTGAAGGGCATCTCAGCTCTTCCCACAGTTTGGCTATTGTGGACATTGCTGCTATGAACACTGGGGTGCATATGGCCCTTCTTTTCACTACATCTGTGTCTTTGGGATAAATACCCAGGAGTGCAATTGCTGGGTCATAGGGTAGCTCTATTTTTAATTTTTTGAGGAACCTCCACACTGTTTTCCAAAGCGGCTGCACCAACTTGCATTCCCACCAACAGTGTAGGAGGGTTCCCCTTTCTCCACAACCTCTCCAACATTTGTTGTTCTTGCCTTGTCAATTTTTGCCATTTTAACTGGTGTAAAGTGGTATCTCAGTGTGGTGTTTTGTTTTTTTTTAAGATTTTATTTATTTATTTGACAGAGAGAAAGAGTGAGAGAGGGAACACAAGCAGGGGGAGTGGGAGAGGGAGAAGCAGGCTCTCCGCGGAGCAGGGAGCCCGATGCAGGGCTCGATCCCAGGACCCTGGGATCACGACCTGAGCCAAAGGCCGGCGCTCAACCGACTGCGCCACCCAGGCACCCCTCAGTGTGGTTTTGATTTGAATTTCCCTGATGGCTAATGTATGTCTTCTTTTGAGAAGTATCTGTTCATGTCTTCTGCCCATTTTTTGACTTGATTATTTGTTTCACTTTGTGGAACATGAGTAACAGCATGGAGGACATTAGGAGAAGGAAGGGAAAAATGAAGGGGGGGGAATCGGAGGGAGAGATGAACCATGAGAGACTATGGACTCCGAGAAACTGAGGGCTTTAGAGGTGAGGGGGGTGGGAGGATGGGGTAGCCCAATGATGTGTATTAAGGAGGGCACGTATTACATGGAGCACTGGGTGTTATATGCAAACAGTGAATCATGGAACACTACATCAAAAACTAACGATGTACTATATGGTGACTAACATAATAAAATAAAATTAAAAAAAAAAAAACAACCTTCAATTCCCTGGAAGAATGACTTCAGCAACAGAATATTACATGCCCCATACCCCACTGTCAAAATCTGGTTTACCCCTTTTCATTTTTTTAGTTTTTCATTTCCTCAGGAAAGCCTTCCTCATCCAGTGTTAACAATAGCAACATCGTGCCCAAGCTCTGAGACTTGGGCCCTCCTGTTGAGCGGCTGCTTTTTTTAAAAGAAATTCTGAACAGAAAGAAAGGAGGAAAATGCTACTGGTACAGATATAAAAGGAGATAAACTCAACAATAAAGCCATTTAGCAGAAACTTTTTAGATAATGTCAAAAACTGAAAGCATTCACAGGAATATAATATAAGCACCCTTTTCTGTTTTCCATTATCACAAAAAAAAATTAATTAGTCCTTTTAGTTGTTTGTAATAGAAGAATCTTCAAGGGCACTGAGACTTTAAGAGATTATTGCTCTATCCTGTGAAATAAAACATTAAGGCTGTAAAGGTTTGACTCACTAAACAGCTAAATTGATTACCCTGGGCAATAATGTTCAAACTGGCATCTCCATTTTCTGAGAGTTTAAATCGGTATTCCTTCGTGAACCTTTGGAATTTCCCACTTATCCAGTGACATGTAGGTTAAATAATGTGATGAATCTGCTAAACATCTTATCCTGGAACAATGAGTTCCATTATCACCTTAGAAACCAAATGGGAAAAATGGCAGCACGAAAATGCTTAGGTTCCTTCTCTATGGATTGAACACCTCACTGCCATTCCACTGCCCCAGGGGCCTTCCTTGCAAGAGAGAATCCAATATGAGCTTATACTTCCCACTCCTACACCTTAAATATGTACATACAAAACAAAAAGGAAGACAGATACTGAACACACATAATGAGGAATGGTTAAGGTGTAGAGAGTTTTCAGCTATACTTAAAATGAAGATCTTGAATACGAGATATGAAAATTAACGTCAAAGAAAGCCCACGACTGCCAGTAAGATAAAGAGCTTACCTTTGAAGAATCAACTCTGCTTGCTGTTCAGAAATAGTTAGACCTAGTATCTGGAGAGACTGGACAATTTCGGAAGCCTCAATTACTCCTTTAAAAAATGAAAAAGAGCATAAATCCAGACTCAGAATGGATAAGGATCTTAGAAATTCTGAATTTCAAATCTCTCATTTTTGTAAGGGAAAGCCTTGGACTCATTAAGGCAAAATTATGACTCTAGGTGAGTTACAGATTTGCTTAAATACATACCGCAACACCAACTCAAAGTTCAACAAATACACTAAACAAGTACACAGATGTTATCTCATTCAGAAATCATGAAGTCTCATCGGTAAATAATAAGAATCCATCTGAAGAAGAAGGGACTGAGAGCTTATGTGGCCTTACCGAGTAACAATATTAAGCAGCAGGACTGAGATTCAAATCAAGACACTCTGACTCCGAAGTAAATTCCATTAGGCTAGGACCTATTAATTTCACACATATGCATTTCTACATTTTAATAAATGACTAGGCAATTTTCATATGTGTAAAGATGTGTTGCGCGGGGTTAAAAGGAAGTAGAAAATGACTAAAAGAAGCCAAAGAGTGGGGACTATTCTTTTGAGAAATCTGGCAATAAAAATAAAGAAAGTGGGGATGGTAGGACAATGGAAGAGGGAAGGTTATTATTATTACTAGGGAAATTAGTGCATGTTTGTAGATAGAACGAGACAAAACAGAAGAGAGGAAGAAAGAGAAAATAGAAGCAATAAATGGGAGTGATAAATACTGCATTTCCCTCAAGCAGCTCAGAGACTCATGACCCCAAGACCAATATGCATGAAATAGGAGGAAATCAAACAAAGCATGAGAGGGTCTGCTGCCAAACAGTACTAACAGCGAAGTTCTCCAGGAAAAGAGGCGGACAAAAATTACTGTTAGTGGTGAAAGCAAAGACTTCATTTAAGAGACGGACTCTGAAGAAATCCCAGGATTTGGAAAGAATTTTCCTGGGGAGAGGAAAAGAGAAACATGAGATTCTGCATAATGTAAAAAACTGTTAGAGGGATCAATTTGTTTAGCAATGAAATTCCTTAAATGCCATTCTGAACATTCTCCGTTATAATTGCACTCTTAAAGAAATACAGTCAATTCTCATTATTCTTGGTAATTATGTTCTACAAGGTCACTATGAACCCTGAATTATTGAACCACTGTTCTTATGAGAAATACAGGGTTAGGTTCCTTGAACCTCCGGTCACAACGTATTCATCAACCAATCAATATAAAACCTTGTTGGTAAAAAATCTTGTTCTGGTGTGTATAAATACTATACAATACCATATTATAGTGTTGATTCTATAACAGTGAAACTCATGGCCAATAATACTACAACTCATGCTTGAATGAGGTATATCTTCTTGCATTTAGGAATGCTAGACAGCACTTCAGCACTATGCTTGGGAGCCATTGTGAACAGCAAAACCACCAACAAAAAGCACAAAAATGCAAGAAACATGGCACTAAGTGGACTGAAGAAGGACACTTGTTTACAGTATTAGAGCTCAAACAAGAAAGCAGAGCATCATTTACTTCTTTCTCAGCGAGAAATGTGCTCGCCAAGCAAATGAAGTCAAGTCCATGAAGGACTGCCAAAATGCCGGAAGCACTGATTTTGGAGTTACTTTTGGGGTTAAATTTTAGCAAGTAGGCAAATTCTCAAATACACAATCCACAAATATGCTTTGCTTGAAGAAGTCTGATACACAAAAATATGAACTTAAAATGAGAAACTCTTTGAAAATCTACAAACAAGATAAACTAAGTAAAAACTGTTTTAATTTACTACAAATGTATCACAAAATTTCACCTTCAATTATTTCCTCTGGTTCATGTAGAATTTTCTGAAATGGACAACTGATACGGGCACAATTTAAGTACCAGGATGACCCACCTCTGCTTATCTGGCAGATGCCCCTGAGGTGGCTCCATCTCCCAGTTACTGCCTGCCTCCACACTACACAGTCCTACCTACATGACTGAGCTGTAGTGGGCTCAAGATAGGATGAAAGTTTGCAGAAAAGCAAAGCTGGTTATAAGAACTGCCTTTTATGGGGCGCCTGGGTGGCTCAGTCGTTAAGCATCTGCCTTCGGCTCAGGTCATGATCCCATGATCCCAGGGTTCTGGGATCGAGCCCCACATCAGGCTCCCTGCTCAGCAGTAAGCCTGCTTCCCCCTCTCCCAATTCCCCTGCTTGTGTTCCCTCTCTCGCTGTCTCTCTCTGTCAAATAAATAAATAAAATCTTAAAAAAAAAAAAAAAGAATTGCATTTTGCTAGAAGATTGGACTAAGGCTAAACTTGGAGGCATGTAGTGTAAGGCTTCTAGGAGGTAACAAATGTTTGAATAGCACTACTTTCCACTACAAACTCAACTTCCTGGATGAGTATCACAGACTGGAAGCATCATCAAATCCATTCAAAGGGTTTAGTTGTTTGAAGAAATTTGCTTTATACCTAACTAAAGTTAAAGTTCTTTATTCAGTATAAACAAGGGGCCAACAAACTATGACCTACTGGCCAAATAAGGCCTGTTGCCTGCTTTTATAAATAAAGTTTTATTGGCACACAGCCATGTTTATTCATGTACATACTGTTTATGGCTGTTTTTGCACTATGATAGCAGAGATGAGTAGCTACAACTGAGACCACATGGCCCACAAAGCTAAAATATTTACTATCTGGCCTTTTACAAAAAAATTTGCCCACCCCAGGTATGAACCATATTTTTTCCTCAATCCATTTGTTTGTTTCTTGAATACCAAGTCTGCGAATGGAACAGCCCTGACTGTTCATATATAGGGAGGGATTTGAGGATGCATTTTAGTTTTTTTTATTAAGTTTATCTTTTTATTAAGTTTTGTAAGCGTTATAATTTTTAAAAATAAATTCCCACTTCCTATCAAAGGCTACCTCTAGTGATAAGGGTTTCATGACTCCTCCCTTTCTCCTACTGTGGCACCTGCTTTTTGCTCTACACAATGGGACTCTAACTTTAAACTATTAATCTAAATCATGAAACCATAATCCCAATCAGAAGATACATATTTGGGGTACCTGACTGGCTCAGTTAGTAGAGCATGTGACTCTTGATCTCAGGGTGGTAAGTTCAATCCCCACATTGGGGGTAGAGTTTACTTAATTAAAAAAAAAAAGATACATATTTGAAATGTTTATCTTTTTCTCCCAATTTTCATGATCAGAGAGTACTTGCCCTAAAGTAATTCTTTCAAAAAGATTATTAAATCTAAGATAATCTGAAAGTTTTTTAAATTTTACATTGTGCCTATATATGAACAAAAATAAATATCTCTTGCCCAGAGAACAAGGAAACATAGTTATTATTTTTAACCTATAAGTCAAATCAGTACAATATTCTATAGTGAACATATACACACAGCCCTATTCACAGATTTTAATTCAGTAGACAAGGCTATGCATAAGTTTTCTTCACTAAAAACAAATTCTACAGAAAAATCACATTACTATGAAAAACAAGTACTAAAACTATAATAATTATTTTCCAGAAAAAGAGAGACTAAATACATATTGTTTTATACTTTTGGAAATATGAGAGGTGCTTCTTCATAGCTGGTGATGAATACAAAATAAAGACATACCATCATTATTTTTGTCCAAACTCTTAAACGCCAATTTCATTTTTTTCTCATGGTCTTTAAGGTACTTCATAAATTCTTCAAAATCCAGCTTCCCATCTTTGTTGATATCACCAGTAGTAAAGATTTTCTATAAAAAAGAAAAGAGATTTTTAAAAATTATTTAAATGGATTATTATTTTTTAAACTACTAAATTATTTGGACATACTTATACTTTGAGCAGTCTGATTGGCTGTTCTCCTGTAAGACATGCATTTTATAAACTCCAAGATAAAAAACATACCCTTGACCTAGCATGGGATTTAGATGTGTAAAACAATATATTTCCTGAGGCTCCTGGATAGCTCAGTCGGTTAATCCTTGATTTTGGCTCAGGTCATGATCACAGGGCCATGAGATCAAGTCCTGCATGGGGCTCAGCAATGGGCAGGGAGCCTGTTCAAGATTCTCTCTCTGCCTCTCCTTCAGCCACTACCCCCTCCCGCAACCCAGTCACATTCTCTCTCTACCAAAAAAATAAATAAATAAATAAAAGCAAATACATTTATATTGTCACTGAAAAATAATTACTGTTATTTATTACTTTCACAAATTAGATTGAGGATCATATTCACCTGAAAATTACATCCTGATTACTCAACATATACCGAGATGTGCATAATCCAAGAGAAAATGGCACAGCTTTCTGGGGCCCCGTTTATGTACTAAAGTTTCATCTAAGAAGTTTATATTTCGGTCAATGGAAATATCAGGGAACAACTATCATTTTGGAAATTGCAAGTTAAAAGACATCTCTGACCCTATCTTTGAACAGCTTGATTTTTTAACCTTCTTATGGTAAATAAGGACTCTAACCTACAATAATATGAAAGACTAGGGTTTCCCTTTTGAATGTTCTTTTGTATTCCTCTGTAGAAATAAATGAAGACCAATCAAATGAGAAAAGCAAAGGCTATTTGTTCTGAGCTTACTATATAGCAAGGCAGTCAGCGTGGTCAGTTCTGGCTGAGACTCAAAGGCAGGCAGACAAAAGGGTGAGCAAGCTTTATAGTAGGGAAAAGGGAGGCTTCAGGTGTGCCCTGATTGGCGGCTCTTGGCTGTAGGCAGGCTAATGAGAAGTGGGGCATCCTGTGTTTGGTTAGGGGTAGGTATTTCCCTCTCTCTAGTTGGTCCTAAGTTGAAGGGGGGATAAAAATCAGGGAAACTGTCAGGTATCAATCAATTTCTGGCCACTTGGGGCTGACTGTTACAGAAATTATTTTGCTTCGTGGATTGTCTCTAGAGATGGCAATCTGGACTCCTGTTAAGCCTGATTTATGGCAGGTTGGTTCCCTGGGTTGTTTACTATAGAAAAGGGGTTGGCTTCCTGAGCAGGTTACCCTAAGTTGTGGGTCAAAGTTCAATTTTAAATATGAGCAAACCATTGTCCATACTTGTATACTCAGTCTCTGAGTATATACTACAGTATATATAGTATATATAGTATATACTACAGTAAAAAGCCAAATAAAACGTCATTCAAAAAACTTATCAGAATTAAAAAGTTGTATCTTTTCTTTCTTATCATTACAAAATGTAAGTACCATTTCTATTTTTTTTAACTGATGAATTCTTTATTTATATAAATAATTTTCTACTAGGGAAGCTGAAGACATGTGGGAGAAAATTCACATGAGAACCCCCTAAAGATGTCACTGTCACCTGAGGAAAAGCCACATCAGTATTCCCCTGAAATGTAAGGTTCTGTTGGGTTGATGAAAGTTTTAATATGTAAGCCCTCAGTCACCACTGGGTATACAAAGCCTTTATATGGCTCACACCACCTCTTAAAAAACAAAAGACAGATTTGCAACAAATTGTTTTGATGTTTGTTTGATAAATTGCTTTGAAATGGGTTTCAAAGAACTGAACTTGTTTATGGCATAAACCAGAATTTCTTTTGAAAGTTTAGTTTGTATCAAATAAAATACAAGTCACACTTGGAAATCTAAGTACAAGAATAGGTACATTTAAATAAACATAAAGTGGGGCGCCTGGGCGGCTCAGTTAGTTAAGGGTCTGACTCTTGTTTTCGGCTCAGGTCATGATCTCAGGGTCCTGAGATCGAACCCCACATTGGGCTCCCCGCTCAGTGGGGAGTCTGCTTGTCTCCCTCTCGCTCTGCTCACTCTGTCTCTCTCTCTCAAATGAATAAATAAATCCTTAAAAAGTAATAAATAATAAGCATAAGGGATATTTAGCTTTAAAAACGCTTCAAAAAAATTAAAAAAGAAAAAAGAAAAAGAAAACCACTTCCATTTTTGTTCTAGGAATTACAGAAACAAGTGAACTTTACAGAGATAACATTTTGGAATGGCCTGGTCCACAGACAACACCCAGTCCAGGCCTCTGATACCACAAATGAGAAAACTGAGCTGCAGCCCTTGGCATATAGAACATTCCCAAAACCCAGCTGCCCAATCACTGGATGGATGATGAAAGTAAAGACTCCCAAAGTTCCCACAGCCAGTAAGAAGAGTTTTACTTAATCTTAACATGACAGAGCTCAGCCAAGAGATTCCTGAGCACAAAGTACCGATGATCTGAAATGCATTCAACAGTCTTTGCTCTCCCGAATCTCCCACCCAGTCTGCTGCTGTAAACATCCAAAGAGCAAATATAATTGGAAAGTAATTATATTAAGAATTTCCAAACAGAAAATAACTTGGAAATACAGTGATAAAAATATGCATCAGGCATTACACGCTGAGACTCATTCTGTGATCTAGGCTGGGAAAAACAGGGATTCCCAGAGGATAAAATGCCGAGCTCAGTCTTTACAAGTGTGCTGATGAAGGCATGCTTGGGGGAAAGGTCAGAACTGGCGAGACCCCCAGGGTACAAGCCACCAGACTGAATGCCCTCCTTCCAGGAACAGAAACCAAAAGATAATATTAGACCATTTCCAACTACAACCCCCCCCACTCCCAAACACATAACACATATAGTGATTATCCCAGTTCCCCAAAGTGGGGAGGGAGCTTCATTGGCCTAGATACCCACCCAGGCTACCAATAACAGGTGAGTACATTGAACAAGGTGACCCCCCAAAACAAGGTGGTAGCCAACATGTTCAGCGCAATTTGAATTTGGGAGTTTTATGAGAGCCAGGGGAAATAAGAAAAATGCTTGAGAAAAGTATTAGCTGTGTTGTTATTCTTCAAATGGTAAAATGTTGGTAACCAACCTGAAAGCTATAGTGGGTCCCCAGGGGAAGCTGGGTAAGGTGTCAATTTGGCTTTCCCCATCTCTGCCCAAGGCGTCTTCGGGGCTCCCAGCCCCCACATCTCTCCTACCACAGCCCCACTGAGGCCCACCTGCCCTTCCTCCAGGAATTCAAGGACCCCTGTATCCTGCAGGCCCTCCTGAAACTCAAGGATATCCAGGGTCCCATCCTCATTATGGTCCAGGTGCCAAAAGAGTTCTTCATAGAGGACATCCATTTGGGATGTCTCTGGCAGCAGGGGTGATCCACGCTGTGGCCCCCAGGAGCCTCCCAGAGGTGGAAGTGAGAGGGAGGAAGGCGACCCTGCCCACCACACATCCAGTTAGCAGGGACCTACGATAGCAATGTCCCCCCCAACCCCCAGGCTCCTTCCGCGAGATAAAGCACAGGAAGGGGAGGGACCATCGCAATGTCTCCAGCACAGAGGCACGAGGTGCATCCGTGCGCCACGAGGGCCTGGCCTCTGCCCAGAGCCTCGGCTGCGACCACTGAGGGCCTGACCCAGACATGGAGGCCTCGGCGCTTGGGCTGCACTCCTGCGCCAGCGGATGAGACGCCCAGGCTTTCACCCCACTCCAGGAGGAACCTAGAGGGGACAACTCCTGTCCTTCCCCCAAAACTTCCAGAAAGACCTTTGCACAGGACTGTCTCTAAAGGTAGAGCTTCTTTTTAGAGAAAAGTGAGCGGGAGAGTGTTGGGACATGGACTGTGGGGCCATATTGACTGGTGGTGAAGTCCAACGTTTTAGTTGTTTCATCACACCTTCTTAGAAGCCTTCTTCTAAGGTTTAAGTACTTAATAGTGTGGAGGTTAGGAATTAGGGACCTAATAAAAATCTGCCCACTTGGACCTCTCCTTCTGTGATTCTACCCACCCCCAACTCCCATTTCCTTATCTTCACCCAGCACCTGCGGTCACTCCAGAGCAAGGCTACTCTAACCACCAGGGTCCCAGCTCAATCCTTACAGATGTTGGCAGCACACTCAGGAGGATAATCTCAAAATGGGCAGAAGTTAAGTCAGCTAGGATCACAGAGAGAAATCAGGAGGTATTCATAAACAATGTCTGTAGCTTCTTCTTAATCCCACTCTCCAAAGCCACTGAGGGCTCTGGCCTCCCTCTACACATACCTACGGTCCCTCACCTGCTCCACTGAAAATGTGTTAAGTGTAGTTTCACAGTAAAAATTCCACTTTTTCTGTAATTTCTTTTCCTAAACGTGGAGTACTCTTTAAAAAGTTGAATATTAAACTTCATGTGGAACAATGGGAACTCTCATTCATTGCTGGTGGGAATGCACTATGGCACAGCCACACTGGAAGACAGTTGGGCAGTTTCTTACGAAACTAAATACACCCTTACCGTACGGTCCAGCAACCATGTTCCCTGGTGTCCACCCAAAAGAGCTGAAAACTTATGTCCACACAAAATCCTCCACACAGATGTTTAGAGCAGCTTTTTTCATAATTGCCAAAGCTTTGAAACAACCAAGATGGCCTTCAGTAGCTGATGGATAAGTAAACTGCGGCACATCCAGATAACGGAATATTATTCAGTGCTAAAAAGAAATGAAGTATCAAGCCATGAAAAGACAGAGGAAACTTAAACGTATATTATATATTACTAAGTGAAAGAAGCTAATCTGAAAAGGCTACATACTATATGATTCTAGCCATATGACATTCTGGAAAAGGCAAAATTATGAACACATTAAAAAAGATCAGTGGTTGCCAGGGAGTTGGGGAGAGAGGGTGGAAGAATGAATAGGCAGAGCACAGGGGATTTTTTTAGGGCAGTGAAAATACTCTGTATGATACTATAAAGATGCATACATATCATTATACATTTGTCCAAACCCAGAGAACACCACCAAAAGTGAACCCTATGGTGAGCTTTGGACTTTGGGAGATGATGATATGTCACTGTAGGTTTATCAATTGTAACAAATCTACCACTCTGGTGGGGGATGCTGAAAATGGGGGAGGCTATTCATGTGTGGGAGCAGAGAGTCTATGGGAAATCTCTGTAACTTCCTCTTCATTTTGCTGTGAACCTAAAATTGCTCCAAGAAAATAAATTCTTTTTTAAAAATTCACAAAGAAAATTTAATCGGGCCATTATCTGTTAGCTCTTGCTCTATTCACTCATCCTGTCAAGCACTGACAACATACAGAGGCCTGTCACATGTCTGTGAAATACCCACAGGTTTGCCTTTAGAAGGAGGTTGCACCACAGTTAGTACTTAGTACCACTAAGTACCACTGTTTGCAATAAACACTTCCCCCCCCCCCCGCCAGAGCAATTGAGCAGTGGCAGACATCTAATGATGTTTCACAAGATGTGCTGTGTCCCAATCAAGAATGAATTCTCCCACACAAGAGAACTGTACAATCCACAGGGGCCCTGTGCACAGCAGAGAAGGCATGTAGCCACAAAGAGTCATCCAGACAGGGCACAAGAGTCCAGTGGCTTAAGGAGAAAAAACAGAAGTCATGGCCATAGTAATAAGGAAAACAGACAGAATTTTACACAAGGGATATGAAGGGCAAAACAGAGTCGATAGTCTCATCTAATAAAAAGGCAACTATTTTTGTTGTATTCAACAATTCTTTTCCACTTTTAAAAATTATCCCGTTCCTTACTTGCTTATAATTACCCCCACCTACCCATCCAACACAAACAGACCTCCTCTACAGAAAGTTGTGAGGACACAGTTGAGGGACCCTATCTGTCTTGTTCACTACTATATCCCCAGTTCATGGAACAGTGTCTGGAACTATTCAAAAATATTAACTGAATGAATTTAATATTTGTACTACTGTGTAGCTCTTACCATTCCTAGGTTACATTTGAGGTTTCCAAGCATTAAATAGTTCACTCAAAGTCACAAGTGTAGCAAATGGTGAAAACATTTGAACCCTGGTCTGAGTCCACAGCTCATGAGAATAACCACTACACACATTGCAGCAATGAATGAAGTAGAAACGATGGTCTACATTTCAGAGTGAGGCATCAAACTTTCTCGGCAAATCCTCTTGTTGTTTTCATAGATCCTCATAGACTTCTCAGTGGACGCTATGTGGCCCTTAAAAAGACAGCATATTTTAACTCAGACTGGTCAAAATGAGTCAAGCAGAACCCTTACAGTATGTTGCCTTGTGGGAGCTTATTTATTTCTAAACATCTTAACTGGAATGTTGATTAAAAAAAAATAATTCTGACTGTGCTAGGGTAAAGGCTGAAGGTTTAAGGCTGAAGCCTTAAACAAATGGGTAATAACTGACCAGGCAGAAAAGAAGGAATGAGAGCAATGCCAAGCAGAGAAAAGAAAATAAAGAGACAAATGTCTATGGCTGTGGCCCAGATGGGGAAACAGAATGTTGGGATTTCGGAAGGAGACTAACAGGTAGGTGAAAAGGGTATTTTATGCCTTACAAAAGAACTCTTCCATTTTTTTCATTCTTTCCAAAATAAAAAGTCTCAAAGAAGGGTAACATCAGATTTTAGAATATAAGGAGAAAACACAAAAGGTACAGATGTTATATATTTTAGAACATTTGACATAAATGTATTTGGAATTCATTGTTTTTCTTATACCATAATCTCCCTGCTATGATGCCTTAAAATGTACCTCTATGACTTCTCTATCGCATTTCCTTTAGTAATAAAGTTTCTAACAGCGAAAATGCTAATAAAATAAATCCCTCCTGTTAACAGAGGAATTATGCTATGGAGTGAAACCCTGAAAAGAAATTCCATTCAAAGCAATACACATTTGCTAAGCTACTGTTTTGTGTATTTTTCTTTTAGATTTTATTTATTTATTTGAAAGAGAGAAAAGAAAGCATGAGCAGGAAAAGGGGCAAAGGGAGGGGCAAAGGGAGAAGCGGGCTCCCTGATGCGCGGCTCGATCCCAGGACCCTGGGATCATGACCTGAGCCGAAGGCAGACGCTTAACTGAATGAGCCACCCCGGTGCCCCTAAGCTACTGTTTTTGTATGTGACCCTATTCCATCTGTAGTTGCAAATAGAAAACTTAAAGACAGAGAATCAAAACAGCCGTAGAATATCAGAGGTGGAGGAGCCCTCAAATCAGGTTGTCCAGTCCAACCACTTGTCAGACACTACCTAATCGTTCAGCATACACTCAATATCGATGGGGACAGACAGTCCTCAAGGAGCCCATCATCTAGTAACTGTGACATCACATTTTAAAGCCTTTTTTACATCAACTTTCATATCCAGTCACATGGGGTCTTGATAAAAGCTCTGTCCAGGAGTCATGGAAGATACATGCATTTTAAGAATAAGAGAAGTAAACCAAAGTTTAAATGACTTGACTCAGGCTACACAGTCACACCAAGTATGGAACTCATTGGCCAAGATCTTGGCTTCCCTTTTTGCTCTCAGCAATCCTCTGTTTTCGGAGTCCTGGGCCCCTTATGATGATAAATCTCTCCTAAGAAAGTTACAGTAAGAGTTTGTGCACATGACAGATATGGCAAACAGCTTAGTTTTAAAACTGCCTGTAATCTACCAGGCTAACTGAACACATTTGTCAAGTCAGCCAGCGCTGAACTCGGACACAGGAATAGCTTCATGCTCTACAAAACCTGTCCCCCTTTCTCCTCCACATACTAATAAAAGAGGCGCAACTAAAATGATGCCAAGATTGGAGAAGGAAAAAAATATCTGTAAAATCCTACTGGGCAAGATCCACTTTTTTCATTTTACTGCCTTAATTCTACATCTGGGAAATTTTTTGTTTTTTGGTTTTTGGGTTTTTTTGGCCTTCGCTGTTCCAAATTCTTCCAAGCCTAAATTGAAACAAAATAAGCATACTTCCAGCTAAAACTGTTGACTCTTCATCAGTTTATTTTCCTCACAATTTTCATTTGAGTAAATTAAAATTCAGATTATTTCCTCTATTCTTTAATAAATGTTCTAAAACCTGTTCCTTAGAGTACCTCAAATGACTGTCTTTGAGAATGTTTTAATGTGGCCTTTGACAAAAAACAAACATTAAGGAGGAGGAGGAGGGTGAACATAAAATAGAAAATACTCTAAAAAGCAGAACTTGCTTTGAAGTCTTTTCCCTGGGTAGTCTTGGAACACTTAATAATGGTTAGCTATTGTATCCCTTATGCCCGTTTTCTACACTCCACTTTTATGTTCCATATTCTTTCCATTTAAGGTCTGAAGGAACTTAAATGGACATTTGCCCTCTTCTCAATGCTAAATTCATTACAAAAGCTTGGAAACATGGAAAGGAGATAAAATCAGATGGAAATTTAGAAGGATTTCTCTTCAAGCTGGGTATCTGTCTTACATGCAAACTATTATCTTGAAACTTTCCCTTGAAGAGTCACCTCATAGTTCTCATTTCTAGGTACTCAAGTAGACAGTCTCCCTAATCCTTGACATTATGCAAACCCTTGACCTATGCCTCTGAAATTTTCCCCCATGAAGACTGACCACGTAATCCTAATTCCAAGTATTTGGTTGGCTACTGTTACCCAGGCTTGCCTCATAGCCCTTTCTTCCTCCATCTATTTCCCATACAGCCACCAGAGTGATCTTCCCAAAACTTAAGTCTGCCTGTGTCCCTCTCTTACTTAAAACTTCTCAAGGCTCCCATTACTCATATGAAATCCAAACCACTCAGTGGGCCCAAAATGTCTTTCATGACCTGGCCCCTGTCTGCCCCCGATATGACACTATTCTTCAAGAAGACCAACCAGTCACTAGGTGAAAAGTCGGTTATGTTGAGGCCTCCTATTTGGTAAGGGGCACTGGCTCACCCCCACAGGAATAGATACCTCTTCTAGGTAGGGGTTTCCCTTTCCTGCCCACAAAGGCTTAGACAGCACCACTATCTGGGGGCTAATGGAATGCCTGATCCACGGGCATGAAATCCCCACACAACATAGCATCTGACCAGGGAGTCTGCTTCATAGTAAAAGGTGTGGAAGTGGGCCCATGACCAAGAGATCCACTGGCCATACCATACACCACACCATCCAGAAGCAGCCATCCTCACAGGATGCTAGAATGGCCTACAGAAACCATAACAGAAGCACCACCAAGGAAACAATATTTGGCAAAAATGAGTTGCCGGCCTTCAGGATGCAGTATATGCACTAAATGAGAGACCTCTGTAGAGTTCTGTGCCCCCAGCAGGAAGAATACATGAGTCCAGGAACCAAGAGGCGGAAGCAGGAGCGGTTCCACTTACTAGCCTTCCGAGTGACCCACTGGGACTTTTTGCTTCCTACTCCCACAACTCTGGGCTCTGTAGGGCTAGTTTGTGGTCCCCAAACAGGACATACTCTTGCCAGGGAATACAGCAAGGGTCCCAGTGAACTACAAGCTATAACTGCCACCTGGACGCTTGGAATTCCTTGTGTCCAGGGACCAACAGGCAAGAAGTCTCCGTCTTAGTAGGTATACGCTGACCTCGATCAGCAGGAGACAGGGCTGCTTTTACGCAATGGAGACAGAGAGGAATAGGAATGGACTCAGGGGACCCATGTGGACACCGCACATGCTGTCTGCACAGTTATCACTGCGAACGGGCACACGCAACAACACTGGCTTGCAAAGCTCTGACCCCTCACAAATGAAGGTTTGGGGCACACCACCAGAAGTCACGAGGACCTGCAGAGATTACAGCGGAGTTTGAGTGGAATTTAAAGCAGACAGCCCAAAAGGGAAATTAGGAGTACCAGCGGTGACTAACTGAAGCAATGGGGACAGTAGTTTGTCCCTCTGGCCTCCCTGAGAAAGAGAGGCAGAGCACAATGAGGAAGCACTCCCCAAGCTGATAGAGAGACGCAGATCTGTGTTGCACGAGGGAGAGGTGGCTAGGTCAGAAGGCCCTTTGAGAGAACCTGCTGTGGGAGCCAGGCCAAACGACAGGCTGCCTGCCGCGGCACACCTTTGTGCCCGCAGCACTCACACCAAGTCCATGCTTGTCCTGGGCTGTTCCAGCCAACGACTAGTCGCAGCAGGGTACCAGCACGGGGCAGCCAACGACATAGGACTCCACTAACTGATAACATTTCCCCCAGGGACCCCCCCATTGGCTTAGTTGAGACTTTCTAAGAACTGCGCTTTGGTCTGAGGTTCTTCCCAAATCATTCCTTCTTGAACTCTTCTAACAGGGGTTAAATCTGTGTCATGGTCTTAAGACCTCAACTCACTCCTTTTTTCCCTCTCCCTTACCCTTCACAAGCATCTCTCCCCATAAATCTTTTGCACCCCCAATCCCATCTTGGTTTCTGCCCCTCAGAAGACCAGAACTGACAGTACCAAGAAGTGGTCCAATCGCAAGAGGTGGTAACATGTGGGGCGCCTGGGTGTCTCAGTTGGTTAAGCGACTGCCTTCGGCTCAGGTCATGATCCTGGAGTCCCAGGATCGAGTCCCGCATCAGGCTCCCTGCTCAGCGGGGAGTCTGCTTCTCCCTCTGACTCTGCCCCTCTCATTCGCTCTCTCTCTCTCTCATTCTTTCTCTCTCAAATAAATAAATAAAATCTTTAAAAAAAAAAGAGGTGGTAACATGGGATTTGGAAGCTGGCTCACTCACCACCCAACTCGCAAAGAGTTCTTATTAGGTTACCAGGCATTTTTCTAAGTACTTTACATATTTTAATTCATTTATTCTCCACAATAACCCTCTGAGACAGGTACTAGTGTTGCCTCTGCCACCGATGAGGAAACTGGGGCTAGAGAGATTAAGAAAATTGTGCAGAGAGGGGTGGGGATACAGGCAAAACGAGTGACAGGAGTGGGAGGTACAGGCTTCCAGTTATGGAATGAATAAGTCACAGGGATAAAAGGCCCAGCACAGGGAATACAGTCAAAGGTATTATAACAGCGTTGTATGGTGACAGATGGGAGCTACCCTCGTGGTGAGCAGAGCAGAACCTACAGGGATGTTGAATCACTATGTTGTACACCTGAAACGAATGTGATGCTGTGTGTCAACTATGCTTCAATCAAAAAAAGAGAGTAAAAGAAAATTGTCCAAAGTTAACTAGTAAGCAGCAGAACCAAGATTTAAACCCAGACAGTTTGATTAGCTTTTTCTTATTATGCATGTAAAAAGATGTTTTATCTGGCAAAACTATGGAGCCAATAAAAAGATCAGCAGTGGGAGCAGGGATGAATAGGCAGAGCACAGGATTTTTAGGGCAGTGAAAATCTTCTGTATGATATTATAATGATGGATACATGTCATTACACATTTGTCCAAACCCAGAGAATATACAACATCACGAGTGAATCCTCAGGTAAACTATGGGCTTTGGGTGATAATGATGTGTCAGTGTAGGTTCACCCTTGGTTTAAAAAAAGTACCATTTGGTTGAGTGATGTTGACAGTAGGGAAGGCTGTGCACGTGATATGCAAGGGCAGATGGTTATATGGGCAATCTCTGTACTTTCTTCTCAAACTTAAAATTGCTCTTAAAAAAAAGTTTTCATTAAAAAATGCTTATCTTATTTTATCCAGCATTTCTTGATATCTTGCAGTAGGAGGATTTTTGGTCATCTTGTCCTATACATGCTGGAAATACAAGCACTAATAACTGCTTTACAATTAAATTTTATCTCTTTTTTCCTATAATTATCTCAAACGAGCCACTGCCTTATTTAGGCTGTTTCAAATCACAGCCCTAAATCTTTTTGTACTACTGTGCTTAAATGACTAAGACATGACCCTCATCTTCGAGATGCTTGGTCTTAGTGGAGGGTACAGTCAATAAAAATAACACCTTCTGAAAATTATAATAGTAGTGACATGTGAGACCAAGGACCTACACATAGTAGGGTGTGATCAACTCTTCCATAGAGGGTGGTCTGGAAAGACTCATCTCAGAGGAGGTGATATTTATAAAAACAAAACAAAAATGAAAACAAAAACCTCTTTTTTCCCCTAATCATAACAATATACAATTATTTTTAAAAATTGAAATAATACAAAAATTGTAAAGAAGTAAAAAAGTAATTTAACTCCTACCATCCATAAATAACCATTAGTAACCTTTTACTGAAGAAGGTACCAGTCAGGAGTGCTGGGATTAGTTAATAACATCTAACAAAAGCACAGGAAGTGATATTATATATGTATATATGTATAAAATACATTTTATGCTTATGTATAAAATACATATATATGACAGTGATAAATATATGCCATCCTGTTGTATGTTTGCATACACATGATTTTATACAACTTACTTTATGATTTGTTCACATATAAATTTTGGAAAATTAAACACATTTTTTATTCCTGATTTTGAGTTCGTATTTTCTTAATCAACCTTGCCAGAGGCTTGTGTATTTTATTCATATATTCAAAGAACCAACTGAAAAAGGAAGTCTTTGGAAATTTAAAGGACACATTTAAATAATTCCTGAGTCAAAGATGAAATCACATTGGAAATTAGAAAATACTTGGAACTAAACGAAAATACAAACTTGTGGGATGCAGCTAAAGAAACGATTAAAGGGGGGAGGTACGTGGGGAATGGGTAACTGGGTGATGTGATAAGCACTGTGTGTTATATGCAACTAATGAATCATTGAACACCATAACAAAAACTAATGATGTTGGCTAATTGAATTTAAAGAATTTAAAGAAAAAAAGTGATTAAAGGGATATTGTAGCTCAAAATTAAGGAAGCAAGCATTCAACTAAAAAAATTAGAAAAAGAGCAAATGAGTAAACCCAAAATAAAAGGAAATACACAGAAATTAATAAGAAAAAACTGAAAAGAGACCATCAGCAAAAAGTACCAAAAGTTGATTCTTTCAACGTATAAATAAAATAGACAAATCTTTGGCAAGATTGAAGTGGGGGGATGGAGCTCGATATCAGAAATGAAAGAGCATATAGTCAGAACTTTTTAAAAAATCCTAAGTGAATATTATGAACCTTGGTCAAAATAGTTTTCTAAAAATTGTAACTTACTAAATCTGACTAAATAAGACATAGTAAATAAACTAAAGGGATCTGTAACTACTAAAGGCATTGAATGAGTAGCTTAAAATATAACTGTGAAACAGTTGCTGGCTCTTAAGAGTTTAATCACCTTCCCTTTCAGGATAGGAACCTCTTATGTTTCAGAGGGGTTGGAGACGTTCCAAGTATCTCCACCCTGCCAAAGGGGCTGAACTTCTGAGACACAATTAAAAATGACTCAGAGAAGTTGAAACTGCTCAGCGACCCGCCAACCCTTTAGATCAATTTATGTACTTAGGACATTAAGGAAGGTCTTAAACCATGGAATGTTGCCTCTCCTCAACCGGAAGTTGGAGGAAACATACACAGGATTGGTTTTCAAAAGTTCTGAAACACTAAACAAAACGAGCTGGTGTATAACAAAGCAGCTCCTAAGAGATGCAAAGTGTGAGCCTTTTTAAGAACGTGGGGCCCACTTAAGTCTGAGAACTTAAAACAAAACAAAACAAAGCCGAACAAACAAAACCTTGATTAAATGCATGCAAAAGCTGAGAGCTAAACAAAAATTTTTTTGATTAAATTTTGCAAAAAGGCAGGTGAAGGACCCGGGATGCATTCAAACCAAAGGTACTATGGAACAGCGTTTTTTAAGTTGTTACAGTGGGTCACCGTGTTCACCGCACTAATTTCATTCGGAAAAATACCAGTAGGCTTTCAGGTGTTGACGCGCATCCGCTCCGGAGGTAACTGGCCTCGCTCCCCATTCCCGAGCTTCGGAACCCCTTCGCGGGCTGGAAGCCACAGCTCCGCCTTCCTGCAGCCGGCGCCCAGAATCTCCGCAGCCCTCCCGGCCCTCCAGCCGCGCCCCGCAGCGACCCACCTCCTCGGCGTCCTGGCCCAGGGGGATGCCCAGGCTCTTGAGCCCCTCCTGCAGCTCGCCGATGTCCACCACGCCGTCCTTGTTGTGGTCCAGCCTCTGGAAGAGGGTCTCGTAGCGCGTCCGCGGCTCCGCGTCCTGGCAGGCCGCCGCGAGCGGCATGAAGCCCCGCAGCCAGCGTAGCATGGTCCCGGAGGCGCGGGGCGGCGCAGCCCAGGGGAGTCACGGGGACGAAGACTGCCGGGCGCGTCGAGGACCCGCGCGACGGCCACCGCCTGGCTTCGAGGGGCCCGCGGCGTGCAGGGAGAAAGAGCAGAGACCCCGGCCCAGCCCGGCTTGGCGCTCAGGGAGTGGCCGCTCCCGCTGCTACTCGGGGAGGAGCTCGCCGGGCGACGGCCTCCCCGGGAGGCGTGGTGGGGCGGGCCTGGCGCCGCCTGGAACGCGCAGGAAGTGAAAGGGCGGCGGGTGGGTGTCGGGAGGAGCGGTGGGACCCGGGGAATCGAGTTCTGCTCGTTCCCCGTCGAACTGTCAGAGGCGCAGGGTCGAGGAGCAAGCCCCCCAGAGGCCTTGGGTTTGGGCATTCGCTCGTTAAGTTTTGGGGAATGGGGGGAGAGGACAGTTCGAAGCTCAGGTTACTCAACTTCAGGGCCCCTTTCCCTGACAGCTTGGAGTCTTTGCAAACTGCCCACAGGTAGTCAGTTCTCACAGCACGGAAATTGGGACATGTCGGGCGACACAGATCTCGGACTTTTTCCTGAGGCTGCACAGATATTACACATCTCTGGGCCTGTTTTCTATTGACAAAAATGAGGAAGTTGAGTGCGCACCTGGGCTGGGAGTTCTGCTTTAAGAAGCAGAGGAGTTAAATCTGAAAGCAATTTAAAAAACAAAAGGAACGCCTAAAACTAATACAATATTACATGTCAATTATGCCTCAATAAAACTGGGAGTAAAAGAAAGAGAAACTCACGCCAGAAACTTTTCTGGCAGAAAAGATCGAGGTTCATCCAGGTAGGAGGTGGTAAAAAGTGGGACTACTTTGCTCTACCGTTTAGTGTGATCTGATAAATCACAGCATTTGCCAAGAGCACTTGCCAGCAAAACCTCAGGCCCCTCTCTCTCAGGATGGATGCAGTTACAAGCTTAGGGCTTACTTCATAACGTGGAATACGATAAGGGACATTGGAAGTCGAAAATGCCAGGGTCCTAATCCTTCCGCTCTGTAAACTTGGAAATGTGACAGAGCCTCTCTGAGTAGCTTCTTATCAGTAAGATGAGAGTATGAATATCTGCCTCATAACGAGGTTGTATATTGTATACGAAAGGTCTTATTACTCACAAGTGCCAAATGAGATATCATTAACTGTAATAATTCTGTTCATTCACTGCTGCTTAATAGAAACTGTCATTGTATTCCTTTATCTACAGGAGATACAACTGGGTACTTGTAAGGCTCTCCCCACATCTTCTGAATCACTAAACAAACACTAGTTCTTCCAACAAAGCCCAGGAACTCAAACCCTGAGTTTACTTCCCCTCATACCGTTTTATATATTTAAGACATATGTGACTCTAGAGTTTGTAAATTGAGGACTGTTCAGTTAAATCACTGTGAGGCCAATTTATTTCTTTATATTACTTCTGATTTCCAGTCTTAAGAATTATCCTCTTCCTTGGGAAAAGCCTTCCAACGTTATCAAATTTTATATCCTTAAAAACCTCTTTTAACCTCCACTGTGGATACTCTGTACTCAAGAGAGGCTGCTTGAAATAGTCATCCCACACTTGAATGGTTTTTTGGGGTTGTTTGTTTGTTTGGGTAGTAATTACAGGAATTGCCTGTCGAAATTTTGACTGAGAAAACTTATGTTCACACAAAAACTTGTACAAGAAAGATTATAGCAGTTTTATTCATGATCACCAAAACCCAAGCAAAACATCCTTAAATGGGTGAATGGATAAGCAACCTGCGTTACATTCATACAATGGACCACCACTCGGTGATAAAAAGGAATAAACTACTATACAATACACTACATGACATTCTGGAAAAGGCAAAACTATAGGGACAGAAAACAAAACAGCCCAGGGGTTGCCAGGGGCTGTGGGATGGCAGGTGTTGACTATGTAAGAGCATTAGAGAGCTTTGGGGAGTGATGGAACGGTTTAGGTTTTGATTATGGTGGTGGTTAGACAACTATGACTTTGTTAAAATGCACACCACTGTACACTAAAAAAGTTAAATTTTACTCTGTGGAAATTATACCTCAATAAATCTGACTTTAATTAGTACCTGACTTAAACATGAGTAAAATAGCATAAGAATTCTTAGTTCAAAGTATCAGTGTGAAAATCAAAACAGTTTATGACGTGTTACACTAAACTATGGTTGCAGACCAGCTGCATCAGTATCACCTGGGAGCTTTTTAGGAAGTAGTCTCAGGACCACCCCAGAGTTGCACTTACGCAAGAGCCCCAGGTGATCCTTTCCTACATTAAAGTTTGAGACACTCTGTTAGTAGAAAGTAATACCACTCAAAAGTGTGGTTTGCACGCTAGTGCCAGACTGCAAGCCGTTACTTGTTCACAACAAGCTAAATCAAAGATTTAGAAGCATTTAGAAACTTTATAGCAGTTCTGATGGAGTTCTTTTGTTTGTTGAATCTGATGATAACTCATGGATTGTCTTTTTAATTTCACTTTTCTAATAAATCATTTTTACTGTATTTCACAATAGTAAAATGTCCACAATGGATTAAGAAAACACTGTTACCATACAGAATAAAAGTAAAATCAACAACAGAAACGTCCTGCATGAGAGAATAAAACTTTACATAGACATTTAAACATCTGCATGAGAGAAGGCATCCCTATTCAATGTTAATAATTCCCAAAGACCAGTGGTTCCTGCAGAGATCAAGAGGAGGGACCCTGAACTCACTCAGATTTCCTTAACCCAGTTCATTTCTGTGGTCAGGACAGAAGTTAAGGTTCAGCCCAGTTCAGCTTGCATCTATTTTTCCCAGCTTCCAGCCGTTTTAAGTAGTACCATCTTCCATTGGGACAACCTTCAGACTTTATCAATTCCATCTATATTGGTCTTCAAAGACCTCTTTCAGCATTTACTTTGAACACCTTGTTGTTAGAAAGAATCCACTTAAATGATCATTCTAGATGTTCACAAGTTTACCTTTTCTTATCTACTGGACCCTGTAGTTATTGTGTGGTGCTACTAAGACCAAAGTCTCAGCCTCTCCACAAGGACCAACTATATGTCAAAATCCTGGTCACTGCTTTCTCAAATTTAAGCAATTACAAAGGGGGCTATGTGAGAGAATTTGACTGACTTGATATAAAGCCATCACCATCACTAGAAAGATAGTTTTATCATACAATGAATTTTAAACTTGAATATCCTAGTAGTCTTTAGAAAGACAATGATCATTTTAAGTTCTGACTCTATCACATTAAGCTAAGTGAATATTCTCCCCAGATTTTCTAAGTCATTTAGGAGACAGAAGTCCAGATAACAAGGTGAATTCTGTCTCTTGCTCAGCCTATCCACTATTCTTAATCCCCCCAAAAGTAAATGTAGACAGCTCAGTCATAAAAACATGGCACTTAATTACTGAAAGTTTGTCTTTATTCCTAAATCCTGTAAATACTTCCCATTCCAAAACAGTTGTGTCAAGTTCAAATTGGCTTCAAAACCACATGCCTCACCACTTTGGAAATAATTATATCAAAGACTGTTAAAATGTCTTCAGTTGGGACAACTAGGTGGCTCACTAGGTTAAGCATCTGCCTTAGGCTCAGGTCTGGATACCAGGACCCTGGTATGGGGCCCCATGTCAGACTCCCTGCTCAGCGGAGAGTCTGCTTCTCCGTCTCCCTCTGCCCCTCCCCCATTGCTCGTGCTCTCTCTCAAATAAAATCTTTTTTTTTTTTTAGTTTAAAGATTTTAATTTATTTATTAGACAGAGCGAGACAGTTAGAGAGGGAACCCAAGCAGGGGGAGTGGGAGAGGGAGAAGCAGGCTTCCCACAGAGCAGGGAGCTCGATGCGGGGCTTGATCCCAGGACCCTGGGATCATGACCTGAGCCGAAGGCAGATGCTTAATGACTGAGCCACCCAGGTGCCCCTCAAATAAAATCTTTATATAAAAAAAAGGTCTTGTTTGTGAAAATTTGTGTAAATTTTGTTCTGAAGCCTGATAACTTTAAAATGAAAAAAGTTTGCACATTTATTGAAGAATCAATAATCATGAAGATTGGGTCAAAATCCTATACCTATATTTTTGCTTGTAAAGCCTACATCCATCTCTCTCCCCTCTCTCCCTTGCATTCTCCCTTCCTTCCTTCATCACCAGTCAAAAGCCATTAGGCCGGCTTGAGGAAAGCTGCCCACCATGGGTTAAAGCTCAGAGAAAAAAATTGGCTGAGCAGGGCAGCAGCCTAATGGGTTGGGAGGTTGGTTACATACAAGGGGCTTGAGCAAATAAATATGTTGAGGATAAAGAGAGCTAGGCTTCTTGCTGTCAGAGAAATGAGTTACTAAGATGCGACGGGGAAAACTAGAATGAACTCTAGAGTGTTGCTTTTGAATTAGTGGTATTGGTGTGAATGCATGGTTTTAAATATTTTTGAATATAGAAATATAAAGGGGTTTTTGTTCTCATGGAGCATACAATTTAGTCAAAGGAGAGAGAGTATAACTGAATCATACCTCCAGGATTGTGTAGCTAGAAGTTTGGGTTGTATAAATAAGAATAAAATTAATAATCTATAAAACAAGAAAAAAAAATTTTAAGTATCTATAAAATAAGAAAACATCCCTTTTTAAAGTTATGCTGTGCAGAAAGAAATTTACAATGCAAATTTTCCCATTTTAAGGTGTTCATCACTCATTTTTTTTAATTTAGATTCAATTAGCCAACATAGAGTACATCATTAGTTTCAGGTGCTCAGTAATTCATCAGTTGCGTATAACACCCAGTGCTCATCACTACATGTGCCCTCCATAACACCCATCCACTCAGTTACCCCTTCCCCCCACCCCCTTCCCTTCTGTAGCCCTCAGTTTGTTTCCTAGAGTCAAGAGTCTCTCTCTCATGGTTCATCTCTCCCTCCGATTTCCCCCCTTCATTTTTCCCTTCCTTCTCCTAATGTCCTCCATGCTGTTCCTTATGTTCTACAAATAAGGGAAACCATATGATAATTGACTTTCTCTTCTTGACTTATTTCACTTAGCATAATCCCCTCCAGTTCCATCCATGTCGATGTAAATGGCAGGTATCCATCCTTTCTGATGGCTGAGTAATATTCCATTGTATATATGGACCACATCTTCTTTATCCATTCATCTATCGATGGACATCTTGGCTCTTTCTACAGTTTGGCTATTGTGTTCATCACTCATTTTAAAACAGAAGTTTTTGCTGTTTTTTTTTCTTTCATGCCTTTTTGCTACATATATTCAAATTTTGAATGTCTTTTACGTTAAAATATGTCTGCTTATGTCTTTGCAGTGTCTTCGAACTTATTCTCACTTGTTTCTTTGTAGTAATGGGGCTGTACCTGTATCCTTGTAATAAGTTTCAAAGAGTTTGAGAGCAATTCAATTTGCAGAAAGTTCATCTCTTCAGTACATTTTTAAAGTATTATTCTCCTTCTGAAGGAAAAGCAGCCACTATTGGGGAAAATGGCCACAATGCAATGTTGCTAACAACTCACTAGAGGGTACTGTAACCTAAAGATAAAGGGTGGTCAGTGCCAACTAAAAGCTGGGAGGGGAGAGCGCAGGCAGGAGGGGATCAAAAGAGAGAAGATACGTGGGTCTTTATTCTTTAGTCATCAATATAGTTATGGATCCCTAAACTACACTAATAAAAGATACAAACTAAAATATTATTTAAAACTGGGGTGTAACAGCAAACTTTTTCTCCACTTAAAACATATTCTGTCCATATTCATTCATGGTGCAATCTAACAAAACTAAAGTACATCAACAGAAGAAAAGTAATACATTTATC
Organism: Callorhinus ursinus; assembly: GCF_003265705.2. Lineage (NCBI taxonomy): Eukaryota > Metazoa > Chordata > Mammalia > Carnivora > Otariidae > Callorhinus > Callorhinus ursinus. The sequence goes on along the minus strand of NW_027397071.1, from coordinate 10,788,134 downwards.
CTTGAGAGTTGTTTTATATATTGCAAAAACAATGCATCACAGCACACTTCCATCAATAACAAAATCAACGTTTCTTCCAAATCAGGAACTTCATAATCCCTGTGAATGACCGCTCAGTGACTCAGTCATCTATTTAGGCCCTGAAGTAAATAATGTAACTTTGTGCTCCAAAAAAGGCCATGAGATGGTTAAAGTTCTTTTTGTAACCCTTGAAACCTTCTGTTGTCAAAGTTGTGTCATTTTTTAAGGTTGTTATAGTCCTGATTCTTGCTACTGTTGTCGATTTTAATTAACCCACCCTCCTTTAAATGTCTACACAGCTTCAAACATCTTCTAGATGTTGACTCTGCGTAAGGCACTATATTACGTGTGTGTGTGCAGTAAATTTGTAGTCATATTAAAATCTAATTTTTATATTTTGTTTAAAAAAAAATTTTTTTTAAGAAACCTTAGTGGGCTATCAGGAGATAGCATTTCAGGAGCCCAAAGGCCAGAAATCCAATTTGATTTAACTAATGCAGAAAGAGAAGGACTGCATCTGGAACTTGGGTGAAACAAGAGCCATGAACTGGAAGAGCCTCAAGGTTCTCTCTCATGTCTCTGCTCCTATCCGTGCTCCTGTTTTCATCTTTTCCCACAGCGCACAGTTTTCTAGGCATGGTAGAAAGCTCTCGGTTTTATGTCATACTACCTCAGGCACCAGAGAGAGCCTTTCTCAACACTCTTTCTGGTACTAAGCTCTCCAAATCTTCATGAGGGACTCCTCGTGAGGTTAGGTGCTCACCTCTGGGACAATCCATGAGCCCAGGATTCTGTCAATGCCCTGTAGTTCCCAGTGAGTCCACATAAAAGGAAAGGGGAGAAGGGCATTTTCTGGAAGAGGATGTAGACATACAGATAGATTTTTTTTATCAAACTTAACTTGGGTTTCAGTATATCAGATTCTTTGTCAAATGTCCAAAAGTCAGTTCCACTTGAAAACAAGTCAGATAAAAACAATAAAGCATCTCAGAAATTTTTATTAAAGTCAATGGAAAGATGAGATCCAATTAACAAAAACTAAATTTATAAGCAACATATAGGAACACAAATTTTATATAAAGTAATGCAAAATTAACAGGCAGTTAAGTAGAAGTTTAGATTAAGATACCAAAACAGCACATAACCTATTCCAAAATGATATGCAAGACCATAATGCAGAATTTTCCAAGGATGTGGTGGTGGAAAGTCAGTTTTGTGACCTTGAAGCCCTCACCCACACCGAGGGTCAAAGGGGCTGGATAAGAAGAGGGTATCTGGAGAGAGCTGCTGCCACACTGAGCCCCCCTGTCTACCCAACCTCACCTTCCACCTAGGGAAAGGGGTCTGCACCCCTTCACTTCCAGCTTAGAGCAAGGAGCCTCAGTGAGACTACCTGGAAATTTGACATAAGTCTATGCGTTTTGAGGCCTGGTGGACTGTGCTGGACACAGTGGGCCGGGTACCTGATTAGGGTTACACAGTGTTTGCTAACTGTTCTCACCACTAAAGTGAAAGAGGGGTTGCTGCCTTAGGCCAGCTACACAGTCTGTTGAAACAAAGAATGTCTGAATGTTTCTCCTGTACCAGATGTGCGCTGTGCAAGACACCGCGGGGCACGACTGTGTTGTCTCGGGTCCCGACTAAAAGGGCTGAAGGGCTGTCTGAATTCAGAGATGAACTTCAGCAGGGAAGAAAGGTGGTGATTACTGATGGTAATCAGTTGTGTAGAGATGGAAGAAGGAAACATAAGTGACCAGCCAGGGAGAATGCACGACACCCAACAAGAAACTACAGAAGAGAGTTTCCTAGTGACTGCCTGAGGTGGGGAGTCTCCCCGTTAGAGAAAGATAGCAGGGCAGAGAACTCAGTGCAGCTCCTATCAGTATGTTAGTCACGTAAGAACCAACCTCCTGGCACTTTCCTCTCCCTTCTATTCTGTGGTGACTCTGATGGGGCTCAGGGGCTAGAGAAAGAAAAATCCTAGAAGGGGAAAAGAGGGAAGAAACTAACCAGGCCCAGCCTGGCCATCACAGCATGCCCGAGCAAAGGGAGAAGGAGAAGTTATTGACCTTTAAATCGAGACTGAAGTTGTGATGACCACACTACACCAAACATAGCAAATACTTTATTGAAGAACATTTTGTTAACTGAAAGCAATCAGAAAAGTTGTAGGACTTGCCCTAAATTTCATCTAGAGCATGGGAAGAACCAGTCCCACACAAAACAAAGTCAAAGTGACTATGGGAAACACAGTTTAAAATGGCCTAGCAATTCCATCCTGTAAGTTGTGCTTCATACTTAAAAGAGCTGCAAGGGTCTCAGTGAATATAGAGATATTTAAGAGAAATGAATGGAGACAGCTGTTAGAGAAACATCCTAAATTCTACATAATCTACATATATTATTCTCATTTAAGTCTCATAACAATCCTCCAAAACAGGAATTAATACCCCTTTCTTACTTATGTGAAAACTATCAGCAAGACTGCATGACTTTCCCAAATGATGGTCAGGATTCATATTCATATATATCTGGCCCCAAAAACCATGTCCTTTCTAAACACCACCTTAGTTCCCATGTTCTTAGACATTTTTAATTTCCAGCAAACTTGCCTAAAATCTCTGAGCTCCAGTTTCTTCACGGAAAAGACCAGATTAATAATACCTGCTCTGCCCTTCTCCAAGGGATGGTGGAAGAATCATGAGATAGTACACTATAAAGCACTTCATTAATTCCAAAATCTTGTTATTGGAGGAGAGGAGCAATACCTTATTGTCCCTTCTTCTGCAGACAGAAGAATTATATTGGAGGCAATCATATTTTGTTTGGGACCATACATCATCATCATAAATTGTTTGGGACACACTACAGCACGAAAAGCCATTATATCTTCTCTGAAAAAACTCAAACCAGAAATGCTTGCTTAAAAATTAAGTTTACTGGTCTAAAAACCCAACACTGCCACCAATAAAACTAGAAGTAGAAAATGGAGACCAATTCTTTTTCATTTTATCATTGAATTAAAAACCTGTATTTGGATGATACAAATCATTACCAATCTAAGAATGACTTGGCTACAGTAATCCAGAGTGTACATGAATGAATGGATAAGGCTGGCCACAATGTGCACCTGTTTGAATTTTCTTTAACCAAATGTATTTGTTAAATCTCAGAAGAACTTCCTGCTGCCCACATAACATCCTGCACAGGCTTCCTGGTAGCCTTTTGTGACCTAACAGGGTGAATAAATATACAATATTATGAACCCTTCAGCTTCCCTTGAGTTATTACCATCCTCTTCCTAGGAGAACAGAGGTTATTTATAAGAGAGACATGATGACTAAGAATCAATTATTATAAAATTACTAAGTTTTAAAAAACGGAGTATGGGTGCCTGGGTGGCTCAGTCGGTTAAGTGCCCAACTCTCGATTTCTGCCCAGGTCATGATCTCAGGGTTGTGAGATCGAGCCCCGTATCGGGCTCTGCACGGGGTGTGGAGCCTGCCTAAGATTCTCTCTCCCTCTCCGTCTGCCCTACCCCTCTAAAAAAATTAGAATAATAATAAATAAATAAATAAATAAATAAATAAATAATAAAATGTCTATTTTATTCTTCATTTTTATTCCATTTAAATGATGTTTAAGGCATTTAATCTTAAAAACAAGGGAGTTTCATTAGCCAACTGTGTTACATTAGAATTTTTTCAGCCACCTTAAAATTCTCTCCTTTATAGGGACACCTGGCTGGCTCAGTTGGTACAGTGTGCAACTCTTGATCTCAGGGTTGTAGGTTCAAGCCCCACACTGGATGCAGAGATTACTTAAAAAAAAAATAAAATCTTTAAAGAAAAAATTCTCTCCTTTATAATTTCTTTCACTATTTTTAAGTGACCTTTATAATTTCATTTCTGATGACAAAACTGATACATATTTATTGTATGAAAAATATAGAAAATCACAGAGAACAAAATACTCATGAGCTCATTGTCCAGAAGTTTAATTTAGATATAGTAAACTCTCTCTCTCTCCCACCCCATCAAACCTTCTTTATAAGTCTGCTTTATTGCATATTTCTTCTTGATTAAAATAATCTCAAATTATATATAATATTTTGAGCACTGCTTTTCCTAATTGATTTAATATAAACATTTTCCCATGTCATTAATATTCTCCTATATCAACATTTCAAAAAACTGCTTAATATTGTACTGTGTGAAGGGGTGCCTGGGTGGTGCAGTTGGTTAAGCGTCTGCCTTCAGCTCAGGTCATGATCCCAGGGTCCTGGGATGAAACCCTGGATCTGGCTCCCTGCTCAGCAGGGGGTCTGCCTCTCCCTCTCCCCCCCTGCTCAGGTTCTCTCTAGCTCTCTCTCTCAAATAAATAAAAATAAAATCTTTTAAAAAACATATTGCACTGTGTTAGATTTAAACTAATATTTGGTGTTAAACAGATTTATTACAATTCTTTGGTATTATAAACAATGGAAAATATAAACACTCGAGTAGATACATCTTTTTTAATAAGTATGTCAAATTGCCCTCCAGTAAGTTTGGATTAATTCCCACTTCCATAGGTAGTATATGAGAGTGCTTTATTTAATTAAAAAATGCAAATACTGGGTATCAGAATATTATAAACTTTCTCAATATGAGAGGTGAAAATGGTGTCTCACTTAAATATGCAACACTTTGAATAGTAGTGTTGCACTTTTACATTAAGGTATGATCTATTTCAGAGGCCCCTGGGTGGCTCAGTCAGTTAAGCCAGGTTTCAGCTCAGGTCATGATCACCTGGGTCTTGAGATCGGGCCCCAACTTGGGCATCACACGCAGCGGTAAGTCTGCTTGAACATTCTCTCCCTCTGTCCTTCCCTGACACATGTTCGCTTGCTCTCTCTCTCTCTCTCCAAAATAAATAAATGAATCTTAAAAAAAAAAAAAAGGTATGATCTATTTCAGCTAACTTTTTCTGTATTGTGTCAGGTAGGAGGATTGAAGTTCATATTATTCCATATGGATATCCAGTTGTCTCAGAGCCATTTGTTGAAAAGATTATCTTTTCCCCCTTCAGATTATCTTGGCACTTTTAACAAAATTCAATTGACCACATATACATGGGTCTATTCCTGGGCTCTCCAATTTGATTCATTAATCTCAATGGCTATCCTTATGCCAATACCACCCTGTCATGTTACTGTAGCTTTAGTCTTAAAATCAAGAAGTATGAATCCTCAAACTTTTTCTTCTTCAAAATTATTATATTATATTAACAATGGGGTGAAATTTCTAATTTCACTGCACTGAAACCAGAGAACAATATTATGTATGATTTTAATTCTTTTAAATTTATTGAGATTATTTTATGACTTAGTATATGTCTATTATGGAGAATGTTTCATGTGTACTTCAGAAGAAAGTATGAGTCTCCTATTGCTAGGTAGAGTATTCTATGGATATTAGGTCTAGTTTGTGTATGGTGTTGTTCAAGTGTTTTATTTCCTTGTTTGTCTTCTGCCTAGTTGTTATGTCCTTTACTGAAAATTACTTTACTGCAAGTCTAAAATTATTCTAAAGCTAAATTTTTATTTAAAAATTGTTTTAAAATGCCCCCATGAATTTCCAAATTGCTCCCTAGGACATGGTATTATTTTCCTTGAGAACCTACTGAGCTAGTCCCATACTTTAAGCTCTGATGTCTTACTTCTCTACTCACTTAGAAAAATTGAAGATAAGGTGGAATACACACACTTTTTAGGAATAGATAAGGACATTGTTTCACTTGCCATGGGGTTTGTGTGAAATATTTTCACTAGGTAATTTGATTTGATGCCTAATTCATAATTGTAATATGATGATGATATTAATTATATTAATAATCTTGATGATAGTCATATTGATAATAAACTTCAGGGAGATGGGTTTCTTGTTAAATTCTAGTATACATGTATAGTGGGTTCAGAATTGTTAACCTGTACCCCTATGGGAAACAACTTTTATAACTAGAGTATAGTATTCACATGCAATTCCTTTTGCCTTTAGTCTTACAGATTTGTGGGAACACTTTTGATGTTCATAATTCCATTTATGCAAGTAAAATGTGTTTATTATCTATTTTGCACTGTTTTAATTTTCATGAAACTTTTCAAGAACTATTATGCAAATCAAGGGGAAATTATACTTCCTTTGTTCAGAATGCTACTAAGAAATGTTTACCATTTTGGAAAATAATGTCACTGATGGTAACACTACTTGGTGGTTGAGCTACCAAAGCAACATTCCTGTGTTACTCTGCATCTGTTGTCACTTTGTTGTAATTCTGTGTGTGTGTGTGTGTGTGTGTGTGTGTGTATACAAATATGCTTATTTAGCTCTTTCAAAATCTCAATTACAAAGAAAAATATCTAAATATTCAGTTGGATATATTTTGTCTTACTTGGGTTCCATTGGAATGAGGTAGAAACTGGATTTTGAATCACGCTACTTTTTCTAGAAAACAGAGAAATAGGGGAAGGAAAGAAGATTACCTCAAACTACATTTAAGTGAAAATAGAAGACAGAGAAAATCTGAAAACTCAAAATTGGGCATGAGCACTACCAAAGGTAGGGGTGCTAAGAAACCTGCATAGGAGTTTGTGACATGTCTTAGAGAAGAACAGAGAGCCCAGCAGTGGGAGATCCCAGAGATTTCCACAAATGTTGCATTCTATAAGGATAGGACCCCATGTGGAAAAGAAACCATTGTGAGCAAAACTGAAGTTTGACGGGACATCAGTGGAAAAAGGCAAAGAGAAGAAAATGCCCAGAAAATGCTGGAAGATAGAGCCCTGAAGGGGCAGATTTCACAAAGTTCCCACAAACTTCTAAAAGTAAGTGCATCATCTTGGAAGGTGATTGCTATGTTTTTCTCAGTAATGGTAACCTACAAAGAATCTGTGGATGTCCAGGGGCCCTAAACTAGACTGGGTTCTGAGGGCCACAGGAGATAGGACTATACAAAGGTAGCTATTTTAGGTTATTTCCTTCCCTGAGCTATGAAGCTTGGAAAGCTATCCTGGCTTCCCAACCAACTCCACTGGAACTTCTAATTCTAATCCAGAAATTTCCATCTCATTCAACTATGATTAACAAAAATGAATATGCTCAGCATCTAGACTAAGGTAGTATAAGGAAAAAACGGAGTACCAACTTTCCTATAAATAAAAACTCCCATACACACAAATTCCTACTGCAGGTAGATGAAAATTATAAGCTAATATTCCTATGTATATTTTTTAAAAAGAAAAAATATAATGGAGCAATTGCAACTGTGAAGGAAGATGTAAAACAGACATAGAAAAATGGAAAACAGATAGCCAAACAATAGAAGGTTATGACTAGATAACATGAAAATGCGAAGTGGGAAATGACGTAACTCAAGAAAGCAACAAAAGAAAATTTTAAACCAGTTTGGAGTTTTAATTCGAATGCAGTATTAAATCAACAAAGAGTTTTCTGAATGCTTTCAAGATTTTTTTATCTTTGGTTTTTGGTGATTTTGCTTTTATGTGCTCAGGTACGGTTTGTATTTATCTTGCTTAAAGTTCACCGCCCTTCACTCTACCTCTGTCTTTCACCAAGCTGGGGACATTTTTGACCATTATTCCTTCCTTCAAATATTTTTTACATCCCATTTTCTCTCTCCTCTTCTTCTGAGCTCTAACATGCACGTTAGATCTTTCAATATCATGTCACAGACCACTGAAGCTCATTTGTCCCCCAATATTTTTTCTGTTCTTCAAAGTAGATCATAGCTATTGATCTATCTTTAAGTTCATTAGCTCTTTCTTCAGTCATCTCTAATTTGCTGTTCACTGTATCCAGTTCTTTTTTTTTTTCAGATATTTTTCAGGACTATAATTTCCATTTAGTTCTTTTATAGTTTTCATTTTTCTGCCAAAATTCCCCATCTGTGATCCATCCTGTCCAGTTTTTCCTTAATCCTTTAGCCTATTTATAGTGGCTGTCCTTCTCTGCTAATTCCAACATTTAGATTATCTGTGAGTCTGTTTCTATAAAGAGGTTTTTCTATTGATTTCCTTCTTTCCTTCTTCACTTGCAGTTTTTTTGTTTTGTTTTCTTTTTTTGTATACTGGCCATTAATGATAATACACTGATGCAACTCTGGATTTTTCTGTAGCCACAAAAAAATGTTTGAGTTTGAGTCTGATAAGGATTTAAAATAATTGGAAGATCACCTTGATCCTATGAGGGTTAGCCTTAGGTTTTGTTAGGGCAGGTTTATTTTAGCCCTTACTCCTAAGTCCTAGACATACTTTTAAGGCATGGCTCTTTTCAGGTTTTGATCAGAAATCCAAGGAGTTTATCCAAACCCTGCTAACTTGGCAAGATTTGAACTTCAAACTCCTAGACTTCCTTCAAACTTTGTAGACTTCCAGACTGGAATTTTTATATACAAAAATTTGTCTTGGAACAAATGATAAGCTTCATTTGGTCTCATGTAGTATTGGTCTAAGAGGTTGAGACAGTCCCCTAGGACTTATGTAAGATCATTATACTACTGTGGAAAGAACATTCATTTTGTACCAACAGAACTCAATTTGAATTACTAACTATGTTACGTTGGATAAATTACTTATCTCTCTGAGTCTGCCTTATATGTAAAACAGTGGTGATGTATTTTATAGAATTTTTTAGAGAATTAAATGAGACAGAATATGTAAAAAACCCAGTGGGGTTGCAATAAATTGCAATTACCTTGTAGTTTACAAAGAAGCAAAGATTACCAAAAACAAACAAACAAACAAACCAGGTTTGCTCTATTTAGAGTCAAAACTTATTTATTTGTGATAAGTGAGCTTAGGCTAACAATTTATTTCCCTCAGTCTTTGGGACATTTTAGGCACTCTGTCAAACTAACTGCTCTTTTGATACTTGAGAAGAAACAGAAGAGACACAGGGTGCCTAAGCCCATGACTTAGACTACAGGTGGAAAGAACCCTGCAGAAGCTAAAAGACTGAAAGGTCAGGCTTGAATATTCTGCCTGCAGAGTGGTCCTTATGAAGCTGGGACCCTCAAAGTGCTCCAACTCCAATATAATTCTCCCCTGGAAATAGTTGGCTCCTTCCTTGAAGGACAATAGCACACCAGGCAGAGATCACCTTTGTACATTACTTAAGTGATCTGGATCATAACCAACATTAGAGTTGCCAATTTTTGAAGTCTAAGCATATCTTACAAAAGTCCACATGTATTCTCTCCATACTGAATGGATTAATAAACTAAGGCTTATAATGGCTGTTCATATATTATGAAACAGTTTCATATCCCTTATCTCATTTGGTTCTGAAAACAATCTGGTCAATAAGGTTTTTAAAAAGGCAATATTAAATTGTCCCCACTTAAAAAATATGGAAAATGAGACTCAAAGATTAACTGACTCTCCAAACTTCAAAGGCAATGAATGATAAAGTGTCTCCAGATCACTTCTACTATGGTCCTTCTTTATCTTTAATTCATTTTACTAAGTGTTTTCTATAACCCACTCCTTAACCTATCCAAACCTCTTAGTTATATCATATAACATGCTGCTAACCCTCCAGAACCATGAGACAGAATTTCACTAATTTGTATCACAATTCATGGGGCACCCGGGTGGCTCAGTGGGTTAAGCGTCTGCCTTTGGCTCAAGTCATGAGGGCCCTGGGTTCAAGCTCCACATTGGGGCTCCCTGTTCAGGGGGAGTCTGCTTCTCCCTCTCCCCCTGCCCCTGCATAAACTATCTCTCCCCCCTTCTAGTGCATACTCTCTCTCTAATAAATAAATAAAATCTTTAAAAAAATAATTTGTGTCACAGTTCTGCAAGGTAACCCAGGCTTATCTTTAAATTCTAATGGTATCTGAAAAACTATGCAGAGGGTGTCTCAGTGTTAAATTGAACTTCTAACACCATAGATCTTATAATATTGTCCAGTTATTTTCTTCTGTGGCATTCAGACAGGATCTCTGATGTTTCTTCAAGATTAACTCTAACTCCGAGGTTTCAGTGTCCAAGTTACACTGTGATAACCATTTTTACATAAAGGTTACCCTTTGGGCATCTCAGTACCTAAGAGCAGGCTTATACTACATCTCAGAGAATTGAGAAGCTGTACCCTACAGACAGTGAGCTAAATCATCACTTTAAGGCATTTTAAAAAATATCCATGCCATCTCCAAGTATCTGGCTCACAATAGGCCTTCATATAGAATACAGGCCTGGAAGGTGAGGGATGGACACAATCCTTAATGAGAGAGAAAGTGTTAGGAGATCTGTTCAAGGCACTTATCTCTATAAACTTAGTTTCCTCATTTGGAAATTACGATAATCTCAGCCTTCTAACTCCAAATAGCCAAAACAATCTTGAGAAAGAAGAACAAAGCTGGAAGCATCACACTCCCTGATTTCAAACTATATTACAAAGCTTTTATAATTAAAACACTATGGTATTGGCATAAAAACAGACACATAATAGAACAGAAGAGAAAGCCTGGAAATAAGCCCATGCATATATGGTCAGTTAATTTACAATGAAGAAGTCAAGAATATACAATGGGGAAAGGACAGTCTGTTGGAAAAATTGGACATCAATATGCAAAAGAATGAAACTGGACCACTACCTTACAACATACACAAAAATTAATTCAAATTGGATTCAAGACTTGAATAAGACCAGAGACCCTAACAGAAACAGTAAGCTCCTTGACAGAGGTCTTAGTGATGATATTTTTTTAATCTGACACCAAAAGCAAAAGCAACAAAAGCAAAAATAAATAAGTGAGACTATACCAAACTAAAAGTTTCTACACAGACAAATGAAAAAGATGCTCAACATCACTTATCATCAGAGAAATGCAAATCAAAATTACAATGAGATATCACCTCACATCTATCAGAATGACTAAAATCAACAAGAAACAACAGATGTTAGTGAGGATGTGGAGAAAGAGGAACCCTCTTGCACTGTTGGTGGGAATGCAAACTGGTGTAGTCACTGTGGAAAACAGTATGGAGGCTCCTCAAAAAGTTAAAAATAGAGCTACCCCACAACCCAGCAATTGAACTACTAGGTATTTACCCAAAGAATACAAAAGTGCTAATTAAAAGGGATACATGGATCCCAATGTTTATAGCAGCATTATCAACAATAGCCAAATTATGGAAACAGCCCAAGTGCCCACTGATTGATGAATGGATAAAGAAGATTGTGGTATATACATACAATGAAATATTATTCAGCTGTTAAAAAGAGAATGAAATGTTGCCATTTACAACAACATGGATGGAGCTAGAGGGTATTATCCTAAGTGAAATAAGTCAGTCAGAAAAAAACAAACACCATATGATTTCACTCATATGTGGAATTTAAGAAACAAATGAGCAAAGGGAAAGAGAGAGAGAGAGAGAGAGAGAGAGAGAGAAAGACTAAGAAACAGACTCTTAACTATAGAGAACAAACTGATGGTTACCAGAAGGGAGGTGGGTGGGGGGATGGGTGAAATAGGTGAGGGGGATTAAGGAGAGCACTTGTTATGATGAGCACCAGGTGTTGGATAGAAGTGCTGAATCACTAAATTGTACACCTGAAACTAATATTATACTGTATATTACCCAACTGGAATTTAAATAAAAATTTAAAAAAAATTTTTAAGTTTCTCCACAACAAAGGAAATCATCAACAAATGAAAAGACAACCTATTTAATGTGAAAAAATAATTGTAAACCATATGTCTGGTAAGGGGTTAATATCCAAAATATATAAAGAAGCCATACAATTCAATAGGGGAAAAAAGGTTCAATTAAAAAGGGAGCAGAAGATGTGGCGCCTGCATGGCTCAGTCAGTTAAGTGTCTGACTCTTGGTTTTGGCCCAAGTCATGATCTCATGGGTCTTGAGATCAAGCCCAGCATCAGGCTCCATGCTCAATGGCGAGTCTGCTTGAGATTCTCTCCCTCTCCCTCTGCCCCTCCCCACTAGTTGTGCTCACTCTCTCTCTCTAAAATAAATAAATATTTAAAAAGGGGAGAGGGAGAATATCTGAATAGATATTTTCCCAAAGAAGACGTGTAGATGTCCAAAAGGTATGTGAAAGATGCTCAGCATCATCAATCATCAGGGAAATGCAAATCAAAACCACAATAAGATATCACCTCACACCTATCAGAATGGCTAGCATCAAAAAGACAAGAAATAAGTTTTGTTGAGGTTTGGAGAAGAGGGAACTTTTGTGCACTGTTAGTGGGAACGTAGGCCCAGGATCATAGGGGAAGAGAGGAAAAAATGAAACAAGACGAAACCAGAGAGTAAGACAAACCATAAGAGACTTCTTACCATATGATCTCACTGATATGAGGAATTCTTAATCTCAGGAAACAAACTGAGGGTTGCTGGAGTGGTGGGGGGTGGGAAGGATGGGGTGGCTCAGTGATGGACATTGGGGAGGGTATGTGTTGTGGTGAGTGCTGTGTGTTGTCTAAGACTGATGAATCACAGACCTGTACCCCTGAAATAAATAATACATCATATGTTAATAATAAAAAAAGATAAAATAATCATAATAATCTCAACTTTCTGTTAGAATGAAGCAAGAGAATCTTTAAAAGTGTCTTGAAATAATTACTGGCACATAGCAAGAACTTAATAAAATAAATTGGATTTTGACTTCTGATACAATAATTGGATCTACCTACTCTAAAGAGAAGCCCTTACTCAGAAGCCAGCATTTTATATTACAGCTATGGAAATAACATCCTAACTGGTCTTGCTGGCTCTACTGTCTCCTCTGTCAATGGCTTTCTTCTGTCATCAGTTATCTTCTTACACCAGAGCATGTCATTAACACATGTAACTCACAGCTCTCCATGACCTGGCACCAATCTATAGCAGTACCCTCATATCTCACTGTTTCTTCCTCTACACCATACATTTTTAAATGACCAGGATACTTGTCATTTCCCTAATGCTCCACAAATCACCCCTCCACTCTGGGTCCCCCCCCATTTCCGTGTTAGTACTCAAGTGATCTCATCAATTTGGAATGCATTGTGAAAGTCTATCCAAACAACTACCACCATTACTCGTTTCCTTTTTTTTTTTTTTTTAAGATTTTATTTATTTGACAGAGCGAGAGACAGCAAGAGAGGGAACACAAGCAGGAGGAGTGGGAGAGGGAGAAGCAGGCTTCCCGCCGAGCAAGCAGCCCGACGCGGGGCTCCATACCAGGCCTCTGGGATCATGACCTGAACCAAAGGCAGACGCTTAACAACTGAGCCACCCAGGCGCCCCAATTACTCAAGTTTCTTACACACCTACTCCTGGACTTCACATGAGATTTGCCTTCCTCCCCTCTGGTGATCTGTGGCTTAGTTTAGCTAACGTTCCACAATCCTCTCCTCTCTTACACCTCACGCCTCAACTACTCTTCCTTGTACACAAGGTTCCACTTACTCCCACCTTAACTGGGTCTGAGTAAAACATTCCTCTCTTTGTCCTAATTCCACATCAATCTTCTCATGACTTATTTGGTTTCCCAGGTACCCTGATACCAGCAAACAGTGTGCCCTGGAGAAGGAATGAAAGTATTCTGGTGAGTGGCAAGTATTAAGCTCCACTATAAATTAATAACTTTGCATTGTGATATGTATCTCAATCTTGTAATTTTAATTAATCTATAACCAAGAAACTGATCATCTTGAGGAAATTAATAAAGTCAAATTTTGGAATCAGCAAGGCCAAGACTCAAAGCCTGCACTTGAGTCAGTTTAGTGAGGCAGTTCATTTGAAATCTGTTGGTGGCCAACTCAACCCATTACCATCACCTCCCCACACTCTCGTTTAATTCCAGCAGAGAACAGGATTCATTTTTTCATAACAGTGCAAAGAAATATTTAGGACTTCCAAGGGCTGACTCAATCAACTCGTAAGCTGAAATAAGAATTCCTTCCACAGAGGCACAAGGTGGCGGAGGAGTGGGGGACTCCGTTTCAACCAGTCCCCTGAAGTTAGCTAGATATCTACCGAGCCATCCTGAACACCCACGAAATCAGCCTGAGATGTAAGATTATACGTCTGGATCTCTACAGGGGCAGGGGATCATCATTTGAGAGGTACAAAGGCCACTGGAAACTAATACCCCAATGCAAAAGCGTTGTGTGCCTGGGGACCAGCGATAGCTTGCAGAGCGTTGTGGGCTGGACTGGAAGAGCTTGATAACAGCACTCCAACAGAACACAGGGGCTTAAGGGGGGAAAGCCTAGACCCAGGCATCCCCTCATGCGGACCTGAGCCTGCAGACCTGGGGGCCCCACCGCCACCACTGCCCGCACCAGTGCCCACCCAGATCCGGATCGCTCGCGGTTTTGGAGGCACAGGGGGCAGAGACAAGCAGGGGCTTGGGTCCACTGCTGGGGGGATCGCTGGGGGCGTGCACCACCTGTGGGAGGCTGCGGTTTTCAGGGGCGCTTACAGAGGGGGAGACTGTGTGTTCTGGAGGATTCAGAGAGGAGCTGACTGTGGCTTCTCTCCTTTGGGGCGGAGGTCTGGGTACAGACATCTTCCTTTGCTCTGACCCTCCCAAAAGGCGGAAAAGCAGCCAGAGAACAAAAGCCCAAAACACCGGTTTCCATGGAGTCAGCCCCTTGATAAGGGGGCAGGGCAACTCCGCCCCAGCAGGATTGGCTGAAAAACAACGTGGCAGGCCCCTCCCCCAGAAGACAAGCTGGAAGAACAAGAGGAGAACAACCCGAGGGTCCCCATAAAACTGTAAAACCCCCACACCAGGGGGAAGAGTATATTGAGCTCCTGGTGTTGCCTCATGGCCTGTATATTTCTTAGATACAACTTTTTTTTTATTTTTTCTCATGTTTCTTCTCTGTTTTTTCTTTTTACCTACTTATTTCAACTAGATGTTTAGTACAACATATTCCATCGTAACTTTTTAACTTGTATTTTTTCACACATACACTTTTTTTCTTTTTATATACATATATAGAGATATACGCTTTAATGCAGGCCTTTTTTCCCTATTCAATACTACCTTTATATATACCAGTTTTAATCTCCCTGTAACTCTGGGAAGTAGTGCTCTCTTACAAAGAAAACAAAATATACCTAGGAAGAACTGAAACACCCTACCTCGCCCACATTGAGAGATTATAGCCCTACCTTCCTCCCTGCCCCCCCCTTTATTGAACTTTATAAATCTTATTCTTGGGTTTCATTTGGCTGGGTTTTTTTGGTGGTGGCTTCTGATAGCTCCACACTTTCCAGGGTGCACCTTGCCTGGATTGTGGTTGATATTTTCGACTCTGTACACCCCCTCAACAACCACTCAACAGAATGACTAGGAGGAGGAACTCCCAACAAAGAAAAGAACCAGAGACAATGGCTTCTCCCGCAGACCTAATGGATATGGATATAAGCAAGATGTCTGAAACAGACTTCAGGGTAACAATCATGAAGACAATAGCTAGGTTTGAGAAAACCATTATCAGCAACATAGAATCTCTAAGGGCAGAAATGAGAGCTAATCAGGCTGAACTTAAAAATGCTATGAATGAGCTGCAGTCTAAATTAGATACTCTAACAGCTAGGATAAATGAGGCAGAAGAACGAATTAGTGATCTAGAATATAAACTGATAGAAAGGAAAGAACAAACAGGAGGAAGCCTGGAACAAACAGCTTAGAATCCGTGAGAACAGACTTAGAGAAATCAACAATGCTATGAAACGTTCCAATGTCAGAATTATTGGGATCCCTGAGGGGGTGGAGAAAGAGAGAGGACTAGAAGATATATTTGAGCAAATTGTAGCTGAGAACTTCCCTAATCTGGGGAATGGAACAAGCATTTGTGTCCTAGAGGCAGAGAGGACCCCTCCCAAGATCATGGGGAACAGACCAACGCCTTGGCATGTAATAGTAAAACTCACAAATCTTAGAACCAAGGAAACCATCCTAAGGGCAGGTAGGGGGAAGAGATTCCTTAAGTACAGAGGGAGGAACATCAGAATAACATCAGACCTGTCCACAGAGACCTGACAAGCCAGAAAGGGCTTAGGGTACTAAATGAGAAGAACATGCAGTCAAGAATACTTTACCCGCCAAGGCTGTCATTCAGAACGGATGGAGAGATAAAGATAAAGAGCTTCCAGGACTGGCAGAAACTGAAAGAATATGTGACTACCTAGCTGGCCCTGCAATAAATACTAAGGGGGATTCTATAAAAGAAGAAAGACCCCAAGAGTTATATGGACCAGAAATTTACAGAGACAATCCATAGAAACAGGGACTGTACAGACAATAGGATAGCAAGAAACACATGTCTTTCAGTAGTAACCCTCAATGTGAATAGCCCAAATGCCCCCATGAAATGGCACAGGGTTGCAGATTGGATACAAAGACATGACCCATCCATATGCTGTCTATAAGAGACTCATTTTGAACCTAAAGACACCTCCAGACTGAAAGTGAGGGCATTTTTTTCATGCCAATGGACTTCAAAAGAAAGCTGGGGTAGCAATTCTTATATCAGACAAACTAGAATTTAACCCAAAGACTGTAATAACAGATCAAGAGGGACACTATATCATTCTTAAAGGGTCTATCCAACAAGAAAAATCTAACAATTGTAAATATCTATGCCCCCAACATGGGAGAAGCCAACTACATAGGCTGGCTGTTAACCAAAATAAAGCATCAGATCAACAATAATACATTAATAGTAGGAGATTTTAACACTCCACTCTCAGCACTGGACAGATCATCCAAACAGGAGATCAACAAAGAAACAAGAGCTTTGAATGACACATTGGACCAGATGGACTTCGTAGATATACACAGAAAATTCCATGCTAAAACAACAGAATACTCATTCTTCTCAAATGCACATGGAGCTTTCCCCAAAATAGATGACATACTGGGTCATAAATCAGGTCTCAGCCAATGCCAAAAGACTGAGATTATTCTCTGCATGATATCAGACCACAATGCCTTAAAACCGAAATTCAATCACAAGAAATATTTGGAAGGAATTCAAACATTTGGAAGTTAAAGAGCATCCTGCTGAAGAATGAATGGGTCAACCAGGAAATTAAAGAAGAACTTAAACAATTCATGGAAACCAATGAGAACAAAAACACATCAGTCCAAAACCTATACTGCAAAGGCAATCCTAAGGGGGAAATACATAGCCATCCAAGCCTCTCTCAAAAAATTAGAAAAATCCCAAATGCACAAGCTAACCCTACACCTAAAGGAGCTGGAGAAAGAACAGCAAATAAAACCTAAACCAAACAGGAGAAGAGAAATAATAAAGATTAGAGCAGAGATCAATGAAATAGAAACCAGAAAAACAGCAGAACAGATCAATGAAACTAGAAGCTGGTTCTTTGAAAGAATTAATAAGATCAATAAACCACTGGCCAAACTTATCCAAAAGAAAAGAGAAAGGACCTAAATTAATAAAATCATGAATGAAAGGGGAGAGATCACGACTAACACCAAGGAAATAGAAACAATTGTTAGAAATTATTACCAGCAACTGTATGACAACAAATTAAGCAACCTGGAAGAAATGGATGTCTTCCTGGAAACTTCCAAACTACCAAGACTGAAACAGGAAGAAAGAGACAATCTGAATAGACCAATAACCAGTAATGAAATTGAAGCAGTAAACAAAAATCTCACAAAAAACCAAAGTCCAGGGCCAGATGGCTTCCCAGGGGAATTCTACCAAACATTTAAAGAAGAAATAATACCAGTGAGGGTGAGATAAGCATCGGTCCTGGGCATCAGGAATAAAACTTGCTGCTGAGAAGAACATTTTGGAAGCTTTGTTGACTGGAAGAGGTGTCTCTGGGATTCCCATTCCTAGATCTTTGTTTAGGGCCATGAGGACACAGAAGGTCACAGTGCCTCTGATCTTTGCCATCTCCATTGCTACAATAGGCTCTTTCCAGTTTGGCTACAACACCGGAGTCATCAATGCTCCTGAGATGACCATAAAGGACTTTCTCAATTACACCCAGGAGGAGACGTTGAATGACCGTCCCACTGAGGTGTTACTCACTTCCCTTGGGTCCTTGTCTGTGGCCATCTTCTCCATTGGTGGTATGATTGGCTCCTTCTCCGTTGGACTCTTTGTCAACCGCTTTGGCAGGCGCAATTCAATGCTCATTGTCAACCTCTTGGCTATCGCTGGTGGCTGCCTTATGGGGTTCTGCAAAATAGCCCAGTCGGTTGGAATGCTGATCCTGGGCCGGTTGGTTATTGGCCTCTTCTGTGGCCTTTGCACAGGTTTTGTGCCCACATACACTGACGAGGTCTCTCCCACTGCCCTACGGGGGGCCTTTGGCACTCTCAACCAGCTGGGCATCGTCATCGGGATCCTGGTGGCTCAGATCTTTGGTCTGAAAGTCATCATGGGGACCGAAGAGCTTTGGTCCCTGCTTTTGGGTTTCACCATCATTCCAGCTGTCCTGCAAAGCGCAGCTCTTCCATTTTGCCCCGAGAGTCCTAGATTTTTGCTCATCAACAGAAAGGAAGAGGAGAGTGCTAGGGAGATCCTCCAGCAATTGTGGGGCACCCAGGACGTGACTCAGGACATCCAGGAGATGAAAGATGAGAGCACGAGGATGGCATAAGAGAAGCAAGCCACAGTACTGGAATTCTTCAGATCACGCAGCTACCAGCAGCCCATTATGATTTCCATCATGCTCCAGCTGTTCCAGCAGCTGTCTGGAATCAATTCTGTGTTCTATTATTCAACAGGAATCTTCAAAGATGCAGGTGTTCGGAGCCAATCTGTGCCACCATCAGTGAGGGAGTAGTTAATACCATCTTCACTGTTGTCTCTCTGTTTCTGGTAGAAAGGGCAGGGAGGAGGACTCTACATATGACTGGCCTTGGAGGGATGGCTGTTTGTTCCATCTTTATGACCATGTCATTGTTACTAAAGGATGGCTATAATTGGATGAGCTTTGTTTGTATCAGGGCTATCTCGGTCTTTGTGGCCTTCTTTGAAATTGGCCCAGGCCCCATTCCCTGGTTTATCGTGGCCGAACTCTTCAGCCAAGGACCCCGCCCAGCTGCAATGGCAGTGGCTGGTTGTTCCAACTGGACCTCCAACTTCCTGGTTGGGTTCCTCTTCCCTTCAGCTGCATTCTATTTAGGAGCCTATGTTTTTATCATATTCACTGGCTTCCTCATACTCTTCTTGGTCTTCACCTTCTTCAAAGTCTGAGACTCGTGGCAGGACTTTTGAGGAAATCACATGAGCCTTCGAGGGGCAGGCTCGGGAGGGAGGCTAACAGAGCTGAGAAAGGCCCCATCATGGAGATGAACAGCATCCAGCCCATGAAGGAAACTGCCACCATCTAAGCCATGCCTCCTTCCCGCCTCCCTTCCAACATGGAAAAGCAACCTCTCCCCAGATGAGGGAGAGACCTCATCAGCTTGTAACCCAGGACTGTTTCTGAATGCTGCTACTTGATTCCTTTCTCTTCCCACACACTCCATGAGCACTCAGAGGAACCCAGTGCAGGAGTTAGTTGTATCTTCAATGGCTTTTGAAAAATTTCATTTCTTGGACATTCTCTTCTGTTTAGGAGAGACCAAGCAAACCTACCTTCATTTCAGGAGGAATTGGCCACTTGCCATCTGACAGCATTGTCATCTCTTCCTCCCTTGGGTTCTAATAGGGCCTCACCAGGGCCAATATGGGAGGGGAGTAAGAGTGAGGTGCAGTTTCCCTGACCCCAGACTTCCCAGGAAGCAGATCTATGAGTGTGGAGGGCAGAGAGGGATTAAATAAGAGCACTGTCCTCGCTTCCATACAGCTCTGCAGAGCAAATTAACTTGAGTTTTATTTATTTTATCTTCTGGTTTTATTGCATAAATATTTATTCTTTTAAGTGTAAAATAATTTTACCAAATAATGAAAACAGAAGGAAATTGAGGATAGAGGGAGGTGCTTGAAGAGAGGTTCTAGGGTAGAAGATTTGATACTGGAGAGGTCGAGGTGCAATAAGGGGAAGATTCAGGGAGAAGTATAATGTGTTCTCAGAGGGTACATGATGGGGTGTGTGAACTTTGCACATTGCCTCTTAACCTTCAGGTGGAAACTCTCAAGTTTAATTTCTCAGAAAAGTGATGTGCCTGTATTAAGAAGCTACTGGTTACCTTTAGAACTTTTTTCTTTGTTTAAAATTATATGTAGTGTTACTTGAAATCTAGGGTTATTAAAATGGGCATTATAGCTAATGGTGGTGGATGGGTTCTAATTTTGGTTGGAGTCCAGAGAAGGGAAGGTTATTTCTAGATATCCTTTCTCCCCTCACTGGACAAAACAACTTCTTCCCCTTATAGTGGACTCACTGCAGGGGGTGGGGGTTAAAGTATTCCTAATACCCGCCTGGTGGGAGAGCCTTCCAAATGAGGAACCCAAAATAGTGATTCTTGGTAGAGGTTCTGTATTTCTCCATTTTGTTCTTTAGGAGATTTTAGTTGTTGATATTTTGTTTTAAGCCATAGCTTTAAAAGAATTCAAAGGAGAATGTTCATAAACTAACTTGGAATTTGTAACCTCAGCTCTGGGAGAGGATTTTTCCTGAACGATTATTATCTAGTTGAAGTATGTTGTTGCTAAAGGTCATCACATGCTTGTTCTGTTGCCATATTCGCATAGTATGATGTCAAGTGCCCTTAGGGGACCATACATTTGGGATAATATGAGTAAATGTGCAGGGTAGCCCACACTTGAGAGAGTATGAATGTATGTGCACTGTCACTTTGCTCTGGTGGAAGTAGATGGCTGGTAACTTGTGTCCTTTATGTACCTACAGCCCCCTTTTGAATAGAATGTGTTCAAACTCATCTCTCTCTATATAAAGAACACTGCCTCTGCTGGGTGGAATTTGCATCTGTTTCATTCCAGACTTCAGAGTTCAGACGCATTTGGCTACCTTTCCTTGTTGGACAACTGGGGGGAGAACTCCTTAAATCGTGAGATTGAGGGTGGAGGACTCTGCTTCCCCCTAGACCCAGACAATGGCAGTATGAAAGGAAAATGTGAGATCAGAACATGTGGCCTCTTGGAGGGAAGTCGTAGGGGAGAAGGAGCCTTTCTTTTAAGGGGTGAGAAACAAACTGAAGACTTCTAACTCTGGAGCATTTTAGAGAGCCAGATGAGGTGGAGGGATGTACACTTGCCCCAGGTCATGGACACCTGTACAATCATCTAGTTTCCCAGTATTTTTATAAATGGAGATTGGGCCCCATGACACCTACTCTGTCTTCCTTCTTTCATATGTTGCTTGATCAGCCTTTCTCTCCTTGGTGCTTACATACTTCAGACCTTTTAGCCAAACCCTTGCCTATGACAATATTTTAGTCACCAGTTGTCACTGTTCCCCCGGTCATTGAGCGTTTTGGGGGAAAAAACAGCTTATATGGAATGGGGCTTGGTTCAACAGGTGACTTTAACTGCACCTCTACTTCTGGTTCCTCAAAACCAGTGGGTTGGCAGTAATGCTGTGTGGAAGTTTTCCCATTTCTCAGTGACCAGATTGTGAATATTTCCAAATGGGTTTTCTATTATTAATGTTACTGTGATTCTTTGTTTTGAAATAAAAATTCTGAATGTGCATATGAAAAAAGAAAAAATATACATATGAAAAAAGAAAGAAAAAGAAATAATACCTATTCTACCAAAGCTGTTCCAAAAAATAGAAACAGAAGGAAAACTTCCAAACTCCTTCTATGAGGTCAGCATTACCCTGTTCCCCAAACCAGGCAAATCTCATCAAAAAGGAGAATTACAGACCAATATTCCTGATGAACATGGATACCAAAATACTCAACAAGATCCTAGCTGATAGGATCCAACAGTACATTAAAAGGATTATTCACCACGACCAAGTGGGTTTTATGCCTGGGATGCAAGGGTGGTCCAACATTCATAAATCAATGAATGTGGTAGAGCACATCAATAAAAGAAAAGCCGAGAACCATATGATCCTCTCAATTGATGCAGAAAAAGCATTTGACAAAATACAACATCTGTCCCCAATTAAAACTCTTCAGACTATAAGGATAGAGGGAACATTCCTTGATATCATAAAAACCATCTATGAAAAGCCCACAACGAATATCATTATCAAGGGGGAAAAGCTCTCCTTTTCCCTTAAGATCAGGAACATGACCGGGATGCCCATTCTCACCACTATTGTTTGACATAGTACTAGAAGTCCTAGCCTGAGCAATCAGACAATAAAAAGAAATAAAAGGCATTCAAATTGGCAAAGAAGAAGTCAAACTCTCCCTCTTCACTGATGACATGATACTTTATGTGGAAAACCCAAAAGACTCCACCCCCAAATTACTAGAACTCATACAGCAATTCAGTAATGTGGCAGGATACAAAAGCAATGCACAGAAATCAGTTGCTTTTCTATACACTAACAACGTAACTGTAGAAAGAGAAATTAAGGAATCAATTCTATTCACAATAGCAACAAAAACCATTAAGATACCTAGAAATAAACATAACTAAAGAGGTAAAGCATCTATATTCTAGGAACTACAGAACATTTATGAAAGAAATTGAGGAAGACACAAAAAGATGGAAAAATATTCCATGCTCAAGGATTGGAAGAATAAACATGGTTAAAATGTCTATCCTGCCCAGAGCAATTTACACTTTCAATTATATCCCTATTAAAATACCATTGGCATTTTTCAAAGAGCTGAAACAAAAAATCCTAAAATTTGTATGGAACCAGAAAAGACCCCGAATCACCAAGGGAATGATGAAAAAGAAAAACAAAGCTGGGGCATCACATTGCCTAACTTCAAGCTATATTACAAAGCTGTGATCACCAAGACAGCATGGTATTGGCACAAAAACAAACACATAGACTAATGGAACAGAATAGAGACTCCAGAAATAGACCCTCAACTCTATGGTCAACTAATCTTTGACAAATCAGGAAAAAATATCCAATGGAAAAAAGACAGTCTCTTCAATAAGTGATGCTGGGAAAATTGGACAGCTACATATAGATAAATGAAGCTGGACCATTCCCTTACACCATACACAAAGATAAACTCAAAATGGATGAAAGACCTCAATGTGAGACAGGACTCCATCAAAATCCTAGAGGAAGACATAGGCAGTAACCTCTTTGACATTGGCCACAGGAACTTCTTTTAAGACACATCTCCAAAGGCAAGTGAAACAAAAGCAAAACTGAACTTTTGGGACTTCGTCAAGATAAAAAGCTTCTGCACAGCAAAGAAAACAGTCAACAAAACTAAGAGGCAGCCCACGAAATAGAAGATATTTGCAAATGACATTACAGATAAAGGGCTGATATCCAAGATCTATAAAGAACTTCTCAAACTCAACACTCAAAAAACTAATAACCCAGTCAAAAAATGGGCAGAAGACATGAACAGACACTTCTCCAAAAAAGACATACAAATGGCTAACAGGCACATGAAAAAATGCTCAACATCACTAGCCATCTGGAAAATACAAATCAGAACCACAATGAGATACCACCATACACCAGTTAGAATGGCAAAAATTAACAAAACAGGAAACAACAAATGTTGGCGAGGATGTGGAGAAAGGGTACCCTCTTACACTGTTGGTGGGAATGCAAGCTGGTACAGCCACTCTGGAAAACAGTGTGGACGTTCCTCAAGATGTTAAGAATAGAGCTACAACCTACAACCCAGCAATTGCACTACTAGGTATTTACTCCAAAGATACAGACGTAGTGAAAAGAAGGGACACGTGAACCCCAATGTTCATAGCAGCAATGTCCACATTAGCCAAACTGTGGAAGGAACCGAGATGCCCTTCAACAGATGAATGGATAAAGAAGATGTGGTACATATACACAATGGAGTATTATTCAGCCATCAGAAACAAAATACCCACCATTTGCATCGACATGGATAGAACTGGAGGGGATTATGTTAAGTAAGTCAAGCAGAGAAAGACAATTATCATCTGGTTTCACTCATATGTGGAACATAAGCAGTAGCACAGAGGACCATAGGGGAAGGGAGGGAAATCCAAAGGGGAAGAAATCAGAGAGGGAGATGAACCATGACAGACTATGGACACTGGAGAAACAATCTGGGGGTTTCAGAGGGGAGGGGGGTGGGGAGGGGATGACAGGGTGAGAGGTACTGAGGAGGGCACGTGCTGTGATGAGCACTGGGTGTTACACTTAACTAATGAAATCACTGAACACTACATCAAAAACTAATTATGTACTATACAGTGGCTAACTGAACATAAAAAAAAAGAATTGCTTTGACAAGTATGAAATAATGGATTTAATCTTTAAAATTCTTCCTCTCAAATGTTTTCAATCAGAAGATAAAAAGAAAATTTGTCCAGTGCTGATTTGTTCTTAGTACTGACTTCCTTATCACAGCCAAAAATATCAAGAATAAAAATGAACCAAGAATGTTTATGTTTACAAGTAAAGTAGCCAGAGAAGAAATAGGTTATCATGCTATCATTATTCCATCCAGAATCTGATAGAAGGAACTATGAAGAAATTAGGAAACCAACGTTCCATTTTGCTTAAAAAAGAGAAACTGTGATCATTTGCTGTAACAGTGATTTTAAATGCAGTGATTTTTGTTTTAGTGTATAAAACATTTTCAAGCTCAGCTTTTCAAAAAATTATTTAAATAGAAAAAGGTTAACACAAGCAGCTACAACTGGCCAAATGTTTTATAATGTTACCATGGTATATCCAAACCCAATAAAAAGAAGTTTCAAGTTAAGATTCAAGGGAGAGTAGTGGGAAATGTAAATGGAATTCTGTGGATATTAAGGATTTTAAATTATTAAAGAACTTTACCAAAATGATTATTTAACTTATAAATTTTGTAATAGATAAAGAAAAAATGTTTTAACAATTATTTGATATGTCTTTCCTTTTAGGAAAAGACAAATTTCTCTTTACAAGCCAGGTATTATCTTACAATTAAGTGATTTTGGTAATGATAACAATTTGATATTTCACTTTTAAATTAATCCCAAATGTTATCCCACTATTTCATAAACTACATAGCTGATGCCTACTGCGGGAAGCACCTTTATGATGTTTGGGGTAAGACCCCTGAAAAATCCCCTTTTTCCTTCGTTGTTAAATATCTCTTGAATGAGATGAAACATAGAAGTTGTTGTTCCTTTTTCTTCCAGTGCTATAAATTGAAAAAAAATCAGTGTAATTCAATATTTAATCTTTGTACATTAAGACAGTCCAATGATTAATGAGAATTACAGAGGCTAAAATTACTTTAGAATATTCCTCTCTCCCTACTTATAGAATGGTCTTGTGCTGTCCAATATAGTAGCCACTAGACACTTGTATCTATTTAAATTTAAAATAAGTAAAATTAAGTAAAACTAAAAATTCAGTTTCTTAGTTGAATTAGCCACATTTCAAGTGTCTGATAGCCATGTGTCACTATTGGCTACCATACTAGACAACACAGATATAAAATATTTCCATCATTGTAAATTCTACTGGACAATACTTGAAAGTCTTTCATAAGGGACCTCAAAGGAGTATTTGGAATTGGGTATGACACAAATACTTTGATAGGGCAATTAATGGGTGATGGGATAGATACAGAGATGCCCCACCTGGATTGCAATATAAATTAAATCTGAAAATCTTACTAAAAAGAGGAGAAAATGTAAAAGAGTATCACCACATGACTCCTTAAATAATTTACTGAGGAAGATAATAATAGAATTATGTAAGGTTTTTTTTCCTCTTCTTGAAAAGTGATAAAGGGGGACGCCTGAGTGGCTCAGTCGGTTAAGCGTCTGCCTTCCGCTCAGGTCATGATCCCGGCGTCCTGGGATTGAGCTCCGCGTCGGGCTCCCGGCTCTGCGGGAAGCCTGCTTCTCCCTCCCTCTCCCACTCCCCCTGCTTGTGTTCCCTCTCTCGCTGTGTCTCTCTGTCAAATAAATAAATAAAATCTTTAAAAAAAAAAAAAAAGAAAAAGAAAAAGTGATAAAGGTATTTTATTTCTAACATTTCACTTGAGAGAACAAAACAGATACCCTCCCTTCTGCTTAATATCTCCTTGCTAGGGGGATTGCAATACAAATCCAATTCCACAAATGTATTATATTAAGTTCCTGATGCAGAATATAACAACGAGAGCAGAACTAGGGGCGAAACTGCATGTTCATACTGAGTAACTGTTGACTTAATTTGAAGAAAGCAAAATCTTTTCTATTGCTCGTCATGGTACTTCCTAATCATAAACTCCTTAAAGAGATCATTAGTAACTGAAGGAAATGTGGAAAGTCCCAAACAGAACTTTGGAGAAGAATAAAATCTAAAATTAACAAAAGGCTCTATAATAAAATAATAAATTCAAGATGCATGCCTTAAAAATCAGAGTCTGCTTTTGATTTATCAATTCTCCAGTTTTTCTGGGTTTTTTTTTTTACATCCTTAATTTCTACTTATTTAAAACAATCTAGTTATTTTAAAATGTTTTTAACTTAATTTTTATTAGTACTTCATTAAAGTTATTCTTAATCACTTTTTAACTGATTACTTCATTAAAAAAATAAAATAAAAAAACTCACCTTGAACCTGCATGCGAGTTCTGATAAGGGTCAGTGGGAAGGTGGCTATCTGAGCACATGTGTGAGACAATGTACTACATCCCAGCAAAATTATTATCCCAGGGTCTATAGACTCTGCCACGTGATGTTCTAGCCAATAATTCTTCAACAGCTGGCAGAGAAGATAGTAGTAAGTATCCTTTAAACACTATGCAAGTCTAAGTAGACTGAAGTTCACTGCTCATTCAATTTCAATAAACATATTGAGTAGCTTCTTGGTTCAAGAATTACACTGAGCATTGTCATAGACGTTCTCTCACTTAATCCCTACAGAAACTTCACAAATCCATACTGTCATCTCCACTTTATAAATTTTATAAATGAGGAACTAATTCAGAGAAACTAAGTTATCAAGTCACAACGCTGATAAATAAGAGTCAAGCTTAATGGCTTGGTTTTAATAACTGTTCTTTCCAAAATCTTTACGGAGGATTGGTCCTACTCCATGTACAGAGGAGGTTATCTGCCTACTGTCCTATCAGGGACAGGGCACACAGATGTTTTCTCCAAAAAATGTGTTCAGACGGGGCACCTGGGTGGCTCAGTCGTTAAGCATCTGCCTTTGGCTCAGGTCATGGTTCCAGGGTCCTGGGATCAAGTCCTGCATCGCCCTGCATCGAGCTCCCTGCTCAGTGGGGAGACTGCTTCTCCCTCTCACACTCCCCCTACTTGTGCTCTCTCTCTCTCTCACTGTGTCTCTCTCTGTCAAATAAATAAATAAAATCTTTAAAAAAAAATGTATTCAGACAACCTCAGTTTGAGTTCTCCTATGTTTTGCATCTCTTGGTGTGCTTTTGTTTAGTTTGGTTTTGTTTGTTCTATTTTGCCTAGTTGTTTTGGTTTGTAATGTCATTCAAAGACCCAAGCAAAATTCTGGAGATTCTCAAAGGGATTAACAGAATAATGTAGAGAAGACTCCATAATCCACTCTAGGTTAACAAAACCACATTTTCTGAACATTTAAGAGAGAGTCATCTTTCCAAATTTGCTTTTCCTTGAATAAAAGTGGCTAGAGGAAATTATTTTAAAGTAGTGGGTTTAAAAGATCACTAAGTGCTTTTAGAACTGTTCATTTATCAAAGGATACAGCTTTACCATTATATATTGAGGTAATTGTGAAATATATAATTTGATGCTTTTGAAAAAATATATTTCAAAATGTCTTTACTCAGTGCACTTATTAGTCATGCAACAAAAAAAAAGAGAAATGTGTAACGTCACTCTTACTCTGGTAAGAAAGCAAAAGATACTGAACTGCAGAAATAAAAGAATGGAGGGAGCCCAACATAAACAGCAGCAATGAATTTATTTTAATAAGACCACAGAAGCAGGCAAAAAAGGAGAAAAGAAATACATACTATATTGTTCAATACTTTAAACATCTATAAAAGATATATGCATTTTTAGTGCTAAACAAAATTGGCTATCTTTCCTAGGATTGTGGTACCACTTGCCAAAAATACCATTGGACCTGTGGCTGGAGAGCTGTCCTTCTTGCACGGAGAATGAGTTTAAGTGATACTAGTCACATACTCTCACCTGGTTCTTTATGACCAAATGGTATATATTGTTACAATAGTCTGCCTAAAACATATGTATGATCATAAAAATGAAATGATTGGCGAGAAGGGGAATAACTCGGAATCCTGCCTGATCAACAAGCACTACACTATTAGGATATTTGCCCTATCTCCATGCTGCCTCTCCCCCAGTAGCCCCCAAGGACTCCTCCAGCCAATTCTCATTTTCACAACTGGGCCACAACATCTCAGCTTTCTCAATCTTAACTGTACATCAGATTTTTCTAGAGAGTAAAAAACCTAAATCCCAGGCCTCCTCCCAGAATAATCAAATCAGAATCTCTTGGTTGTATCCCAAGAATCTCTCTTTTTTTTTAATTTATTTATTTATTATTTTAGAGAGAGAGAGAAAGAGTGAGTATGGAAGGGGGGGGGGGCGGGGGGAAGAGGGTGAGGTAGCCCAAGAGTCTTATTTTTTAAAGATCTACATACAGGTGATTCTGATATCCATCCAAAGTTGAGAACCACTATAACAGCATATAAGTTTATAAATATTATCAGTAAAACCTAATTCACAAAAAACACCAAACAAAAAGTTATTATTAGAATACTAGACAACTAACATATAAAATGAAAAGCCAAATAAAACCATTCAACTCAACCAAACTTCTTGGTCAGAAACTACTTCATGTAAAATCATTTACAACTAGATTTTTAGAATGAAGACTATTATTATACCAAATTTTCAAATCTAACACATAATGTCATATTATGAGAATAAACTCACCTCATAAACAGCAAAATCTATGCCTGCATAAGGTAGAATACCTAGCAAGTTAGGAATATAACCTTTGAAAAAGGTTCTAACACCTTCTTGTTTCAGAAGCTTCTGGCCACAATCAATGAACCCTGAATACTCTCCAGTTTTACCTAGAGCCAGTCTGGTCTTTAGAACCTAAATGTGAAGAATATTATAAAAATATATTGATCAGATTCACTCAACTCATCTAGGAATACACTAAACTCCATTATATACAATGCTTACTAATTATCATAGAAATCAAAAAAGAAAGCAATCTTAAATATAATTTTAGCTTCTCTCTAATTGGCTTTTAACTATGAAGAGCTAACACAGTACAGTTTTTACAAATTATTTAAACAAGAAAATGCAATTAATCACTGTGGTTTTGACTGATAACATCTGCTCAAACTCATTTAAGGTGCTATAAGGCAACATATTCTAAAACAAACTCATTTGAAATAACATTATTGCTTCAAAATAAAGCAACTACAGCCAAATTCCAAGTTAAAATATATATATATATATATATATACATATGGTCATGTTAAAGTGAACAAGCAATATGAAAAATAACATTCAGTATATACTTAAAATACATACTGTGGGAACTATTGTAACAGTGAGGCGGAATAACTATAATCATTTAATATGATGAAACATGCTCTTAAAATAGTAACATAACAGGAGCTATGAAGGCAATAGTAGACTTCAGTAGTCTGTCTGTGATCAACATTCCTGTGCAATTCTCCTAATAGAACCTCACTCCTTGTCCTCTTAATTTTCATTAATTTAACTTAAGGGATTCCTATAAATACTTGGAGAAATGGCTCTCCAAAACAGCCAAGACCAAAAAAAAAAAAAAAAAAAGCATGAACTTTTCTTGATTGGGCAAACTGTGTATCTTGATGGAGCTGCCTCTGAGTCATCAGTTGGAAGGCTTTGTTTTAAGAACTTCTGTGCAGCACCCCACACTTTGGATAATCCCATTCTCAAAACTCTCTGCCCTCCCCAGGGTAGTGTACTCAACTCCCTTCTTACCCAAGTAAATCTTTTCTGTCTACTTCCCTGGCAGGTTTTTTTCCCACTTACTCCCTAAATTAAGGTCTTCTCAAAAATTTTCTTCTCAGTATTAAAAAACAAAACAAACAAACAAACAAAAAACACTACTTTTTTTTCTAAGTAATCTCATGACTTTAGCACTTCTTTGCAGATGACACATCAAGACTTGAAACCTCTCAAATCGCAGTATCACATTTGCAACTGCCTGCTGAAAATCGTAACTTGGTTGTCCACCAACAAGTCAAATTAAATACGTACAAACCTGAACTCCACATCTTCTCACAGTCTGGGCCACTCCCACCACTCTCGAACTCTGTTAGAGATGTAACTCTGCCGTAACTCTCCTCAACACTCAGGCACACAACCCAGACAGAGTTTCACCTCCTTCCTTTCCCTCTCTCCCACTTTCCACTTCTCAGGCTGTCAGTTCTCAAGACAGCTTTAAAGGAGTCAGGTTCCTCTAGTCAGTGTCATGTTTCCAGCCTTTACTGTCACTTCCCTGAATGACGGCAATCTCTTGTATGTAGTCATCTAATTTCTCTAGTCCCTCTCACTCTAAGACTTTACCAAGATTATATTTCAGGTTCCAAAGTGTTTAATGGCTTCTTATTTTTTTAAGAAATTGAAATTATATTTCTTACACTGCATTCAAGAGCCTTTCTGATCTGGCCCCAACTCATTATCCATGGTATTATCCAGTCCAAACCTAAATATCTGCTCTTTTGCCTCCATTCCTTTGCTTAAGTCATTATTTCCACCTAAAATGCCTTTCTTCATTATCTCTAAATGTCCAAAATCTAAGCCAAACTCACATATTCTATTCATGTCTTTCATGAAACCCCTAACTGGCAATAATTTCTCCCCTCTGAATTTCCATAGCACTTCATATTGACCTCTCTTCTAGAATTCATATTTTCTATTTTGGATCATCATTATTGATGTACATGTTTTATCTCCCCATCTGAACTATAAGTTTCATGACCAAAATGCCTATCTGATTTGCCTCTGCATCTAAAAAATACCTTAAACTTAGTGGTTGTACAATACAGATTTGATTTGATTAATGATTAAGTGATTCTATCAATTAAGCAAGCAAGCAATGATTTTTTTTATCTTCTTGATACATCTACAATACTACTTTGATCCTAAACAAACAAACAAACAAAAGAAAACATTTACTAGGGCCAAATAACTCTTGGTATAAGATTTAAATCCTGTAGCTATAAAGCTGTTTATTGTACAAAATCCTGATCTCCTTTCATTTACTTTAAAAGTTATAATTTGTGGGGCACCTGGGTGGCTCAGTAAGTTGGGCATCCAACTCTTGATTTTGGCTCAGGTCATGATCTCAGAGTTGTGAGATTGAGCCCAGAGTGAAGTCCAGATCAGCAGGGAATCTGCTTCTCTCCTTCTCCCTCTCCCTCTGCCCTTCCCCCTGCTACCCCTCACCCTGGCTTGCACACACACAATCTCTCACTCTCTCTCAAATAAATAAGTATTTTTACAAAGTTATACTTTGTATTGAAAGCATTACTTTACTTAAAATTTTATAATAATACATACCTCCATGGGATAAATACAGGTCTGGGCAGTTGCACCAGCAAATGAGCCAGATATAAATCTCTCAATAATTCCTACATTAGCACCGTCAAAACTAAGCCATTTCTTACACTGTACAAATAAAAGTATTGAAATGTATAATATTACTGAAATAGAATATTTTTAGAAAAATATTACTTTTTCTAAGCTTATAACATTAATTAGTAGTATAACATTATTTGAAAAAGTATTCCAGATACCTGACATTAACCTCTAGAGGAATACTTGATTTTAATTTTTATGCAATTAGTTGTCTAAGATAGTAAGACTTCTCTATTCGGCCTCCTCTTTCCTTTTTCTCCCCCGCCCTCCCCAGAATGAGTTAGCAACATTAAATCACTTAAGCATACTCATGAATGTACTATTTCATAAAAAGCATGCAAATGACAAAAAGGAGGCAGGGATTGTGTCTGCTATCTCTTTTTCACGCCCTGCCTTACATAAGCACAGTATTTAAAATTATTTGGTTACAGGATAATCAAGAACTTAATATATTTGTTTACAAGATAATCAAGAATAGTAAAAATGTGAGAGGCTCTTTCCCTTATAAGGAACAAGGGGTTACTCTGGTTAGCTTAAGTAGCAGGGAGGTTATTGTAATAACACATGTAGAAATAAGGAAACAAATATCAGCATAAAGGTCAGGCTTCACAGGAGCTAAAGTAAGTCAAGTTTCATGGAGATTGAAATTGGAAACTCACTTAGGATCCAAGAGAGCCTCAGCAAACTGATTACCTTGTTACCTCCTAGGCAAGATGTTTTCCTGTTTGCCTTTTCTAGAGGCCTATCACCAATATAATTCAGCTATTCTCTATAAACTAACTCTAGTTCTCAAATCAGTAATTCCCCATCAAAAAGTGTGATTGATTCAGTTAATATGAGAGACTGCTATATGTTCATGTACCCACTATCTTCTTCCTTTTAGTATCAGAGCTGACACAGCTGCAAACCACATTTCCCTCTTCTTTCTCGCAGCTAGGTTGTGTGGCTAAGTGACTAATTTTGGCCAATGAGATATGAAGGGAAGTTGAGTATGCAAATTCTGACATCTCCTTAAAGAGGCCTGTCCCGGACTCCTCTTTCCTCCATCTGAGGAATGGCAACAATGGAAGCAACCTCTGAAGCCATGTAGCTGTACCACTAGCCCTGGACCACTGGCCTCTATCTCATTTAAGCTACTGTATTTTGGAATCTGTTTAACAGCTTAGGGTGAACCCCAACAAGAACAGGAAGTCATTACTAGATGTAGAGTACTACAAACTAAAACCTAAAATATGTGACACTGGCTTTATTGTTAGGACACAGATATTGCAGTCTGAGAAGATGATGATCTTTTCAATGCTTTGTGAAAATGCTTGATAAAACTGCCTGCTGTGATAATTTGGAAGGTAGATCATGTGCTTTCTGAGCCTGAAGTTCTAGGAAAACTGATTGTAAAATCTCAAAATGTTGGTCAGTGTTGCCCACTCCTTGCTGCTTTTAGCAAGATCTATTAACACATGACCTGATGCATCTCTCAGCTTTTCAGCCTTAGGGCCTTCTCCAAAGCCAATTTGCAAGCAGAAATGGATGGAAATGGAGCTCTGCTAAGGGAGTTTTCTTAGCCTGGTTTGGTAGTCAAGAATGGCGGGCTTCCAAGTAGGAAAAGCCACCTGTTCTGTACCCCAAAAGAAGGAAATTAGATGTCCTAAAGAGCTTGCCTAGCTGCCAAAATCAGATGTTGTCATCCAATTTCAGCCTATTGTTTCATTTGACATCAATGTAGCCCACTATAGAAATGAGAGAGAAGGGGAATGACTAAGCACAGGAACTGGAAAATAAAATATCAGAGAAGAGATTTTTAGATATGGTTACTCCACATGGTATTGACTGGAAACAGAGAAGAAGTGTAAGAAGTTTTGGAAAGAATTGTATGCTAGAAAACTCAAAAGCAAAGCCTACAAAACGCTATGTTCCATTGATCTCTAAAGCAACTCTCAGGCTCCAAATCTAAGCAGGCTTTCTCTGGCCATGGCAGACTCTTCCAGAGCCCCACATCACATCTGGGCAGTTCTGTGCAGACTCACAGACTCACTTCACTGACAGAAACCCATCAAAAGCAAAAGCCTCTCATCTCTCTGCTTTTCTGCCTCAGGGCCTTCTCTGAAGCTGTGGGAGCCTGTCCACCCCAGAAGTCTGGGGAAGTTAAAGTCCTAAAAGCAATCTTCATACAATATGGGACAGAAACTGGTAGATAAGTAGCTCAGCTCTCTTCCTTCAGACAGATAATTCTGGGAACTATTGTGTACACTTCCTAGAAGTTCCCTCAGAATCAAGCCCCTACTGCATATAGCTGAAACCCCACTTATGTACCCCTGTATTGGCTTTTCTTTCTTCTGTGTCTCACTGTCCCTGCTTCCTCACTCCTGCTTCTTCACAAATAAACTTTGGGGGGAATCCAAAGCAAAACTATTGGTATTACTTCAAAAGTGGTTCTATGCACCAATTAAAAGCCAGAGATTGTCACAGTGGCTCAAAAAACAACACTCAACTATACGTTATTTATAAGAAACCCACTTTAGATACTAAGACATGTATAGATTAAATGTAAACGACTGGAGAAAAATATATCATATTAACACTAATCAAAAGAAAGTGTGAGTAGCTATATTAAATTCAGACAGAGCAGACTTCAGACCAAGGAAAGTTACCAGGGATGAAGAAGGCATTACATACTGATAAAGGGGTTAATTATCTAAGAAGATATAACAATCCTTAGCACATACGTGCCTTACAACAGAGCATCAAACTACATGAGGCCAAAACTGATAGAAGTACAAAGAGAAATAGATGAATCCAGGGGCACCTGGGTGGCTCAGTCCATTAAGTGTCTGCCTTCGGCTCAGCTCATGAACCAGAAGTCCCAGGATCAAGACCCGCAATTGGGCTCCCCTCTCAGCAGAGAATCTGCTTCTCCCTCTGCCCCTCACCCCACTTGTGCTCTCTTTCTTTCACTCTCTCTCTCTCAAATATATAAATAAAATCTTAAAAAGAAATGGATGAATCCACTATCATAGCTGGAGATTTCAGCATCCTCTATTAGAAATGGACAGATACAGCAAAAAAAAAAAAAAAATCAGTAATGACATAGCTGAACTCAACACCACCATCAATCAACTGTATATAACTGACATCCACAGACTATTTCATCCAACAATAGCAGAGTACACATTCTTCTCAAGCTCACATGGAACATTCCCCAAGAAAAACCACATTCTGGGCCATAACACATCTTAGCAAAGTTAAAGGAATGGAAAGCATACAATGGGTGCTCTGAGACCACAATGGAATAAAATTAGAAATCAATAACAGAAAGATAATCTTTTAAAATACCAAAATATGTGGAGATTTAAAAACACACTTCTAAATGTCAAAGAAGAAATCTCAAGAGAAATTTAAAAATATTTTGAGCTAAATGAAAATGAAGACACAATTTATCAAAAGGAGTGGGAAGTAGTACTTAGAAGGAAATACATAGCACTGAATACATATATTTAAAAAGAAGAAAGATCTAAAAATAGTAATCTGTTTCTACCTCAGAAAACTAGAAAAAGAAGAGCAAATTAAATCCAAAGTAGCAGAAGAAAAGATATAACAAGAATTAGAACAGAAATCAATGAAATTAAAAATAGGAAATCAATAGAGAAAATCAACAAAATCAAAAGCTGGTTCTTTGAAAAGTGGTCCTAGAAAGTAGGCCTGCTGATGTTGTTAGAACTGGATCACTCACCAGTCACTTGACAACAATGGGATCTGTGTTGGTAAATGGGATGATGAAAATCTATGGTATGTTATGGAATTACAATTATTAAGATTCATAGGCATAGTGGCTTGGGATAAAGTACTGGTAGACAGGAAAGCACTACATTATGCAGTTGCCCTAATACTTGAACAGCATGGGGACAATTATAAGGATTGTGGAGTTGGCTGATTCTAATTCACTATCTTAGAAACTTGGAAGGAAGACAATGTCAAGGTTAAGTCATCTAACTATCACCTTAAAGCATATTAAGAACACTATGATGCCTTCATAGCAGCATTTAGAGATCCTCATAGACTGTTAAAAATCAGGCCCACGATAGAAATGTAAAGGTAACAGAGTCACTAAGGAAACAACATAGAGCCTCAAAAGGTCTCCTATGCTAAAGTGAGGCCCCTCACTGGGAAGGAGTAGGATCCTGACACATGGGATGGGAACATCTGGGTGTATATGCCTGAGAAATCTGAGCCCTTAAATTCACAAGCACCCTCCAATTTGGCAAAAAGTTGTCCCCTTCCCACTGCTAGAGCAGAGCAGCTTCTCTTTGCACCAAGGCCATGCACATAAAGGCCTCAAAGAGGCAGATGCCTACCAATAGGATGTTTGCTCTCCTCACAACCTGCCTACCCATCACCTCCTCTGACTGCCTCCCAGCCAATAATTTATATAGGGTCAGTCCTCAGCCCAAGGACCTGGCTATTATGGACTGGAAGGAATTGGGGGAACAGTGTGAGAGTGGGTCACAAGAGTACTAATGGTGGGGATCTGAGGGATGGAATATAATGCTGGATAGGGAAGACTTTATTGATGTGGAGCACTCTCCCATGATACAGGACTCCCAAAACCTATCCTAATATGCTGCAGGAATTGCTCTTTAAAGCTTGGACACAACTCTGGCTGATAGCAAGCAAGGTGGTAATGCCGAAGTCTTGACAGATTGTTGAGGAAGGGATAAGCAGACTCAGGAAGGTGGAAACACTACAATGGAGTTTATCATGAGGAGAACCTTCTAGTAGACTATGTTTCTAAGATAAGAAGGGAGTCCTTGTTGAAGGACCCAAAGATGACTGTTCTTAGGGTTGACAGCAGGGGTCGTTGCCATGGAACTACAGCTACCATAGATACCTCTGAGGAATCTGCACAAAGTAAATTGAAAACCTTTGGGAAAGGATTCACCATTCTAGATGTCATTAAGAACATTCATGATTCATGGGAAGAGGTCAAAATATCAACATTAACAGGAGTTGGGAAGAAGGGGTTCCAGACTTCAGTGGAGACAGTTGCTGCAGGTGTCATGGAAACAGTAAGAGAACTAGAATTAGAAGTGGAGCCTGAAGATGGGACAGCGTTGCTGCAATCTCATGATAAAACTTCAATGGATAAAGAGTTTCTTCTGATGGATGAGCAAAAACAAGCGGTTTCTTGAGATGGAATCTAATTTTGGTGAAGATGCTGTGAAGACTGTTGAAATGACAACAAAGGATTTAGACTATTACATACACTTAGTTGATAAAGCAGTGGCAGCATTTGAGAGGACTGACTCCAATTTTGAAAGAAGTTCTGCTGTGGGTAAAGTGCTAACAAACAGCATCACATGCTATGGAGAAATTGTTTGTGAAAGGAAGAGTTAACCAATGAGGCAAATTTCATTGTTGTCTTATTTCAAGAAATTGCCAGAGCCACTCCAGCTCTCAGCAACTGCCACCCTGCTCAGTCAGCAATCCTCAACATCCAGGGAAGACCCTGCACCAGCAAAAAGATTACAACTCACTGAAAGCTCAGATGATGCTTAGCATTTTTAGCAATAAAGCATTTTTAATTAGAGTATATATATAGTTTTTTTAGACATAACGCTATCACACACTGAATAGACTACAGTATAGCGTAAACATAACTTTTATATGCACTGGGAAACCAAAAATTCATTTGACTCACTTTATCGTGCTGATAAAGTGCAATGAACCAAACCCACAATATCTTCCCGGTATGCCTGTATTTACAATGGTATCTATTGCTGTACACATTCCAGTTTTCTCTCTCATTAAAGTCCAAATTTTTTAAATAAAATTTAAAATCTGATCTTTATCATAAAATTCCATAGGCCCCAATCTTGAGAGCTGTCTCAGGTGCAATTTTAAAAACATTTACACCATTTCCCCACCGAAGAGAATGAATTCCTCCTTCTTTTAACATCTGCTCAAATCCACCAATCAATCTCATTCTCCTTGACTTTAAACTATGAACCTAGAAATGTACAGGAAATTTATTTTTAAATTTTTTGCTCATAATATAGCATTGATGTTATTATTGCTAATAAAATAATGATACATAAATGTAGAAATCTGTGAACTTCAACACCATTTTCACTGTCCTTTAGAGACATATAAAATTGATGTATTAATTTTTTGTTGTCCCCAAATACATACGTTAATCTCATACATCAAAGAGAGCAACTTAAAGAAAACAGGAATGACTTATCAGAGAATTTTTGCATACAAAAAATGTGTTGTTGCTGCTAGATTATTACAGAGTACACTGAAATATGCACTGAAAAAGGAATGGGTGAAAATATATCAAACTTTCAGTAGCGGATACTTCTGGGTAGCAAGGTGTTATGGGTTGAAATTAGTCTCCCCAAAATTTATATGTTGAAGTCTTAATGCCTCAGAATGTGACCTTATTTGAAGATAGGGTCTTTATAGAGATAATCAAGTTAAAGTAAGGTCTTAAAGTGTCCCTAAAAACTAATATAATTAGTGTCCTTATAAAAAGGGGAAATTTGGACACAGAGACATGTACAGACGGAAGACAACATGAAGAGACACAGAGAAAAGACAGCCATCTACAAGCCAAGGAGAGAGACCTGGAACAGATCCTTTCCTCACTGCTCTCAGAAGGAACGAACCACACAGACACCTTGATGTCAGACTTCTAGACTTCAAAACTGTGAGACAATAAACTTCTGTTGTGTAGGCCAGTCAGTTTGTGAAATTTTGTTATAACATCCCTGGCAAACTAATACACAAGGATTACAGGTCATTTTAATGTCTTCCATTCTACTTTTCTGCATCATCCCATTTTTCTAATGTATTATTTTATAATAAGAATATGTCCTTTTTAAGAAAGTGAAAATTAGAACATTAGTAAAATACCCTCCTGTCTATAATGTAACAGGATAATAATGGGAGAGCAAGGTGAAATGGGCATTTTCATCTCCTGTGGGAAGAAAAAGTCTGGAAAAGAATTTAACAGTATACACACATGCACACACACACACACACACACACACACACACACACACAAAGCCTTAAAAATGTTCATATCATTACTTAACTTCTAGGAAATCTTTCTAAATAAATAATCCTAAATATGAAAAAAACTCATAATCAATGATATTCATCATTATGAACTATTATGAATTATAATTTTAAGAGTTTTAAAAACCACCTACATGTCCAAGAATAGGAAAAAATAATTTAAAAAATTAATATGACACATCCACTTGAAATAATAGTCATTAAAACTTGTTTTTGAAGAATACACAAATAATTGAAATATTTGAAAAATATTTGAAATAACATGAAAACATGCTATACTGTTAATCACAAAACCAAAAAACAATATATAAATTATTCATAAAGTGAGAACTGCTACTGAGTATGGGGCATTGCTTCTATAGATACAGGAGATCTGGAGAAAGAAAGCCCAAATCTGTTCAGGGTTGCATTGTGGATGCAGACCTGAGTGTTCACAACTTGGTAATTATAAAAAAGCAGGAGAAAGATATTCCTAGGCTGACCCTATTGTGCCTCATCACCTGGTGCCCACAAGAGCTAGCAGGGTCTGCAAACTTTTCAATCTCTCTGCAGAAGATGATGCCCACAGATACATTGTCAGAAAACCTGTAAACAAGGAGGGCACGACACCCAGGACCCAAGTGCCCAGCATTCAGCATCTCATTGCTCCATGTGCTCTACAACACAAACAATGCCTATGAAGAAACAGCATACTAAGAAAAATAAGCAAGAGTCCACAGAACATGCTAAACTTTGGCCAAGAGAAGGAAGGAAGCCAAAGGAGAACATCAGGAACAGATTGTCAAGAGATGGAGACTATCACCTCTGAGAGCTCCTACTTCTACATCTGAGTCTGTCAGAAGTAAGATTTTTTAAGAGTAACAAATAAATAAGATCAGACAACAACCAAAAAAACTATTAATAATCCATTACCAAGGGGCGCCTGGGTGGCTCAGTTGGTTAAGCGGCTGCCCTTGGCTCAGGTCATGATTCCAGGGTCCTGGGATCGAGCCCCGCATGGGGCTCCCTGCTCAGCAGAAAGCCTGCTTCTCCCTCTCCCTCTGTTTGCCGCTCTGCCTACTTGTGCTCTCTCTCTCTGTTAAATAAATAAATAAAAATATTTTTTTTAAAAATTTGAAAAATCCATTACCAAATGTCACCAATGTTACCAAAAAAAAAAAGAATAAAACACCTCCGTATATAAGTTTAATTATAAATCTAAACTCACTAGATTGTGAATTATTAATTTTTGTATCTTTGTAAAGAAAGTATTCAGCAAATATTAAATTTTAATTACGACAGTTAACAGATTAAACTATGCACTATTGAAACTACTATTAACAATCCATCACTTAGAAGAATAAAGATAATTAGACACCAATACCTCTAGTGAGGTATCAATCAATAGCACACTCTAAGTAACTTATTTGCCAATTCTTAGAAATATGGCTTAATACTTAAATAGTACAATAGAACCATGCTATTATGTAGGTGCCAGGGTCTAGGGATAATCAATAAATAAGACTAATGGTGTCTTACCACTTCTTTGATATTTTTAGTTCTATTTCTGAAAAAACTTCTAATAGAGTGTCCTATTATTATTATTTCGAATAAAAATTAATTTAAATAGCACACAAGCATCTTTAAGAAAATTTAAAAATCTTCTTAATATTGAAAATAAGAAAATTTGCATTTTCAGAAAAATGTGAAATTATAATGAGAAATAGTATGAAAGGTGCCAAAACACTTCTTTTTGAAAATTGTCAAGGGTTTTTCAAGTGACTTTAAGGAGTCAAGTGTGCAAACTACCTGCATCATGACTTTCAAGTGGTCAAAAGATGCTGTGCATGTCCTTGCAACTGCCCCAGCTATACCTCCTGCCACCAAACGCCTCCACCAATCTCCAGAACGCTTTTCTTCTTCAGTAAATTCATCTGGGATAGATATACTCTCCCCTATGTCAATTATCTGATAAAAATGTAAAAATGAATTACACAATAAAGTATACATACTTGATAAATTAAAAGGATAATTTTTTACAAAGACCAAAAACCCAAAGTATTTTTTCATATCTCACCTCCTGTTAATGAATACTGACAATTTTCTCAGCACTTGTACTAGACCAAATGATTTTTAATAATACATTCACATACAGATTTAAAATCTACAAAAATCAATTCCTATTAAATTAAAGTTATTAATTTTAAATTCTCAAGCTATTTAGATTAATCTCTTCCATGGAAAATGTAAATATTCAGGTGCCTGGGTGGCTCAGTTGGTTAAGCGACTGCTTTCAGCTCAGGTCATGATCCTGGAGTCCCAGGATCGAGTCCCGCATCGGGCTCCCTGCTGAGCAGGGAATCTGCTTCTCCCTCTGACCCTCCCCCCTCTCATGCTCTCTCTATCTCATTCTCTCTCTCAAATAAATAAATAAAATATTTTTAAAAAAGAAAATGTAAATATTCAATGCAGGGATAATATCCTAGTCACATACCACAATGCCTGTCACACAATGCTTAATTAAGTTTCTCTACTTCATTTCAAAATCTCTCGAATTCCAGTGTGTACTTACCTAATCTGTCAGAATTCAAAAGTAGTATTTTATACTCTTAGACTTCTTTCTCTATTATTTACATTGACTTTTTTCTCTAATGACAATTTTCTTTTTAAAACTCTGAACTCTAACAAGTTTTGCATTTCA
The DNA here is from genome assembly GCF_003265705.2 of Callorhinus ursinus. Lineage (NCBI taxonomy): Eukaryota > Metazoa > Chordata > Mammalia > Carnivora > Otariidae > Callorhinus > Callorhinus ursinus. Next base: position 10,746,625 of record NW_027397071.1, on the reverse strand, counting down.
CTTTATTTTCAGTAATCATACATGCTTTTGCTGAGATTATCCATTTCTGCTAAATGTTGAGGTAATGTGACTCACTGAAAAGAGTGCCACATTGGACACAGGGGATCTAGGTTCCATTACTTGTCAATCATGGCAGACAAGTCACTTCTCTGCTTCTTAGTTTTCCCACCTTTATTTATGCATTCATTGAGTGCCCCCTTTCCAAGTGCCATTCCACCTCAGAACTTCGTACTTGATTTTCCCTCTAGTAGGACCTTTCTCCTTGGCTCTTTCCATAGATTCCTCTTTAATACTTAGCCCAATCTTTATTAGTTCATTTCTATCTGTTGCTTGCTTCCTCCTTTAGAAAATAAGTCTGATAAGAGCAGCAACCTGTTTTATTTTATGCACTGGGATAGATATACTATCTATCCTGGTCTTACTTAAGTACCTAAATACTTAAAAGGTCTATTTAAGTATTTAAATCCTGTGTTATTCAAGTATTAAAAAAAGACCTAACCTGGTCTTTTTTATGCACTGTTGTAAACCTTGCACTTTGGTCAGTGGAGATAAGTATGCTCAATAAATATTTGTTGAACTAATAAATTAACACACCAGGTGCTGGGTTGTGTATTCATAATACAGTGCAGAAATTAAGTTTCTTCCCTCAGGGAGTTGACAGTATAATACAAAAGACAGGAAAGGAAACAAGCAATTATAATATAAAGGAATAAGTACAATAACAAGGGTAGCATAAAAAAAGTGTCTAAGAACACAGTATCGAGACATTTAATGGAGTGTAGAATTTTATTTTTGTTGGGGGGAGATGAGTGGAACTGTCAAGGAACACTTTTCACGTAAAGTAACTTAGAAGTAGCAAAGCAATATGAATCCAGGTATTCTGACCTCAAAGTTTACCTTCTTGTCCATCACACTGTACCATCTCCCTGTAGAAGTAGGAATTAGCCAAGGGAATGTTCTAGGCAAAGAAAATAATTTGTTCAAAGACATTAGATATTCTAAGAACTGCAAGACTGTATATAGGGATGGAAGGAGGGTAAAGGAAAGCTCAAGACCTTGGAATAATGTTGACATTTATGGCTTGGGCAATTAGGAAGATGATGACACCATTCAGTGAAATGGTAAAAGAAGATCTAGAGGTCAAATGATGTGGTGTGTGTGTTTGAGGTGTCCCAACTGATATCCAATAAATGCTTGCACATGCAGAAGGAAGGTGTGCTCTAGAGACATAAGACGTGGAGCAATCACTAGGGCCTATATCTGGTAGTTCAACGTGGGAGAGTAAATAGGATTGCCTAGAAAAAAAAATATACAGGGTGAGAGGCAAAGAAAGTTGAAACTGGAACATAGAAGAAAGCTAATATATAAGAGACAGACTGAGAAAGAAGAGCCTCAAGAGAGACAGAAAAGTAATGACAGAGAGGTGGGAAGAAAACCAGGAGAATGTAGTGTCAAGGAAGCCAGCTGAAGAGAACATGTAAAAAAAGAGAGTGGTAAGATCTAGAAAATATCCACTGAACTAACAGTGGATAGAAACTGGAGAGAGACTGGCTTAGTAAAAGAATTTCTACAAAGTGGTGAAAGCAAAGCCAGTTAGCTGAGAAGTGAATGGGTGTATAGCCATGAAGAGAGAAAAAGGATAAGGTAGCTAAGATGGGACTTCAGTAGGATTACATTTTTTTGTAAAAGGTACTGGCTTAAATATGTTAAATGTTGTATTTAAATGCAGGATATTTAAATACAAAACATAAAGGAGATAATAGAGAGAATAAGGCCCCTGAATGGGTCAAAGATGAAATCAAAGGGGAAATAAAAAAAAATCTTAAGACAAATGGAAACACAATATACCAAAACTTATGGCATGCAGCAAACGCAGTTCTTAGAGGGAAGTTCATAGCAATACAGGCCTACCTCAAGAAACAAGAAAAACCTCAATCTAAATTTAAACCTTAAGGAACTAGTATTATGCTAAGTGAAATAAGTCAGTCAGAAAAAGACAAATACCATATGATTTCACTCAAATGTGGAATTTAATAAACAAAACAGATGAACATAGGGGACAGGAAGGAAAAATAAAATAAGATGAAAACAGAGAGGGAGGCAAACTCTTAATTCTAGGAAACAGAGGGTTGCTAGAGGGGGGGTGGGGGATGGGGTAACTGGGTGATGGGAATTAAGGACACACTTGATGTAATAAGTACTGGGTGTTATATGCAACTGATGAATCATTAAATTCTACCCCTGAAACTAATAAAAAATAATAATAATAATAAATAAATAAACCTTAGGGAGTTAGAAAAAGAAAAACTAAGACCAAAGTTAGCAGAAGGAAGGAAATAATAAAGATCAGAGCAGAAATAAGTGAAGTAGAGACCAGAAACAAAAACAAACAAAAAACAAAAGATCACCAAAACTAAGTGCTGGGTTTTTTTTAAAAGATAAACAAAATTGGCAAACATTTAGCTAGACTAACTAAAGAGAGAAGACTCAAATAAATAAAAGCAGAAACAAAAGAGGAGACATTACAACTGATACCAAAAAACTACAATGGGTCATAAGACATTACTCTGAACAATTATACACCAATAAATTGCATAACCTAGAAGAAATGTATAAATTCCTAGGTACATACAACCTACTGAGACTGAATCATGAAGAAAGAGAAAATCTGAACAGACCAATAATGAGAAAGCAAATTGAATCACTAATTTAAAAAATCTCCCAACAAAGAAAAGCCCAGGACCAGACGGTCTGGTGAATTCTACCAAATTTTAAAGAAGAATTAATGCCAATCATTCTCAAACTCTACTAAACAACTGAAGAGAATTGAACCCTTCCAAACTCATTTTTATAATACTAGCATTACCCCGATACAAAAGTCAGACAAGGACACTACAAGAAAACTACAAACCAATAGCCTTAATGAACATAAATGCAAAAATCCTCCACAAAATATTAGCAAATACAATTCAATGGCACATTAAAAGGATCATGATAAATGGGATTTATCCCTGGGATGCAAAGATGGTTCAACATACACAAATCAAAAAGTGTGATATATCACGTTGACAGAATTAAGGATAAAAATCATATGATCATTTCAATAAATGCAGAAAAAGCATTTGACAAAATTCAACATCCTTTCAAGATTAAAACTATCAAAAAGTTGGGTAAAGAATGAATATAACCCAACATATTAAAGGCCATATATTACAAGCCCATAGGTAACAAAATACTCAATGGTTAAAGGTTGAAAGCCTTTCATTGAAGATCAGAAACAAGACAACGGTGACAATTCTTCTCACCAACCCTATACAGCATAGTACTGAAAGTCCTAGCCTCAGCAAGAAAGAGAAATAAAAGGCATCCAGGGGTGCCTGGGTGTCTCAGTTGGTTAAGCCTCTGACTCTTGATTTCAGTTCAGGTCATGATCTCAGGGTCATTAGATCAAGCCCCACATCAGGCTCCATACCAAGTGTGGAGCCTGCTTAAGATTCTCTCACTCCTTCTCCCTCTGCCCCTCCCTGATCAATCTCTCTCTCTCTCTCTGAAAAAAAAAAAAAAGGCATCCAAATCAGAACGATAGAAGTAAAATTGTCTCTGTTGCAAATGACATGATCTTGTATATAAGAAATCCTAAAGACTCCACCAAAAAAACTGTTAGAACTAATCAATGGAATCAGCAAAGTTGCAAGATACAAAATCAATATATAAAAACCAGTTTCATTTCTATACACTAACAACAAAATATCTGAAAAAGAAATATAGAAAACAATCTCATTCATAATAGCATCAAAAACAATAAAATAGTTATGAATAAATTTAACCAAGGAGGTAAGAGACTTGCACACTGAAAACTGGATAACATTGATGAAAGAAATTGAATATGACACAAATAAATGGAAAGATATACCATGCTCATGGACTGAAAGAATTAATATTGTTAAATGTCCACATACCCAAAGCCGTCTATAGATTCAATGCAAGCCCTATCAAAATTCCAATGGCATTTTTCAGAGAAATAGAGAAAAAAAATCCTAGAATGCATATGGAAACACAAAACTCAAATAGTGAAAGCAATCCTGAGAGAGAACGAAGCTGGAGGCATTATACTCCTTGATTTCAAGCTATAGTAATGAAAACAGTATGACATTGGCACAAAAACGGACACATAAACCAATGGAACAGAATTGAGAGCCCAGAAATAAACCCTCACATATATGGTAAACTCATATTTGACAAAGAAGCCAAGAATATTCAATGGGCAAAGAATAGTCTTTTAAAAGAATGATGTTGGGAAAACTGGATAATCACACGCAGCAGAATAAAATTGGACCCCTACCTTAAACCACTCAGAAAAATTAACTCAAAATGGATTAAAAACTTAAACCTAAGATCTGAACCTGTAAAACTCCTTAAAGAAAACAAGGAAAAAGCTGCTTGATATGGGTCTTGGCAATGACCTTTTGGGTATGATGCCAAGAGCATAATTAGCAAGAGCAAAAAGTTTTTGTAAGCATCCAACTCTTGATTTCAGCTCAAGTCATGATCTCAGGGTCATGAGATGGAGCCCCAAATCGGGGCTCCACACTGAGCGTGGAGCCTGCTTAAGATTTTCTCTCTCCCCCTGCCCTTGCCCCACCTCTTGCTCTCTCTCTCTCTTTCTAAAAAGAAAACAAAAGCAAAAATTAATAAGTGGGTCTACATCAACCTTAAAAGCTTCTATACAGTAAAAGAAACAATCAGCAATATGAAAAAAGGCAACCTACAGAATAGCAGAAAATACCTACAAACCATATATCTGATTTGGGGTTAATATCCAAAATATATAAGGGTCTCATACAACTCAATAACAACAAAAAAAACCAATCTAATGAAAAAAATGGGCAGAACAACAAAATAGATATTTCTCAAAAAAAAAAGACATACAAATGGCCAACATGTATATGAAAAGATGGTCCACATTACTAACCAACAGGGAATGCAAATCAAAATCACAATGATATTACCTCTTGTTAGAATGGCTACTACCTACAAAACAAGAGACAACAAGTGTTAGTAAGGATGGAGAGAGAAGGTAAGGAACCCTTCTGCATTGTTGGTGGGAATTTAATTGGTATAGCTACTGTGGAAATCAGTATGAAGTTCCTCAAAATATTAAAAAAGAACTGTCATATCCAGAAATTCCACTTATTGGTATAAAGCCAAAGGAAATGAAATCAGAATCTCAGGGGCGCCTGGGTGGCTCAGTTGGTTAAGCGTCTGACTCTTGATTTCTGCTCAAGTCGTGATCTCAAGGCCCTGGGATTGAGCCCAAAGTCAGGCTCCCTGCTCAGCATGGAATCTGCTTGTTTCCCTCTCCCTCTGCCCCTCACCCTGTTTGCGTAAGTGTGCTCTCTCTCTCTCACTCTCTCTCTCTCTCTCATTCTCCCTCCCTCGAATAAAGCATTAAAAAAAGAAATCGGGATCTCAAAAAGATATCTGTACCTCCATGTTCATTGCAGCATTATTCACAAAAACCAAGTTATGGAAACAATCTAAGTGTCCACCTGTGGATGAATAAATAAAGATGCAGTATATATACACAATGGATTATTATTTAGCCATTAGAAAGAAGAAAATCCTGGGCGCCTAGGTGGCTCAGTTGGTTAAGCGACTGCCTTCAGCTCAGGTCATGATCCTGGAGTCCCAGGATCGAGTCCCGCATTGGGCTCCCTTCTCAGCAGGGAGTCTGCTTCTCCCTCTGACCCTCTTCCCTCTCGTGCTCTCTATCTCTCATTCTCTCTCTCAAATAAATAAATAAAATCTTTAAAAGAAAAAAAAGAAGAAAATCCTGCTATTTGCAACAATATGGATGGACTTCAAGGACATTATGCTAAATGAAATAAGTCAAACAGAGAAAGAAAAATACTGTACAGCATCACTTAAATATGGAATCTAAAAAAAGGCAAATTCATAGAAGCAGAGTAGAATGGTGGTTGCCAAGAGCTGGGAAATGAGGGAAATGGGAAGATGTTGGTCTAAGGAGAAAAACCTCTGGTTATGAGGTGAATAAGTTCTGGGGACCAAATGTACAGCATGGTGATTACAGTTAATAATGTATTATATACTTGAAAGTTGCTAAGAGAGTAAATCTTAAATGTTCTCACTGCAAAAAAGAAATGGTAATTATGCGAGGGTTATGGAGGGAAATGTGACAATCATTTCACAATACATAAGTATATCAGATATCATGTTGTACACCTTAACTTACACAATGTTGTATGTCAATTCTGTCTCAAAAAATCTTGAAAAAAATAGACAAAGATAAAAATAGACAATTTGTAGAAAAGAACATGTGAATCTCTAGTATTTCTATGAAGACATGTTAGAAATGCACATTAAGACAAGATACCACTCTATACCCAACAGAGTGGAAAATATTAGAAAATTGGATAATACCAAGCAATATTCATGCATTGCTGGTGGGAATGTAAGCTGGTATAGAAAGTCATTTGGGAAATAACATGGCTATCTTTCATAGAATTAAGACTAGGATAACCTCTGTAAAATTGCAAATGCATATTCTTTTTGACTCAGAAATCCAGGTGAAATTCTCCAAGGTACAAAAGAGGAAAGTTTTTTTTGTTTTTTGGATGAAGTTGCAGAAGATCTAGATGTCTGTTACTAGGGAAATGGATAAAGAAGATGTGTTAAATGCATACTATTGTAGTGGTTAGAAGCAATAAACTAGATGAATGCATAACAACAAGGACAAATCTTAAAATCATAACACTGAGTGAACAAAGCAAGAAATCAGTTGTGGACTTCAGCAGAATACTACCTATGTAAATTAAATACACACACACATGAAAAACTACATGATTCCTAAGAATATACACATATCCAAGACACAGACTACACATATTAACATAAGTGCCTATCATAATAAGTAACATTTATTGAAGACATATATTACCTGCCCAGCCCTTTTCTAAATTCACTAACTAATGTATTAATTTAATTCTCAAAACTCTTACCATTATTATCCCCAGTACATAACTGAGAAAACTGAGGCACAGAGGGATTATAAAGCTAGTGGGTGGCAGAAGTGAAATTCAACCCTAGACATCTGACTCTGAAGCCTAGGCTCTTTGTCCTCCCCTATATTGTTCTATGAAGAGGAGGATGCAAACAGTATGCCATGAATAAATGATTAACTTAACCCCCTGCATCGAGATCTAAAAAAGAAAAAACAAGTTTTCGATTAAAAAGCCTCATTTGTTCCTCACAACTCTGAGTCAAGTGCTTACATAAAAAGAACAGGTAGATTATATTTTTGATCCTTTCTGATTCTGAAATTTTGAATCTTAATCTTTGACTTTACATTTCCCATGACAGAAAGCTGAGTATATCATCTCTGATATACTCTGTGAAAAAAGAAAAGTATATTATTTTTCCACTTTCCTAGGACAGTTAACTACATTAGATTAATTTATTCTCAACACAAAGTAGGCCCTTTCAGTGGATGAGTATATACTTTAAGTTCTAGGTTTTAGTAAACAAAGAAATTGTAGTAGCTATGTTTGTACATTTAATACTAACACTCATTGCTCAATTAGTAGAACATTATAAGGAGAGAATACTGTTATTTTAGTCACTGAGGCTGGAAGTATTATAGAGGTTACATAATCATAATAACAGCTATGACATTTGCGGCAAAATAAAAATAGAGTAGAATCCAAAGCAATCTTACAGTAGAATGCTTCCAGAAATGAGCAGTTTCATCAATATTTGTTGCAGGATGAAGTAAAAAGTAGTACTTCCATTCATCCCAGTCTACTGTCATCGTTCCATCACTATCAATGCTAAAATTTAAAACAAAAATAGTGCTTATAACATTTATAACAAATACTCTAAGAATAAGTACTAAGAATACCCTGTTGAATATTTTAAAAGTTGCTAAGACAGTAGATCTTATGTTAATTGTTCTTACATGGAGACAACCTAAGGGTCTACCAGTGGATGAATGGATAAAGAAAATGTGGTATGTGTGTGTGTATACAGACACACACACACACAATGTGTATGTGTGCACAGTGGAATATTATTCAGCCATAACAAAAGGAAATCTAGACATTTGAGACAACATAGATGGACCTTGAGGGCATTTTGCTAAGTGAAACAAGTCAGAGAGAGAAAGACAAATACCACATGATCGCACCTATAAGTGAAATCTTTAAAAAAAACAAAGAGCTCATAGATAGAACAGATTGGTGGGTGGTTGCCAGAGGTGGAGGTTTAGGGGATGAGTGAAATGGGTGAAAGAGGTTGAAAGGTACAAACTTCAGTTATAAAATAAGTCATGGGAATGTAATGTACAACATGGTAACTATAGTTAATAATACCGTGCTGCATATTTTTGAAAGCTGATGAGAGTAAATCTTAAAAGTTCTCATCACAAGAAAAAAAAATTTAATTACATATGGTGACAGATGTTAACTAGACTTATTGTGATGATAATTTCACAATATATACAAATATCAGAACATTACATTGTACACCTGAAACTAATGTTATATGTCAATTATACCTCAATAAAAAAGAAAGAAATTTAAGTTTTAACTACAAAAAAGTATTCTTATCACAAAAAAATAATAGTTATAAATAAGGTGGTGGGAGGAAACTTTTGGAAGGGATGGATAGGTTTATGGCCTAGATTGTGGTAATGGTTTCCTAGATGTAAAATTACCTCCAAACTCATCAAGTTGCATATGTCAGTTTTGTACAGATTTTTGTATGTTAAAAAAATTAAAAATTAAAATTTTTAAATCAATTGCTTAAGAGAATTATACCTATTCTTTAAACTAAAGCAGGCAGAATTTTATTCTAGGGACTTTGTAACGTGTGAACAATTTATGATTTAGTCAATAGCATTCTCACAATTCAATAAATCTCTTAGGGATCTTTCTTATAACACTGTCAATAAAAGCTAATGTTATCAAACCTAAAAAGAAAGGCAGGCATGCAGGAAAGGAGGGAGGGAGGCAGGCAGGGAGAAGGGGCTACAACTATAGCAATTAATTTCTACCTTGGAATATTAAATAAAAATAAAAACTATCAAAAATAAGAAAAAGGGCTGACCTTTGTAGAATTTTTTTTGCCTGAGCTTCAGAAATATTTATACCCAGTGATTTCAAAGCAGCAATTATTTCTGAAGTTTCTATTATTCCTTTAAAAAGTGAAAAAAAGTCAAATTAAATTATCTGAAAAGATAACAAGACAAAATATTCTTAGAATGCAATAGTCTTTAAAAGGCCCATGTTTTTTAGACCTATAATCCCATATTCACAACACAAAGGCTAAAAGCTCTGAAAACTAAAAGACTTTTTATAAATTTGGCACCAAAACTCATTTGGTAGCCAATTACTTATCTGATTTTGTGTGATTATTCATTTGTTTCACTGAAGAAATATTCACATTTACAATTGCATGGTAATGCCCCAAACCCCACCTGGAGTATTACATAATATATCATACACGCATTCTGTTGCTTTTCTAAAACCCAAATTCCAAATTTCTAAACACATTTTACCCTAAGGGTTTCCAATAAGAGATTTTAGATCTACAACAGATCTAGATTATTGTACCTACTTGGAAAAAATTAAAAAGCTAACTCTGAAGATCTGATTCAGGGGCATGAAAATAAGGCCACTCAACATTTTATAAGGTAAGTTTTTAAAGAAATAACATACTTAAAATATAATAGAACACAAACTCTTTTTAATACAACCATATCCTATGTTAAATAACTCAAGTCAACTGATATATTTAATACAAGCCTACTATGCATCTCAGTCGCAAAGTGCTGAATGTTGTGAAGGAGAAATTAAGTATTCCATATGCTCCTCAAACTCTAAAATGTTTAACTCATCATGCTGCTCTCCAAGTCCAAAAAATCTTTGATTTCCCCCCCACCCCCACCACCATGTAAAACAAAGAGTTGAGGCTACTCATCTTTTAAAATATGAGGACATTTTCATGTTAAAAAAAAATCAACTTAATGTCACCTAGCTGTAAAATCTATAACATCAAAAAACTACTATAAATTCAGTCACATCTTTATTTCATATTTTATGAACTACAGCTGCATCTGCATACATTTATAAATAGCATACATATGTATGAGACATATTTATTTACCCTATAAACAAAGCCCAGTATTCACACACAGAATATGTGGAAATGTTATTCTACTTTTACCTACAGTCTTTATGATTTAAGGGTTTGTGACAAAGTACACCTTTCCTCTGTAAATCAGCATGGATATTTATCACAACACTATGTATAAGAGTACAAATTTGGAAACATCCCAAATGTCTTAAAATACAGGAATGACTAGATAAGTCTACTCATAAATGGAATATTTCAGAGTCATTAAAGACTATGTGAAGAATATTAAATGAAATGCAAATGCTTACATTATAACATTAAAAGAAAAAAGTAGGGCATCAAACTATATGTAGTGTGACTACAATTTCATTTAAAGAGAGAAAGAAGGACGCATGGGTGGCTCAGTCGGTTAAGCATCTGCCTTAGGCTCAGGTCATGATCCCAGAGTCCTGGGATCGAGCCCCACGTGGGGCTCCTTGCTCGGCGGGGAGCCTGCTTCTCCCTCTCCCTCTGCCTGCCACTCCCCCTGCTTGTGCTCTCTCTCTCTCTCTCTTTCTCTGATTAATAAATAAAATCTTTTTTTAAAAAAGTGTATGCTTAAAAAAAAAGAGAGAGAAAGAGAAACCAAGAAAGAAAGAAATAAAAAGTCTAGAAGAAACTATAAAAATATATTAAAATGTTAAACCTGATCTCCAGACAGCAGGGTTACAAGTAACTTTTACTTTCTTTTAAGGTCTTTGTGTTATCTAACTTTCCTGCAACCAAAATATTTTCAAAATCAGCAAGTAAACAATGGCATTTTTTTAAATTACCATGATACTTTCAGCTCATACATTACAAAAGAGTGGAGAGGCCTACTCCCTAAGCCAAGAAGCTTTAAATTCAGAGGACAAATTACTTTATTTAAAAAATAGTAACCAGGGGTGCCTGGGTGACTCAGTCAGTTAAGCATCTGCCTTCAGCATGGGTTGTGATCCCGAGGTCCTGGGATGGAGCCCTGCATCAGGCTCCCTGCTCAGTGGGGAGTCTGCTTCTCTTCTCCCTCTGCCCCTCCCCCTGTTTGTGCTCTCTCTCTCTCTCTCAAATAAATGAATTAAATCTTTAAAAATATAGTAGCCACACAAAAATTATAACAATAATAAATATAGTTTATATAATACTCTCCTACTAGACATGCAATAGAAATAACTGAATCTCTGATGGTATGAGGAAGTTAAAGGCTGATAAAACAATGTCCTTTAGTACTGACTATTATTCATGTTAAGCTAATTGTAATAAAACACAAACACACATCATCACTATTTTTGTCCAGACTATTAAATGCCAGCCTCATTTTTTTCTCGTGGTCTTTAAGGTACTGCAAAAATTCTCCAAAGTCCAATCTTGAATCCTCATTAGTATCTCCAGCTTTAAAAATGTCCTACAAGAGGGTGCCTGTGTGGCTCAGTTGGTTAGGTGACTACCTTCAGCTCAGGTCATGATCCTGGAGTCCCGGGATCGAGTCCCACATCGGGCTCCCTGCTCAGCAGGGAGTCTGCTTCTCCCTCTGACCCTCTTCCCTCTTGTGCTCTCTATCTCTCATTCTCTCTCTCTCATATAAATAAATAAAATCTCTAAAAAAAATGTCCTACAAGAAAGAAGAAACTCATTGCAGAAACATATTGCAAGTAAACCCACTGTAGCATGCTAACGTTGGCACATTTCACACATATTAATTATTGTATTAGTTTTTCAGTCACAGATACAAGGCTAAGAACATTTGTGATTTTTTTTAATTTGTGCAATACTAGAGTCAATAGCCACCATGTCATTCCAAATAATTCTGAATTTATAAGTAGGTATTTACCAGAGGTAAACAATGAATGCCTAGTGCCTTGAGAGAAGAAAGATACTAAGATACATAATCTTTGCCATCAGAAACCTCACATTCTATTAACTAAATGAGAGAAAATACTTAAATTTCTAGGAGGACTTAAGATGGTGGAGTCGTAGGGGTACCCTGGGCTTCCTCCTCCCTGGAACACAGCTAGCTCAACATCAAATCATTTTGAACACCTAGGAAATCAATCTGAGGATTAAGGAAACAATCTGCACAATTGGAGGGAGAGGACATGGCAGATGTGAGTTTCAGAGCCACGAATTGGGGGAGAAAAAAGCTGCGGTGCCACAGAGAAGAGGGAGCACTCTTCTTAGAACAAAGTTGGGAAGGGAGGGAGAGAGTAGCGGGAGGGTCTTTGCAAGACGTCGTGGTGTGCAAATCCCCTGGGTGGCACTGGGAGAGAAAGCTCCCCTTCCCAGAGTACATTTGGAAGAGGGCTTTTTTTTTAAGATTTTTTTTATTCATTTGAGAGAGAGACAGAAACAGAGCCAAAGAGCAGGAGCTGGGAGGAGAGGGAGAAGCAGGCTCCCCACGGAGCAGGGAGCCCGATGTGGGGCTGGATCCCAGGACCCCAGAATCACAACCTGAGCCGAAGGCAGACGCTAACTGACTGAGCCACCCAGGGGCCCCTGGAAGAGGGCTTTTGCCTCTCTAAGGACAAAAGGCCCACCAGGCGCCACAGAGCAGCAGTTCAACAGCAGGGGACAGAGGTGCGGGCAGAGGGCTGATAAACTGGTCATAGCTTTTCCCTGTGCATCACCATAGACTCCAGGCATCTGTACAGCCTAGGCAACTGCTCTTCTGGGACAGAACAGTGCTGGGCACAATGCTGTGAGGCTCTTCTCCAGGGGAGGGAACAGGTCCACACCTTGCCATGCCCTTTAAGATATGGAGTTTTAAAACCCAGCCATGGGCCAAAGATAAAACATAGAACTGTGGTGCCAGGCGTGCCCATGACCGGACACAGACAGATTGAGGGCATGGATCTGATGAAAGCCTGGGGCAGAGGAAAGGAGATTGTTCTCTTTTCTGTGAGGGCTGCCTAAACAGGGAGGCTGTGAGTACCCCTCCCTGGAGATGAGAGGGCGGGGTGACACCATCTTCCACCCCCCAAAGACACACCCTGTCAGACTTCAGAGGGAAACACAGCACCTCCAGTGGAGGCTGAAGTCCCTTACACCAAACCCTGGCCCCCTATGCCTGGCAAGGGCATCTTTACAAGGGCAGTTCTGACTGTGAGACAGAGCAGCGGGCCCCTCCCTCAGAAGACCAACACAGCCCCCCCTCATGTACCAGGTCTACCAATCACAGAGTGCCCCAAAGTCTCAGCTTCAGTTCTGGTGGAACTGGTTTTTTATTTTTTCTTTTCTTTTTTTCTTTTTCTCTTTGGAATCAGGCTCATATTTTTTCTTTTTCTCTTTGGAATCAGGCTCATTTTTTTTATTCATTTGAGAGAGAGACAGAAACAGAGCCAAAGAGCAGGAGCAGGGAGGAGAGGGAGAAGCTATAATTTGTTCAAATAAACCTTCTGCCCCTTTTTCCTGCTCTTCTTCTGGGACTCCTATGATATGGATATTAATTGCTCATTTGTTGGTTTGTTTATTTGTTTCCTTTTCTCATTTTTTGGATCAGGCTTCTTTCCTTTTTTCCTTCTTTCTTTTTCTTTGGACTCAGGCTTACACTTTTTTGTTTGTCTGTTTGTTGTCCCTTTTCCTTTTCTCTTTTCTTGGATCAGGCCTTCCCCCCCCCTTTTTTAGATATATCTTAACAAAAAATCAAAGCACACCTAGTTAAAAGTCCAAACACTCCCCCCTGCAAGGAAGGAGGACCTCTGCAGAGGACCGACATGTGGAAAAGAGCAGCCAAAACACAATAGCAGAGTGCACACAGCATATACCAGAAACACTTCCTGAAATGCCTGGCCCTGGACAGTGTATGACCCCTTCTTTTTTTTTTTTTCCATTCAAGATTTGCCCTCTTTAATACCCATCACCAGGCTAACTCATCCTCTCATCACCCTCCCCTCTAGAACCCTCAGTTTGTTTCTCAGAGTCCATAGTCTCTCATGGTTCATATATGACCCCCTCTTAATACAGTATTACTCTCAGGAGTAGGAAACATAACAAACTTTCATAACATGTGAAAGACAGAAACCTAGACATAATGACAAGATGGAGGAATTCTCCCCAAAAGAAAGATCAAGAAGAAAGCACAGCCAGGGATTTACCCAAAACAGATATAAACAATATATCTTAACAATAATTTAGAAAACAGTCATAAAAATACTAGCTGGGCTTGAAAGAAGCATAGAAGACACCAGAGAAACACTGGCTGCAGAGATAAAAGACCTAAAAACTAGTCAGGCCAAAATAAAAAAATGCTATAACTGAGATGCAAAACCAACTGGATGTAATCACAATGATGATGGAAGAGGCAGAGGATCGAATAGGTGATACAAAAGATAAAATTATGGAAAATAATGAAGCTGAAAAGAAGAGGGAAAGACAATTATTAGATCATGAATATAGACTTAGGGAATTCAGCAATTCCACAAAATGCAATTAATATCCATATCATAGGAGTCCCAGAAGAAGAGCAGGAAAAAGGGGCAGAAGGTTTATTTGAACAAATTATAGCTGAGAACTTCCCTAATCTGCGGAAGGCAACAGGCATTCAAGTCCAAGAGGCACAGAGAACTCCCCTCAAAATCAACAACAAAAAAAGTCAACACCAAGACATATCATAGTGAAACTTGCAAAGTACAAAGATAAAGAGAGAATTCTGAAAGCAGCCAGGGACAAAAAGTTGTTAAACTATAAGGGTAGCTACATAAGGTTAACAGCAGACCTGACCACAGAAATTGGGGTAGGCCAGAAGAGAGTGGCATGATATATTCAACGTGCTGAATGGGAAAAATATGCAGCCAAAACTACTATATCCACCAAGACTGTCAATCAGAATAGAAGGAAAGATAAAGAGTTTCCAAGACAAGCAAAGACTAAATGAGTT
>NW_027397071.1:10647358-10711585 GCF_003265705.2 Callorhinus ursinus | reverse complement strand
TCATTCTTTAGTAGGATGCTCTTTAGCCTCCATGTATTTGAGTTCCTTCCGACTTTCCTCTTGTGATTGAGTTCTAGTTTCAAAGCATTGTGGTCTGAAAATATGCAGGGAATAATGTCAATCTTTTTGTACCGGTTGAGACCTGATTTGTGACCTAGGATATGATCTATTCTGGAGAATGTTCCATGGGCACTAGAGAAGAATGTGTATCCCACTGCTTTGGGATGGAATGTTCTGAATATGTCTGTGAAGTCCATTTGGTCCAGTGTGTCATTTAAAGTCTTCATTTCTTTGTTGATCTTTTGCTTAGATGATCTGTCCATTTCAGTCAGGGGGGTGTTAAAGTCCCCCACTATTATTGTATTGTTGTCAATGTGTTTCTTTGCTTTTGTTATTAATTGCCTTATAAAATTGGCTGCTCCCATGTTAGGGGCATAGATATTTACAATTGTTAGATCTTCTTGTTGGATAGACCCTTTAAGTAGGATATAGTGTCCTTCTTCATCTCTGATTACAATCTTTGTTTTAAAATCCAATTTGTCTGATATAAGGATTGCCACCCCAGCTTTCTTTTGGTGTCCATTAGCATGGTAAATGGTTTTCCACCCCCTCACTTTCAATCTGGGGGTGTCTTTGGGTCTAAAATGAGTCTCTTGCAGACAGCATATGGATGGGTCTTGTTTTTTAATCCAATCTGATAGCCTGTGTCTTTTGATTGGGGCATTGAGCCCATTTACATTCAGGATAACTATTTAAAGGTATGAATTTAGTGCCATTGTATTGCCTGTAGGTGGCTGTTACTGTATATTGTCTGTGTTCCTTTCTGATCTATGCTGCTTTTAGGCTCTCTCTTTGCTTAGAGGACCCCTTTCAATATTTCTTGGAGGACTGGTTTCGTGTTTGCAAATTCCCTTAGTTTTTGTTTATCCTGGAAGCTTTTTTTCTCTCCTTCTATTTTCAATGACAGCCTAGCTGGATATAGTATTCTTGGCTGCATATTTTTCTTGTTTAGTGCTCTGAAGATCTCATGCCAGTCCTTTCTGGCCTGCCAGGTCTCTGTGGATAGGTCTGTTGCCAATCTAATATTTCTACCATTGTAGGTTACATATCTCTTCTCCTGAGCTGCTTTCAGGATTTTCTCTGTCTCTGAGACTCGTAAGTTTTACTATTAGATGCTGGGGTGTTGACCTATTTTTATTGAATTTGAGAGGGGTTCTCTGTGCCTCCTGGATTTTGATGCCTGTTTCCTTCCTCACATTAGGGAAGTTCTCTGCTATTATTTGCTCCAATATACCTTCTGCCCCTCTCTCTCTTTCTTCTTCTTCTGGGATCCCAATTATTCTAATGTTGTTTCGTCTTATCGTATCGCTTAGCTCTCGAATTCTGCCCTCGTGATCCTGTAGTTGTTTCTCTCTCTTTCTCTCAGCCTCTTTATTTTCCATCATTTGGTCTTCTATATCGCTGATTCTCTCTTCTGCCTCATTTATCCTAGCAGTTAGTGCCCCCATTTTTTATTGCACCTCATCAATAGCCTTTTTGATTTCGACTTGGTTAGATTTTAGTTCTTTTATTTCTCCAGAAAGGGTTTCTCGAATAACTTCCACGCTTTTTTCAAGCCCAGCTAGTATCTTTAAAGTCATGATTCTGAACTCTAGGTCCGACATCGTACTAATGTCTGTATTGAGTAGGTCCCTGGCTGATGGTACTGCCTCTTGTTTTTTTTTTGCTGAGGTGATTTTTTTCATCTTGTCATTTTGTCCTGAGGAGAATAGATGAATGAGAGAACAAAATGCTAACAGGTTAACAACGTCCCCAGCAAATAGACTCTATACAAATCAGAAAAGACCTGAAACCAGGGGAAAAGAAAGGGAAAGAAAGAAAAAAGAAAGAGAAAGAAAAAACAAAAACAAAAACAAAAAGATAAAAACAAAAACAGAACAATATAAGAAAAACAGAATATGATCAAATATGATCAGGCTAGTGCATAGATCAGTGCCACACACTAGATTTTGGGCGTATTTTGGTCTGTTAGAAGAAAGTGCCTCCTAAAATTTAAAAGGAAGAAAGACTTATATATGTACAAAATAAGGGTTGATACAATGAAGAGATGGAAGATGACTGTAAAGATGAAAATTATAAAAGATTTTATAAAAGGAATTTAAGATAAGAAGTTGTTTGAAAAAAGAAAGATTTAAAAAAAAAAAAGGAAAAAAAGGGAGAGAATGTGATCAGGCAGGAGATTAGAACAAAGCCATACACTAGTGATTTAGGGTATATTTTGATCTGTTAGAAGAAACTGTATCTTAAAATTTTAAAGAGAGAACAACTTATACATATATATATGCCAAAAATAAGGGTAACTACTATGAAGGGATAAAATATGATTCTAAAAATGAAAAATAAAAAATGCTTTTTTTAAAAAAAGGGATTGATAAGGTGTTGGTTGAAAAAGGGAAAAAGAAAAATTTTTAAAAAAACAGTTAAAAATTAACTTTGAAAAACTATGAATCATTGTAAAAAAAAAGCCATGAATTCTATGTGCAGTATTCCCCTAGCGCTGGAGTTCTCCCGTTCTCCTTGATCGATAAACTTGGTCTTGGCTTGCTGGCTGTTCGTGCTGATCTTCTGGAGGAGGGGCCTGTTGCCGTGGTTCCCAAATGTCTTTGCCGGAGGTGGAATTGCCCCGCCCTTGTCGGTCGGGACTACGCAAGCTGCTCAGGTTTGCTCTCAGGAGCTTTTGTTCCCTGCAAGCTCTCGGTACAGCTTTGGAGGACCAGGGTGAAAATGTGGCCTCTCAAGCTCCACCCGGAGGAGCCAAGAACTCGGGGCTCCGCTCCTCAGTGCGCCCCCAGAGAAAAGCAGTCACTCCCGTCTCCCTGGCCTCTGGCCGCACTCCGTGCTCACCCAGCCTGTGACCGAGAGTTTCTATCTCTGGCACCCGACCCCGTGTGGAGTCTCCAAACCCAGCAGATCCCTGCTGTGCACTCCCGTGCCGCTCCTCCCTGGGGAGGAAGGGGAGTCTCCCCAGCTCTGCCACTTGTTGGATCCCTGCTGTAGGAGCAGTGGCCCGACTAGGCCGCGGATCAGTTTATGGCCACTCCAAGCTGAGAGCCCGCGCCTCGGCTCCGTCTCTGCAGCCGGCTTCCCCACTCCAATACCTGGGAGCTCTGCTGCACTCAGGCACCCCCGGTTTTTCTGTGACCCCCAAGGGTCCTGAGACCACACTGTCCCGCCAGGTTTCCACCCCCCACTTAGCCACTGGAGCAACGTCCCTCAGCGGAGCCGACTTCTAAAAGTTCCGATTTTGTGCTCTGCGGCTCTATCACTTGTCAGAAGCGGCTGACGGAGGCCCCCTCCCCCGCCGTCTATCCTCCCGAATATCGTCTCGGATTCACTTCTCCGCACGTCCTACCTTCCAGTAAGTGGTCGCTTCTCTGTTCAGAGAGTTGTTGCTACTCTCTTCTTCGATCTCCTGTTGAGTTCGTAGGTGTTCAGAATGGTTTGATCCCTATTCAGCTGAATTCCTGAGACCAGATGAAATCCAAGTCTCCTACTCCTCCGCCATCTTGCTCCGCCCCCTCCTTGGAACCTTTTAAAAACTTTTATGTCAGAATCATTAAGTAGCATTTTCTACCAACTGGCTTGAATGGCTAATTCTTCCTCCTTTGCCAATAAATACATTTTTATTCTACTACAGTTAAATTTCTGGAAATTATTCTAATAATGGATGATTTTTTTGCCATAGTTCATTTACAACCATGATTAATCACATCTGCTCATTCAATACATATTTATTGTAGATTAAATTTGACTTAAAGTCATATACCAATTCTAAGAATACATGTAGGAACCATATGCTTTCCTATGCATTACATTTGCTAGTAAGTCACACAACAAATAGAGGCTAAAATGAAGAAAGCTTTTTGAAGTAGTACAAGGAAATTTTATAGTGAAGGACAATAGTTTTATTTTTATAAGGCATATAAAAATGCAGAAGTATAAGTTTTTTTAAAAATAAGAGCTTGCACAGGGTGCCTGGGTGGCTTAGTCAGTTAAGCGTTCCACTCTTGATTTCAGCTCCGGTCATGATCTCAGGGTTGTGGGTTCAAGCCCCATGTTGGGTTCCTGGCTCAGCGGGGAGTCTGCTTCTCTCCCTTTCCCTCTGCCCCTTGCACTTGCTATCTCTCTAAAATAAATAAATAAATCTTTAAAAAAAAAAAAACTTTCTCATTTTCTCAAGGATCAATGGGGTTCATTTCTCCAGGTGATTTACATTATCGAGAGAATTCAAATTAGAATTTTGAAACTTAGAATTCTTGTTTTTTATACATGAGAAAACATAGATTTAGAATGAAATGGAAAAATGTAAACTACCTAAGACAGTACCTAACACATGGCAAATGATCAATAAATGTTAAGAAGAGTTCTGTCACTCTTCTGCTTGCCTTGTCAATGGTCAAATGACTAGCCAGAGGCTTATCTGCACAGTTTATAACATTACTGGACAAGAGGCCAGCCTAATTCAAAATTGTGTATTATGTATGCCATTTCATAAAGTTATGGGTGAACTTTTCAACTCACCTATTTTTAATTAAAGTTGGTGTATATATATATAAGCCCACCTGTGGGTTCAACTGAGACTGCTGTCGAGGAGGGAGCTGCTCACACCACTGGGCCTTCTCAGACCCTCCCCAGCCACACTCCCATTCTAGTGTTTCAGAATCTCCCACATTCCTGGTAAAATCTGTAGAAGTGGAAATCTTTTTGCCCTATTTCCACCACCCTCCAACCCTATAGATATAAATTTGTGCAATAATAACAGCTAATATTTACTAAGTGATGATTATTATGTGTCCTCACTGTGCTAAAATAAAGCCTTACCTCGTTTAATTGTAACAACTACTCTATAAGGTGGGTTCCAGTTTTATTAGGGAAATTTACCCAAGTGGAGCCATGAGATTAAGATGCTGAAATGGTGTGGAGGTGAAGGTCATTGGACATACACAGTCAAGGAATTAGGAAGCCTGGGTGTGGCATGGTTCATATGTAGAAGTGGATGTGGAAGTCACCCAGGACAATGGAAGGATCTAGAGTGGAGATGAAGACTGTAAGCAGGTGCCAAATCTTCAGTGACCAAGAGGTTTATACAGAAGGTCAGGGAGTAGCAAAGAACAAAATGGTTAGGTCAGATGACAGATGGCATGGGCTTCAGTGAAGCCGGTGGTTGGAAAGGAGAAAGGAAAAAGAGGAGGAGGGGCTCCAATGCGGAGAGGTCTGCAAGACGGCTCCTTGGAGGAGAGCTGCTTCAGTAAGACATGCAGGGGAAGGCAAGGCTCTGTGAAGAGGTTTAAGTGCTGAGAGGCTGTTAACCACAAAAAAAAAATTCCAGGGGTCACAGAAAGATTTGGGTGGAAATGAGGGAAGGAAACTTTCTTCCTGCTACTTCCTTATTCTTCCTTAAGGAATTAGAGCACTGATAATAGATCAAAAACAATTAGGCCCACTGCTAAAACAGGAGAGTTTTACTGGGAGGAGCAAAAGGATTATAAATAGAACCCTAACAAGTGCACATTTCTTTCTGCTTACTAAGCTCTAAACTGGTTTTCTAGGCCCTGTCCCCGACCCCTCCCCTCAGAAGGTCCTATAGGAAACAGGGTAGCGCCCAAGAGGAAAAGAGGGCACTGGCAGCTTAAATTTGCCTATAATCTAGGTGTTTCTCAGCCTGAAATCCACAGACCCCTCAGGGTCTGAGTGTTTTCTATGGAAATTTTCTAATTTTGTGTTTTCTTTCTGAAGATAATCTGAAGGCAAATAGCATAAGCAACCAGATAACCACTTTATAACTAAGGCTTAATATTGACTTCATTGCCCCCGTGTATTTGTGTTCACACACAAGCTACTTTCAAATAATACCCCTTTCTTGAGGGCTAATGAAAAAAGAACAGGGGTTCACCTCATTGGCAATAATGCATTTTTTTGCCAAGTAAAATTCAGTGACATCAGAGCCCACTATAGGAATGACAGTTTTCACAGTATTCAAACAAAAAAAAAGAAAGTGGAGGAGAACAGAGCACACATAATTTCAGAATGCTTAACTCAAATTTATCAATCAATAGAATATTCATAAGAAAGTAGAAATTTAGTTTTAGCCAAATGTTATTAGTTATCCTATTAAATAAATGTTATTAATTAGAATTTCAGTGGTTTTTATAGTCTTGTGTTTAATTTGTATATCTGTTAGGATTTATGTTTATATAAGAGCTATAAGCATAATGATTTTATGCTTTTTATGTTTATATATATATCTAAGTAACATGATAAAAATGATTTAACTCGGGGCACCTGGTGGCTCAGTTGGTTAAGCGTCTGCCTTTGGCTCAGGTCATGATCCCAGGGTCCTGGGATTGAGTCCTGCATCGGGGGGTCCCTGCTCAGCAGGGAGGCTGCTTCTCCCTCTCCCTCTGCCCCTCCCCTCCACTTGTGCTCTCTCTCATGCTCTCTTTCTCTCAAATCAATAAATGAAATCTTTAAAAAAATGATTTAACTCGATCCTTGGTACAAGGATCGTTTTGTACAACTGTACAAGAACAGTTTTTCTTTAGAAGTTAATATGTAGGCATATATATTCAAGTTTGGAGACCCACTAGCCTAGATTGTGTTCAGAAGTCAAGAACTTCCAGTAGTCCAGCACAACTTCCCTCTTCGCAGACAGGAATAACATGGAGATCTGGGACCAAAGCCCCAGCTCAGAGTGTCCTCCGTGTTGTACACCCCCCTTGACTTTAACACATATCACTAGCATAGGAAGGTGGTCAGGCAGCCAGGAATTCAGAATCCTAGCCCTCTCACTTACTGCAGAGACACAACCAACAACAAGGTACACACATGCATGAAATTACTCAAGGTTAGACACTTCCTCCATCTTGACAAACCCCACAGTTAAATTCAGTCTTCATCTTACAAGACCTCTCAGCAGACTTCTCAGTTCTATATAATGACTCCCTCCTTGAAATACTTGACTCACATGGTCTCCCAAGAGACCATACTCTCCTGATTTCCCTCCCACTTCATTAAATGCTTTTCAGTCTCTTGTGTTGGCTCTTCCTGTACCTGACCTTGAAATGTTGCAATGATCCAGGACTCAGTCCTCAGAGCAGCTCTTATATACCCTCTACCTGGGGGATCTCAGCCTATAAAAAGCTTTAAATATATTATGCTGATGATGTACATCTCTACTCTGACATCTCCTCATGATTTACAAAACTACTACTTGCTATATCTACCTGGTTGTTTAAAAGAGACCTCAAATGTCCAAACCAAGAACTGTTGATTAATCACTCACCCTCCTTGACTACTCTCCAATTCTGCCTGATCTTGGCAAATGGCACCACCATTCATTTGGTTGCTCAAACCAAAATTCCTGGAGTCATTCTTGAATTCTTCCTTTACCTCACACTCCAAATCCAATTAATCAACTAGTTCCATCAACACAATTTTCCAAATGTATCTCTGTAATAGATTCTGTGGTGCACTGCTCACATCTCCCTCAGGACTGAGAGTAGCTAGAAGTACTGGTGATTGACAGCTCTTAATTGAGCCCTTCCCTTTGTGTTGCCCTAGGCAGAAAAGACTCACCTTGCTTGAAGTCACACCCTGGAGGCAGCCAACTTCAGTAAGTGGGGGAGGGGGCGGGGGGGGGGGGGTAATAAAGGCCTGGCCTGTTGCCTCAAAGAGGGACAACTCTAAAGAACTATCCCAGATCCACAGTTCCTTGAAATGTCTGAAGCCTCTGTTGCAACTCCATCACAGCTCATCTTCCCCCTCTGTCCAATCCTGCTTCCTCAGCTCTCACAGGTATTATCCCTAGGAGTACTCCCCAGTAAAATCTCTGCACACGAATCTTGAGTATTAGAGGCAGCTTTCATGGAACACAACCTATGACAGCTGGTACCAGAAATGGTCTTAGGAAGCGGATTCCACATGATACACACAGTCACTGGTGGTAGATGGTGAACTGTGATGGGAAGAGAATGCATTGGCTGATGCAGTACCTCAGTTTTTGATAACTTTGGGAGAAATACCAATTATAAGTACTATGGAATTGGATGGATGTTACTGCAGGCCATCAATGCATTGGAAAAAAGGCTGAGAATAATACAGCACCAAAAATGTGGCATAAATATACAAAGGAGTATTATTCAGGCTTAAAAAGGAAAGATTCTGATATCTGCTATAACAGGGATGAACTCTGAGGGTATTATGCTAAGTGAAATAAGCCAGACACAAAAAGACAGATCCTGCATGATTTCACTTACATGAAATACTTAGAGTAGTCAAAATCATAGACAGAAAGTAGAAAGATGGTTGCCAGGGGCTGGGGGGAGGGAGGAATGGGGAGTTATTTTTTAATGGGCATAAAGTTTTCATTTTACCAGATGAAAAGAGTTAAGGAGATAGATGGTTGCACAACATTATGAATCTGCTTAATACCAATGAACTCTATACTTAAAAATGGTTAAAAGAGTAAGTATTATGTTATGTGTATTTTATCACAATAAAATAATTGGGAAAAAATCACAGCCCAAAATAAATAGCACAGATTAGTACTTACAGACGTACTAAGGAATTCAAACGTGGAGGTGTCCATCATTTAATTCACGATTCTGAGTCCTACAAAAGCTAGATGGATCACAGTGGAGGATGACAGTGAACATCTGCTCAACCAAGCAGCAGAGGAGTCAATTGCAGCTATGGATCCAGAGGTGTTATCTTTACTAGAGCAGATTAACACAGCCTCAGGGACATAGAATATGGCCATTGATCTGGTGAATGTGTTGTTTTCCATTACCAAGAAGGAGAACCAGAAACAGTTGGCATTCCCATGGCATAGACAATAACATACATTTAAACCTCCTGCCTTCTGTCACAGAAGGACCTGGTCCATCTACACATTTACTATATTGATGATATCATGTTAATTAGACTAGATGAACAAGAAATAGCAATGAGGGTGTGCATGGGGGGCACAATCTGTTAAGTGTCCGACTCTTGGTTTCGGCTCAGGTTGTGATCTCAGGATCCTGAGATCGAGCCCTGCGTTGTGCTCTGTGCTCAGCGGAGGGACTGCTTGGGACTCTCTCTCCCTCTTCCTCTGCTCCTCAACCTCCACTCTAAAAATAAATAAATAAATCTTTAAAGAATAATAATAATTCTCTTATTAAGAAAAAAAAAAGAAGTAGCAATAGGTTGGAGGCCTTGGTAAGGTAAGGTACATACACTCCAAAAGGTGGGGGATTAAAATAGAGTAAATGAAGATTCAGGGATCTACCACATCAATTAAGTATTTCCAGGACCAGTCTGAAGCATGTCAGGTCAGGACATATCCCTACCACCACCAAAATAAAGGGCAAATGATTGCATCTCATACCACCTAAGAAGGAAACACACACCTGTGGCCTCTTTGAGTTCTGGAGGTAATATATGTCAAAATTAAGAAAAATTCTGTGACCCATTTCTGAGGAACAAGAAAGGTTAACAGCTTTCAATGGGGACCATAGTTGGAAAGAGCTCTTCAGCAGATCCAAGTCATGCAGCAAACAGCCCTGCCTCTTGGGCCACCTGTCCCAATAGACTCTGTGGTATCACAAGCATCAGAGGTAGGAAAAGATGCTGTGTGGGGTTTACAGTGAGCTCCAAAAGGAGAATCTATAGCAGAACTCTCTAACAGTTCCTGGTATGCTATGGGGCCCGGGTAGAAACAGAGTGCTTAAATATGGGACATCAAATGATATACAGCCAGAGTTGCCTATCTTGAGTTGTATTCTGTCAGACTCACCAAGTCATAAGTTTTGGTGATTCCAGCAGCAAACCATATGATGGAACAGTATATCTGAAACCAAGCCCAAGCAGAATCAGAGCACAAGCAAGCCCCACACACAAAAAGCGATGCAGATTTTCACACCCCATCACTGTTATACCATTACCTCTCCCTAAACCCACACTTGTAACTACATGGAGATTCAGTATGACCAGCTGACACAGGACTAAAAAGGATGAGCTCGATTCACAGATGCATTTCTTAGTATGTGAGTGCAAATTGAAAAAGGCCAGTTATGCACTACTCAGCACTACTCAGGAATAATCTGAAAGACAGCAATGAGAGGAAATCTGTCCAGTGAAAAGAACTTCAAGTAGTGTACCTGATCATTCACTTTATGTAAAAAGAGAAGTGGCCAGAGAACAATAAATATAGACTCGTGGACAGTGGTAAATAACTTGGTTAGATGGTCAGTGGCCTGGAAGCAAAAAAGATTGGAAAATCAGAGACAAAGAGGTCTGGGGAATATGTACAAAGATGGAAGTGGACACAAAGTAAAAATATGTTTATATTGTATGGTCACTCCCATGGAAGAGGTATGAAACAACCAAGTAGGCAGAATGACCCAGCCAGATAAAGTCAACCAGACTCTGTCAGCTGACACAATGAACACCAGTGACAACACAGTGGTATCGTAATGGAGTGGTCATGGCGGTGTAGATAGATCAATGGGCCAAACAGCACGGGCTCCCACTCACCAAGTCTAATATAGCTACTGCTGCTGCCAAATGCCCAATCTACCAGCATCAGAGACTAATACTGAGCCACTGACATAACATCATCCCTTCAGAAAACCAACCAACCACTAAGCAGCAAGTTGATTACTCTGGAACTATTCCACCCTGAAAGGTGCAGTGTTTCATCCAGACACATATTTTAGGTACATATTTGCCTTACTTGCCTGAGGAGCCTCAGCCAGTAGGATAATCCAATGATTAAAGAGTGTGTGATCTTTTGACATAAAATTACACATTACATTGCATTGGGCCGAAGGTCTTATTATACAGCAAAGGCGCTGTATAATGACTATAAGATCCACTAGTTCTATCACATACAGGAATCTCCGAACCATGGGAATATTTTGGACTTCTAACACATGCCTCTCACCAGTAGAGAGCTGAAACAAGTGGGGTGACATCTGAGGATTGTTTAGCAGTGATGGAGGGGAAATAGAATAATTTGTTTTCTCTTGAGATCCTGAAATTTTCACCTAACAGTTTTTAAATAATCAAGTCGAGACCAGAGAAAGAAGACATCCCTAATTTAGGCAAAGTACTAAATCAATCAGCTGATCCATGTCAACCCATGGATCAAGGTCTGATTCCCCCTAGACCTTTGGTGTCGGTGTCAGAAAGAGAGCAGCTCTGGGGACCTATCTGTACCTGTTTTTTGTACAAGACCCTGAAGCATGAACCTAGACTGTGCACAACCTGAGAAAAGAGAAGGTCTCTTACTCATGAATTCACAAAGGCTAACCTGGCCCCTGAAATTCTGAACGGGTTCAGTAAATGCTGAGTCAACAGAAACCTACTCAGTATCTCCCCAAAAGCCCAGGAGAAGCCTCTGGTCATTGTGGAATGTGTTCTAAGAGGGCTGAGAACGTGTTTCGCTGGGCTGCATTATTCTGCGCTGCGGGGACTCCCGCAAGCCAACCCCACCCTCACAACACCGGTCTGTGAAAGCAGCTCTGCAAAGAGCAAGTATGGCTTCACTCTCTACCCAACAACTGCCCCACGCTCTCGGTGCCACATTCCCTTGGTCACTCACATTCTCAGAGTTCAGACCAAATGAGGAGCCCCAGTTTTTCAGCCCCTCCTGGAGCTCCACGATGTCCACCAACCCGTTCCCGCCGCGGTCCAGGTCTTGGAAGAGGATCTTGTAGCTGAGGTAGTCATCGTCTTCCTGGCAGGCCACGGCGGGCAGCACGAAGCCCCGGAGCCAGCGCAGCATGGCCCCCCCCCCCCCCCCCCCCCCCCCCCGGCCGCGGCGGCGTGGCAGCTCGGCCGCCTCTTCTCTGGGTCCCGGCGACGGCGTCCCGCCCCTCCGGCTGCGCCACCTGCCGCCGCCCCGACGACGACGACGCCGGGCAGCTCGAGGCTGCAGGTGGCCCAGGCAACAAACCGACGGAGCCTCGGGGACGGTTGGAGCCGCGCCGCTGGGCTACGGGGCGCCGCTGGGAGAAACGCCGGAGGCCCGCCTCGTGGGAAACCGGGCCCAGGCCCCCCCGGAGGGCCGGCGCGCACCGGAAGTTGGAAGTTGAGGCGCCAAACGCGGCGGCAACCTGCATCCAGGACGGTCCCTGGCTTACCCGTTCTCCAGGGGGCGTCGGAAGAGCATCCGGGTGTTTCCCAGGGCAAACTGAGCGGCTGCGACAGGTGAGTTGCTCTGACCTGCGCCTCAGACGGGAGCATCCCGTGCCCCGGTGCCACCCCTCCTCTCGGGGGACGTCTGAAGAGGGCTCCAGTCTCTCCCCTACCGGCCCTCTCCCAGGGACCTTGGGGTTGTTTCCGGGAGTCCCCCTCTTCCTCACCTCCCACTTTCTCCCAGACCCACTGCAGCCTCGCCACTGCCCCCACTAGCCACCTTACAGAACTCTTTTGTCACAAAATCCAAAGGACACTTTAATATCTTTGTCTTATTTAATGCTGGTCCCGTTTAGACACTGCTGACCACACCTTTTTCCTTTGTCTTGTGGGACACCAGACATTGCTGCCAGGCCTCAGCCTCTTTTACAGGCTCCCACAAAGGAGCCTGAAACCTTCTAAAATTGAGGGTAGACAGGGTTAAGGGATTATGTAAAAACCTAGTTCTGTAATTTGTTGCACTGAAACTTTGTGTCCTCAATCTCTGGTCACATCTTTTGAAAGTCAGAGGCACAGTCTAATGACAGGCCCAGACCGGTGTTTTAAAAAATATTTTTTCTTGGAAAATTCCAAGTCTTGGACCACAGAATAAAATTAGCTTATTTCTTTTTTTTTAAGATTTTATTTATTTATGAGAGAGAGAATGAGATAGAGAGCATGAGAGGGGAGAAGGTCAGAGGGAGAAGCAGACTCCCTGCTGAGCAGGGAGCCCTAATGCGGGACTCGATCCCGGGACTCCAGGATCATGACCTGAGCCGAAGGCAGTCGCTTAACCAACTGAGCCACCCAAGCGCCCAAATTAGCTTATTCCTTAAAATAATATTAGGTATACTTTAAGATGTAATTTATTTCTTATAAATTTTATACTTCATTTTGTTAAATGCTAGATAAAAATAAGAACATTAAACCTACTCATATAGAAGCTCACCATCTAGTGTGCTCTGGTTCTATAAACAAATAAAACTCAAACTTAATTGCTATAATAAAGATGTGATCAAATGTCATAAAATATGTATTTTTAAATGAATGAGTTTTAGGAATTAATAATAAACAGAAAGCTATTAATAAAACTTTTAGAAAATATTGCAAGTGCTGAGCATTTATAAATATAAAAGACTTTTCTTTAAAAGATAAATAACTTTCAAAAGCAAATATAGTAACATATTGTGAAGCTTATAACATAGAAGTAAAATGTATAACAGCAGTAGTAAAAAAGATGGGAGAGAGGACATGAAGTCTGCTAAAAGATTCTTGCATTATATGTGAAGTAGTATACATTTTAAAATGTATGCAGGAAATCCTAGAGCAACCATTAAAAAAAACAACAACATGGAATTGTAGCTAATAAAACAACAAAAAGAGATAAAATAGAGTACTAAAAAATATTGTATTGACTCAAAAGAATGTAAGAGAAAAAAAGGAAAAAGAACAGGACAAACAAAACAAATAAGATGGTAGACTTAAAGTTAACCATATAGATAATTACATTAAACATAATATTCTATGCAGTCCAATTAAAAGGCAGAACAAGGAAGACCTAACTGTATACTTTCTACAAAAGTGAAATATAAAGATATATAGGTTGAAAGTGAAAGAGTGGGTACGGAAATACCATGTAAACACTAATTATGAGGAATCTGGGGTAGCTATATTAATAATCAGCCAAGGAAGACTTCAAGACAAGGAAGACATTTTATATGTTAGGAGGGTTGATTCAACCAGATGGCATAACAACCATAATGTGTATGCACATAATAACAAAGCTTTAAAATATATGAAGCAAAAATGGATAGACTGTGTGCAAAGAGAAATAAATAGATCCACAACTAGAGTCAGAGATGTCCATATCTTTCTCACAGCAATTGATAAAATAAGGAAACAAAGTCTGTAAGGATATAAAGACTTCAATGACATGATCAACTAATTGACATTAATAGAACAGTATACCCATCAACAGCAGAATACCCATTATTTTTACCTGCACATGTAAAATTCACTAACAAAGATCATATCCTGGGCCACAAAACAAGTCAATAAACTTTAAATGCCTGAAATCAGACAGATTATGTTCTCTGACCACAGGACAATTAAATTGGAAATCAATCAGCAAAAGATGTTGGGAAGTACCTAAATACTTGGAAATTAAACAATATATTTTTAAATAACACATGAATCAAGAAATCACAGGGAAATTGGAAAATGTAGAATGCAGCTAAAATAGTGCCTAGAATTAACTTTAGATGTTTGTATCAGAAAACAAGAAAATTTAAAATCCATGATCTAAGGTTTTACCTTAAGAAACTAGAAAAAGAAGAGCAAATTAATGCCAAATAAGTAGAA
Source organism: Callorhinus ursinus (assembly GCF_003265705.2). NCBI lineage: Eukaryota > Metazoa > Chordata > Mammalia > Carnivora > Otariidae > Callorhinus > Callorhinus ursinus. The sequence continues at coordinate 10,697,005 of NW_027397071.1, read as the reverse complement.
AGAAGGATTTTAAGTAGGCTTGAAATCAAAGAAATAAAAGACAATAAAGAAAATTAGTAAAACCAAAAGTTTTTTCTTTGAAAAACTTAATTATATTCATAAACCTATAACTAGACCAATCATGAAAAAAGAAAATACAAACTACCAATATCAAGGAGACATCACTACAAATTCTACGCATGCTAAAATAATAATAAGAGAACATTATGGACACTTTTATGTCAAAAGCTTTGACAACTTAGATAAAGTCTTTTCCCTGAAAGACTTATTATCAAAGCTGACAAAAGAATAAACAGTTTATCTATGTAAAACTAACATGAACATTCATACTTCGTGGTGAAAGACTAAATGTTTTCTCCCACTAAGATGGGAAATAAGGCAGGAATGTCTCTTCTCACTCCTTCTATTGAGTATTATACCAGATGTCCTAGCCAGTGCAATAAGATAAGAAAAGAAAAAGGGAAAGGCATACATACTGCCAAGAGGTAAGTTCAACTTTATTTATTCTTAGATGACATGATCATTTACATAAAAAATCCTAAGGAATCTACAAAAAAGCTACTTGAATTGATAAGTGAATTTAGCAAGGTTGCCAGAGATAAGGTCAATATAAAAATTAGTTTATTTCTATGTATTAATAATAATTGGAAAATAAAATTTAATACCATTTATAATAGCATCAAAAACTGAAATACCTAATGATAATTACATATGTGCAATATCTGACACTAAAAAGTGAAAATATTGTTGAAGGAAATTAAAGACAACTTAAATAAATGGAGAGCTATGTCATCTTAATAGATTGGAACTCAATATTGTTAAGAGTCCATTCTCTTCAATTTGATCTAAAGATGAAATGTAATCCCAATCTAAGTGCTAGCAGACGTTTTCATACAAACTGACAAGCTGATTCTAAAATTTATATGGAGGGGCGCCTGGGTGACTCAGTCAGTTAAGCATCCAACTCTTGATTTTGGCTCAGGTCATAATCTCAGGGTCGTGAAATTGAGCCCCAGGCTCCATGCTTAAGACTCTCTCTCCCTCTCCCTCTCCCTCTGCCCCTCCCTGCCCTCACTCACATGTACACACACTCTCTCTGTCTCTCTCTAAAAATAAATGAATAAACAAATAAAATTTATATGGAAATGCAAAAGATGTTGAGTAGCTAAAACAATTTTGAAAAAAGGTAAGTTTCAGAGTCGAGATAAATAAACCGACACAATTGATTTTCAACAAAGTGTAATTCAATAGAGAAAAGATAGTCTTTTCAACAAACAATGCTGGAACAACAGGCTATCCATAAGAAAAAAATGTGAAACTTTGTGTCTTGAAAAGACACTGTTAAGAAAATAGGCAAGAAGGGGTGCTGGGTGGCTCAGTTCGTTAAGTGTCTGCCTTCAGTTCAGATCATGATCTCCAGCTCCTAGGATTGAGCCCCACATGCCCCCCCCCACTCAGCAGGGAGTCAGCTTCTCTCTCTCCCTCTGCCCCTTCCCCCTACTCATTCTCTCTCTCTCTCAAATAAATACATAAAATCTTTTTTTAAAAAAGGAAAATAGGCAAGAGAAAGTCTGAGAGGAAAATGTTTTAGTACATAACTCTGACAAGGACTTGTATCCACAATACTAAAGAACACTTAAAATAAAATGTCACAAAGACAACGCAATTTTTAAAAAATGGGCAAAAGAGGGGCACCTGGGTGGCTCAGTCGTTTATCATCTGCCTTTGGCTCAGGTCATGATCCCAGGGTCCTGGGATCGAGCCCCGCATCAGGCTCCCTGCTCAGCGGGAAGCCTGCTTCTCCCTCTCCCACTCCCCCTGCTTGTGTTCCCTCTCTCGCTGTCTCTCTGTCAAATAAATAAATAAAATCTTAAAAAAAAATGGGCAAAAGATCTGAACAGACATTTCACAAAAGAAAATATCTGAGCGACCAATAAGCCCATGAAAAGTTGCTCAAAGGGGCGCCTGGGTGGCTCAGTTGGTTGAGCAACTGCCTTTAGCTCAGGTCATGGTCCTGGAGTCCTGGGATTGAGCCCCACGTCAGGCTCCCTGCTCAGCGGGGAGTCTGCTTCTCCCTCTGACCCTACCCTCTCTTGTGCTCTCTTTCTCATTCTCTCTCTCTCAAATAAATAAATAAAATCTTTTTAAAATTAAAAAAAAAATAGGGGACTGAAAATATACTTTAAAAAAAAAGTTGCTCAAAATCTTTACTTATTACAGAAATGTGAATTAAAACCACAAGATACCCCTGCATAGCCTCTAGGATGGATAAATTTAAAATACTTACAATGTCAGGTGGTGCAGAGGGTACAGAACAACTAAAACTAATATATTGCTGATGTAGGAATGTAGAGTAGTATAATCAGAAAACAGTTTAGTAATTTCTCATAAATTAAACATAAACCAGCAATTCTATCTCAGGTTTTTACCTTAAAGAAATGAAAATATGTGTCCAAAAAAAAGAACAATATTCATAGCAGCTTTATTTTTAATAGCCAAAAACTAGAAGCAAACATTCTTCAACAGGTAGGTGGATAACCAAATGATGGTATATACATGCAATGGAATAATACTTAGCAATTAAAAGGAATGAAGTCCTGATGCACACAACATGGATAAAACTCAAAAACATTACGGGAAAGAATAGAAGTCAGAATGTGATAATAGTTATATAAATGTATACTTTCATCAAAATTCATCACACTGAACACTTAAAATGAGTGCATTTTATTAAATATAAATATGCCTCAATAAAGCTGAATTTTAAAAGTTAAGCAACTAGCTATTACTATCTAAATATTGTAGAATATTTTCCCATACATACAGTATTCTTTTTGGGGGGAGGGGTTCTTTTTTTTAATTTAAATTCAATTAATTAACATATGTGTATTATTAGTTTCAGAGGTAGAGTTTAGTGATTCATCAGTCTTATATAACACCCAGTGCTCATTACATCACATGTCCTCCTTAATGCCCATTACCCAGTTACCCCATCCCCCCACTCTCCTCCCCTCCAGGAACCCTCAGTTTGTTTCCTGTCAAGAGTCTCTTATGGTTTGTCTCCCTCTCTGATTTCGTCTTGTTTTATTTTTCCTGGGTTTGTTTCTTTTAGTAACCAGAATCATGCTGTGTATTGTTCTTTGATGTGTTTGTTGGAGATGTTCTCAGCCTAGCACATTCCTTTTATCCACTAATTCCACAGAATTAGTGTCACTCTTTGGGTTGCTTCATCCTGCTATTATAATTATGCCCCCTTTTGTGCATAAACTTGAGCACTGGGGCTGGAATTGGAGGGGAAGAGTGTCATTTTGAGCCCTTGTCAATCTGAGGTGAAGGTGTGTTGACTTGGCATTGAGCAGGTGGCAGGCCGTGCATGCTGACTTGGGCAGGAGGGCAGCTGGGCTGTGAATTTGGGACCCACAGGCCAATGGCATCATGGGGATGTGTCTGGTTTTGCTCCTGGTCAGGAATTCCTTTAACCTTTGTTTTTCTGGGAAACTCTCTCTCTCCTGCTATTCTGAGTGAAAGCCTTGCTGGATAGAGTATTCTTGGCTGTAGATTTTTTCCTTTTAGCACTTTGAATATATCATGCCGCTTTCATCTGGCCTGCAAAGTTTCTGCTGAAAAACACACTGATAGCCTTATGGGGTTTCCCTTGTATGTAACTGCTTTCCTTTCTCTAGCTGCTTTTAAAATTCTCTCTTTATCACTACTTTTGGCCATCTTATTTACTTTGTGTCTTGGTGTAGACCTCTTTGGGTTGGTTTTGTTGGGGGCTTTCTGTGCCTTCTGGATCTGGATTTCTCTTTCCTTCCCCAGATTCAGGAAGTTTACAGCTATTATTTCTTCAAATAAATCTTCTGCCCCATTTTTCTCATTCTTCTCCTTCTGGGATCCCTATCATGCGACTGTTATGCTTGACAGTGTTGCTGAGTTCCCTGGGTCTATTCTAATTTTGAATATTTTTCCCCCTCTCATCTGCTCAGCTTGATTACTTTCCATTACTCTGTCCTCCAGGTTGTTGATCTGTTCTTCTGCTTCCTCTTGTTTGCTATTCATTCCAGGTGGTCTACTTTTATTTTCATTTAGTGAGTTCAAGTTCTCTAATTGGTTCTTTTTTAGGTCTCCTATCTCTTGGTGGAGGGTCTCATGGAGGTCCTGCACTCCTTTCTCAATTCTAGCAAGTATCTTTATGAGCATTACTTTAAATTTGCTATCAGACATATATAACTTATCTCCATTTGGTTTAGGTCTCCTGCTGTGATTTTGTTCTGCTCTTTCATTTGGGACATATTCCTCGGTCTCTTCATTTTGCCTATTGCTGTGTCTGTTCCTATGTGTTAGGAAAGTCAGCTACATCTGCCCTACTTGAAGTAGTGGCTTTAGTGCTTCAGGGGTTTCTCTTATGTGTGTTGCTACAGGGGTGTCCTACCATTGTGGAAGAGCTGTGCTTGCCTTCAGTCCAATCTGTGATGGCTCTTTGCCTGTTGTGGGCAGAGTCTGGTGCCTGTGTTGTTAGTGGGCTGGTCCAGGGCTGCCTTGGGCTTGAGTTGAGTAAGACCAGGTGTTTGCTAGAGATAAAGTAGCACCAAACTGCAGGGCACTTTCCCTGTGTTGTGCCCTGAGCAGCTTTCATTGGTTGGTGGGACCTGCAGTCAGACCAGCTGCCTGGCCCCAGCCACTTCTGGGGCTGCAGTCAGACTGGTGTATGTGGTTATCTTCCCCTCTCCCTGGAGCAGGACTCACTCTGGAGTGGTGTTGGCTCTTGTCTGGGCTGCTTGCTCACTACCAGGCTTGTGACCTGCTTTGATGGGATCTTACCAAGAGCAGTCAGAAGGGGTGGATCTGCTTCACTGTGGCCTTGTTTCTACATCCAGCTATGGAGAGTCTGTTCTGCCAATCTTTGGGTCACTTTCTGGGTTATTTATGCTGATGGGGATGCTCTCTAGGTGGCCATGTGGCAAGAGGTGAGCCCAGGGTCCTCCTACTCCACCATCTTCCAGCAGCCTCTGCTCTATATACAGTATTCTTTACAGTTTGGGTTCATTATAGATAAAAAGGGAAAGTATAGTTGGAATGTAATCAAATTGCTCACCAGAAAAAAAAAATTGCATTTATTGTATTTTGGCCATTTATGTTTGTCTCACTACTTAAAGCCAAGAACAGAGCATTATTCAATTTCCCCAGCATTTAGCAGAGTTCCAGAAAGAAAAAAAAATTCAGTACTTAAAGTGTAGAGTTATTAAATCTGAACAAGATTAGACTCTCCAGAGGGATCTTAATCCATTTGACCCATAAACCTTCTTCTAGGATTTAGAGTGTGTTTTGTAAGGGGAGAAACTTAGAATTTCTCCATACTTTTGTTTTGTTTTGTTTTGTATTTTTCATCTCTCTATCCCATTCTTCACCAAACCATAACATTAAACATAGAATTAAAAATACTAGGTGTTTACTCAGACACACTTGATCTTGAATCCCAGCTCTACCACATACTAATTATGCAACCTCAGACAAATTACTTTTCTAAAACTCAATTTTCTCATTTGTAAAATGAGTTTAATAATTATACCTACCTTGTAGGATCATTATTAAAGTTAAAAAAAAGGATGTAAAGTGCTTACAACTGGACTACTGTAAGCATTTGAAAGTTTGCTATTACTACTTTATTAGGAAGTCACATCCTTATGTTACAGACAAAGCTTTATTGGGGCTCATACTTGAGACAAGGGAGACAGCACAAAGGAAAGTGTCCTCAGGCTAGCTCTTTAAGGAGAGGTCAGGGACAGTTTTAAAGAGACTGGGGTGGGGGGGAAGGGTGACATTTAAGCATGTAGAGATGGGGACTTATCAGTGCCTACTCACTTAAAGATCATGTTTTGTCATACATGCATGTCTGGTTAGCATACTAAATCTCTACCTCCCAGGCATGAATTTTTTTAAAGATTTTACTTATTTATTTTTTGAGGGAGAGATCACAGAGGGAGAGGGAGAAGCGGACTCCGCTGACCAGAGAGTCCGACTCGGGTCTTGATCCCAGGACTCCGAGATCATGACCTGAGCTGAAGGCAGGTGCTTAACCAACTGAGCAACACAGGTGCCCCACCTGGAATGATTTTTAACATTATAATGAGGGGGAAAGTCAGTGAAAGGTCAGTGCTGGGGTCCATTGTAGGTCAGACTGGTCTGGTCTGGTTCTCCCAGGAGCAAACTGGTGGTAAGCTGGGCTGTGGGGCTTGATTCTTACTTGTGGCTTCTGGCTTCCTGATGGCAAGCAGTACCTGTTAACTGGGCTAGAGAACTGGGCTACTGTGGTTTTTTTTACGAGAGTTTCTGGATGAGGAGCTTGAGCCCGGTCCCTGCTCTGTCTCACAGCAAGTATATGGAAAATTTCTTTTCTTGTATTTTGTATTTTGTATTTTGAAAATTTCTTTATTTGTATTTTGTAAAATACAAAATAGTGGGCTATTTTGGTGTAATAGTATCAATTGTTTAAAAAAATCACTTGGGAGCTATGGCAGATACTTTGGACTGCTACTTCCAACCTTCATTCTGCATTTGTGTTTGGAGACCACAGAGTGCTCAAAACTGTATTTCTAAACTCCTTTGAAGCTAGCGTTCTGCAAGAAAATTAGATTCCCTCCAAAAACCTTACATAGAATTTGGAAAGAGGAAGTAAGACAGCTTCCTTTTGCTGTTTTAGTCAGCATGCAGGGTCATGAATATTAGTGTTTAGACCAGTTTTTGTGCCTGGACTCAGCATTCCAATGCTTATTCACCAATTTCATGCATATCTTGAAGCAAATCTGACAGTGGTGGTGGTAGCTATAGCAACTTTCTGATCTCTGAATTGCAGCTCTGTTCAACTCATCAATCTAGTTCAGGAATCATCTTTATTTTTTCTACAAAGGGCCAAACAGTAAATATTTTAGGCTTTGTAGATCACATATGGTCTCTGTTTGTTATTTTTTGTTTGTTTTTACTACACTAACCATGAAATGAAAATTTAGAAATTGGACCTCATCAACATTTAAAACATCTGTTCATCAAAAAACACAGTTAAGATAGTTGATGTTCAAGTCCCAGACTGAAAAAGAGATATTCATAATACATATAGCTAACAAATGACTCCTATACAGAATTTTTAAGACTCCTACAAATCAATAAGAAAAAGGCAAACAACCCAATTAAAAAATTTAGCAATTAGAGAAGACTTGAACAGGCACTTCACAAGAAAGAATATCCAATGGCTTCTTAATTTATGTGTAACAAAGGTGTTTTTTAAGTTAACTGGATTCCAGAGGCTGTTGTATGTTTTTAACTTTTGAAAGTCTGCAGTTTTGATAAATCTTAAATAAGACTTTATTGCTCTAATAATAATAGTTAAATTGACTTCTCTGTTTTCTGAAATGTAAAAGTACTTGTTCAAGCTTCTTTGTTCCTTTAATAATTCAGAAGAAACCTTTGGAATTTCCTCCATCCTCTGTTCATAAATATATAAGAACTTCTAACATGGTTGAATATTTATTAAAATAGTTTAAGACATCAAGCCACAGGAAAAAAATTAAAAAATAAAATAATTTAAGAATTTATTTCTAATTTGAATTAACAAAAGTGCCCATCAGATTAGATAAATCTGTGTATGTACATGGTGGAAAACCATATAGGAGTAAACATGAATGAAATAAATTTATGTAGATTAACAATATTGAGTGAAAAAGCAAGTTTTACAAGATATAGATAATATATAGTTATGAAAAATACTTATGAGTACACTCATACATAGACAAAATTTTAAATGTGCATAGGAATGAAACACACCAACTTCAAGATAAGGATTACTTTTCAGGAGGGGAGAGAAGGAAAGGTAACGTTTGAAGCAAAAAGGTAATGTTTGAAGTCAAATAGTATTGTGAATACATGACTGATTTATCATTTTCTTTGTGAAATGCTACATATTTAATTTTAAAATATATATATTTAACGGGGCACCTGGGTGGCTCAGTCGTTAAGCGTCTGCCTTCAGCTCAGGTCATGATCCCAGGGTCCTGGGATGGAGTCCCGCATCGGGCTCCCTGCTCGGCGGGGAGTCTGCTTCTCCCTCTCCCACTCCCCCTGCTTGTGTTCCTTCTCTCGCTGTGTCTCTCTCTGTCAAATAAATAAAATCTTAAAATATATATATAATGATATATATATAAAGACAGAACCAGTTTACTCTTTTTTTAGTCAGACTGGCAAAAACTGGTCATGGAAGCATTTAATAAATGACAGATTAATTCAATAATAATTGTTCCCTTTCCAAATATCAATGATTTGATGATACTACTTTCAGAAATAGTCCACATTTATTTTTTTTTAAGATTTTATTTATTTATTTATTTATTTGAGAGAGAGAGAGAGAGCACAAGCAGGGGGAGAGGTAGGGAGAGGGAGAAGCAGGCTTGGCGCTGAGCGTGGAGCCCAGCCTGGGGCTCAATCTCATGTCCCTGAGATCATGACCTGAGCGGAAGTGAAAAGTCGGCCACTTAACCGACTAAGCCACCCAGGTGCCCCCAGAAATAGTCCATAATTTAAAATGATGTTTGAATACATGTATCCGGGACAATGAAAGTAAGCCAAAATTCTATTTAACATAGACCTAGTCCTAAAAATCAAGGAGATGCATAGACACAAGTCAAGATTTCTGAGAGAATTTATAGCTGTGGTGTTCTTTAATTAAATGACAGGTTTGGAACTGTTTCTAATTTATCTTATTAGTAATAAGAGAAAGAGGAGTACTTTGTCTTCTATATATTAAATAGGAAGACAGCATATGTATTATATAATACCTATCACATTGTGGGTACCTAAATATTAAACTACAATCAACATTTTACATCTTTACCCCTCTGTCAACTTTGATGCTTAAAAAAATTGTGATTATACGTGTGCATATATGTATGTGTGTGTATCCTTTTATATGTGTGTATCATTTTGTGTGTGTATGTGTATAGCATATTGGTATATACATACACATATACATATACATATTTATTGTCTTACTTTATGGTTAACTGGAATAAAACACCTGACTGCCTATAGAGCATTTATTGTGCGTAGAGGAGAGTTTAGATTTTACTTCCCTCACTCCCTTAGCTTATTAGAAGCCAATTCAAAGATTTGTTGAGCCCTTGGAAAGGTAGATCCACCCATCTAATTCACAGAGACTCTTCTCCATTACTGCTTCTTCCCTCCACAGACAACTTTGCAGGATCAAACCTATCTGGGCCACCCTGGGATTAGACTTTTCATGTCCATATATAAACTTCTATATATTAATTGAATTGTATGCAGAAATACTTCTGTCTTTATTAACAAACAAAATAATGGGAAAATATATAAGCTCCAAGGTTAGAGTCAGAACATCTCTCCAAATCTAGGTACGGAAAGGACATAACAATTCCAATTTATATGCCACATTGCTATTTGCAAGTTGTATTCTAAAAAATAGAGAAAAAAATAAATGGCAAAATACTTTAAATGAGTTCAGTGGATCTGATCCACTGGCAAAATGTTTCAGATCCCCTGAAGGATTTAAAGTACTTCACCAGTATGTAGTTACTTTACGTCAATACCTGATCTTGATAGTCTGTAGTTATTGAGGGGTCCAGTTTGCCATTTACCCCTCTCTGTTGTAGAGTAAAAGCTCTCATAAAAAATTTAATTTCTAATTGTTTTTAATAATGAAATATGGTAACATACTAATTTCACTTGAGGCATTTGATTTATTTTAATCTCTTTTTATGTGAATTTTAGAAGCTGAGTTATAAATTAATTAGAATCCTTCTATTAATAAATCCTACTAAGAAAAATTGGGAATCCAACTAGAAAATTGACTTGGTTTTGTCACTCAACCTTATGTTAGTTGTATATTCACATTAATTTTAATTTTTAGGAAATCTAATTTAACAATTTAATTCCATCATTAATAGTTTATTAAGTACCCTATCCCAAGGATCCTCTCCTCATCCTATCCTAAGGAAATTCATCTAATTTCACAGCAAATTAAATCATGCCACTTAACAAGAGAGAAAAAGACTATATGAATTATTCTTTTGAGTTTCAACACTCTTTGTAGTGAGAGCAGATTTTAACTAAATTTTAATAACCTTGATAAGACCTAACTCCAAATATTAGAGTAACTGAAAAATCCATAATCTATAAAATGACAGAAATATTTCGTCCTAAAAAACACTGAAAAGAGAGTTGGTCCAATCCAGTTACTAGTTGTTGGCTATAATATAAATTGTATAATTTATTTTTTTTACATTTTCAAACCGGTTTATCGTCTCATATCTCCATTTTTTATTAAACAATTAATAAAATTTTATTGAGATGTAATTTACGTATTATATAAGTTAAAGGTATACACTTGATTTGATACATTTATATATTGCAATATGATTACCACTGTAACATTAGTTACCACCTCTATGGCATCATATAATTATCATTTCTTTTTTGTGGTGAGTACCAGTAAGATCTAGTCTCTTAGCAACTTTGAAGTCTATAATACAATATTGTTGACTATAATCTCTATGCTGTGCATTAAGTCTTCAGGATAAATTATATAATTTATATTTCTATCTCATGAAATCACAATTTTGGAGCCAATACAATTTTTAAAATGTAGCTATATATACCTACAATCTTAAATATCTTTGGCCTATTCTCTCTCAACATAGATTGAAAAGATAGAGCAAATTTGCAACAACATGGATGGACCTAGAGGGTATTGTAAGTAAAATAAATCAGACAGAGAAAGACAAATACCATCTGATTTCTCTATATGTAGAATCTAAAAGAGAAATGAATAACCAAATAAAAAGCAGAAACAGACCCATAAATACAGAGAATAAACTGATGGCTGCCAGGAGGGATGGGCAAAATGGGTGAAGGGAGATACATGGGAATAAAAGGTACAGCGTAGAGAATATAGTTAATGATATTGTAGTAGCATTGTATGATGACAAATGACAGCTACACTTGTGGCAAGCATAACGTTAACAGTGTATGTCAACTATACTTCAACAAAAAAAATAATTACATTTTTTAAAAATAGAGGCAAAAGACAAAACAAAACCTCCAAAGGGCAAAGAAGAATAGTACTTATTCTTCTACTTATTCTTCATATAAGTTTAAGATTTCAAAGGGGAGTTCTAGCCAGTCCTTATTCTTAAAGAATGGAGTTTAAAAGCACAGTATAAAAGATAGAAAAAAATGTATATGAACTCATTAATATAAGAGTAAAAAATATGAACCTTTTATTTTAACACAGTTTTAAGAACAAGGGTTCTCAATTTTTTCTGATTTAATTTGTTCACATTGGTGACTTTCTTGTAATTTTTAACAATATTAAGAACTAAGAGTAAGTTAAAAATGTCTGTATCCACAAATAAGTGTTCAGGAAGGGAGCAATAAGTCACCAGTATTCCATTAACAAAACCAGTAGAAGACTGAGGTGTTCTGATGCCATGTAATTTTGTTTAAGACAGAACTATTTTGTTTTGTTTAGTTTACAGAAAGAAAAGGGGTTCGGGGTGCCTGGGTGGCTCAGTCGGTAAGTGTCTGCCTTCGGCTCAGGTCATGATCCCAGGGTCCTGGGATTGAGCCCCATGTCAGGCTCTCCGTTCAGCGGGAAGGCTGCTACTCCCTCTCCCACTCCCCTTGTTTGTGTTCCCTCACTCTCTGTCTCTCTATCAAAATAAATAAAATCTTAAAAAAAGAAAAAAAAAAAGCGGTTCAAAAACACCACTGTTTTCCTCTTAATTATAATTTTAAATGCATAGGTTTTCTTTTAATGCTTTCAAACAGATTTAAAATATGCATACAAAACAATGTTAGGTTTTTAAAATAGAAAACAGAAAATGCTGAAAAACTTCAAAAATTCCAATTTTCCCTAACATAAAAATATATTAGGTTAATAATATAATTAGGTAATATTAGATAATATAAATTACATCTTAATCCATTTAAATGCAAATTTCTGGTGAGTATTCATTAAAATTTGGAGAAGCTTAAATAGACTTTCTGAATATTAAAGATGTCAATTCATAATGAATTTATAAACTATAATTCTGGCTTACAAAATATTAAAATTCAGTATTTAATTCTGATTTGTATGTTTATCTTTTTGGAGGATGGATATAACATCTTTTCATGCAATCCTCTAGAAATTTAAGAAGAAAGCCAAGACATTTCTATGCTTATAAATAAATGTATATAAAATGGCAGTTCACAATTTCATTTCTACACTATTTCTAAGAGTGGTTTTATTGACTCATAAACCATACAATTTATGCATACTGAAGGAAGCAACTTTAAGAAATTTGGAGTCATGCCGCTGAGAAACCTTATCACTCCGCTGCTTTTATAAATTTGACAAAAGACGCTGATCATATTTAGCTGTGGGACTCCCATTATGCCTAGAAAATGAAAGGGAAGGAAAAAGCCTAATTAATTTGATATTTAGCTTTTTTCAAACACTAATGAAGGTAAAACACATGTTAAAACAGAAATTTATATATATATATATATAATTACTTAAATTCTTTCACAAGAAGTTCCAAGGGAACATCTCTGGTTCATCATATTATATAATCAGAGACCCTAATGGAACTATTTGATGCTCATCTCTTTGTACTTTTCTTTCCTTTAGGAACAAATTCTGTCCACTGGTGGTGAAATTTACTTATAGTTATTGTAGACATAATTTTTAAAACTAGCTAGACACACAGAGGTACCTTTATTCAACATCTTATTTCTTAGGAACAACTCAAACTCTGAAAAAACTCAAATATGTTTCTCATTCACTACTTCTTTTCTCAGGGAGTGGCTCCACCATTCATCTAGCTGTTGAAACTGGAAACCTGAAAGGCATCCATAATGTTTCCTTCATCTTACATATCCAAACAGTTACCCATCAGTTTTACTCTCTAAATAGCTCTCAAATCTATGCATTTCCCTACAGGTCCACTGCCATGTCTCCAAACTACCATCATCTCTTGCCTAGTCTTTTACCATAATCACCTCTTTCATTTTTTTCTCCATACTTTAACCAAAGAGAACTTTTAATAATGCAACTCTGAAACTCTGATTATGTTACTCTGCTGCTTCAGTAATTCCCCATTATACTTAAATCCAGTAGGGTCTAGCCTGTTTCCTCCTCCCACCTCACTTGTACCACTCCCTTGCTTTCTGCACTTTAGCCATAGAGGCCACTTTCAGTTTCTCAGATGTCCCCAAATCTTCCCTCTTAAGGCTAGTTGCACATGCTTTTCCCTTTGCCTGAAAGCAACCCCCCCAACCTTTGGCTATTAACCCTGTCTCAGCCTTCAGTTCTCAGTCCAAGCAACACTTCCCCAAGAAAGTCTTCCAGAACTGCCTCAGCTCCCCCCATGGTAGTAATTAGAGAACTCCACTTTTCCTTTGTAGCTCTCATCACAGTTTATGCATTTTGTGTCCATATTTAATTAATAACTATCTTCCCTGATGGACTATCAATTCCATGAGAGTAGGGACCAATGTCTTTTTGCTTACTCAAACCCCACATGCCTGGCACATTACATAGTACTGGGAAATATTATCAGATTCTTTAGCTAGCATTTTTCTCCTAAATCATTATACCATGTTCCCAAAATTGACATAGCTAAGTTAAGTAAAAAGTTTGTCTGTTGCTATTTGTTTTCATCTAAACATTTCCTCCCTCCATCCTTTCCCACCCAAAATAAAATAATTCCTTTGAAATCTAGAGAAAGTCCCTTGAAATTTTAGAAAATACTTACTCACCATGGATTTCTTGGAGAATGTTCTATTACTACATTCATTTTGGGCCTTTTATTTTTTAGTAGAAGCTAATAATATTGCTTTCAATTTCTATAATTTTGTAAAAGAATATGGAACAGGCTTACTTTTTTTCTGATGTTCCCCATTGATTTACCCCATCTCATTATTATGAAAATTGTAAACTACAGAAAGAATAGTACAATGAACATTTGTATACTCACCACCTAGTTTCAAAATTTGACATTTTGCTGTACTTATTGTCTCTTTCTCTTTTCTCTATACACATGTGTGTATATATGTGTGTGAATGTATGCACTCTGAAGGCAGTTACAAACACCATGAACATTGCAACCTTAAAAACTTCAACATATCCTAAAAACAAAGACATTAATCTACATAACCCAAATCATAATTATGCCTTAGAAAATTAAAAATAATTCTTTATCTCACCTTGTTAAATAAAGGTGAATACCTTTATCTAATATCTCCTTATTAAAATTTTCCCAGTTGTCCCAAAAACGTCACTTAGAGCTGGGTTTGTTTTTTCCAAACTAAAATCTAAACAAAATTCACTCATCACACTGGTTATGTTTCTTTAGTTTCCTAATCAAGACTAGTACCAGTCATTCCCTCGCAACCACCACTTTTTCTGTAAAAATGGCTGTTTGAATAACCTAGGCCAACTGTCTTATAGAATATCCTACATTCTAGATTTGTCTGATTCATTCTTAATAGTATCATTTAACTTATCTCTTGATCCCCTGTATTTCCTTTAGGTCTAAAAGCATTGCCAGATGTCAGTAAAACATTTTGGGCAAGAGTACTTCATAGCAGATGCTATGCTATGTAATATGCACTTCATATTACATTACATTAAGAGGCACATTATGTCAGAGGTTTTTTTATTTTACTGTTGCCAATGCTGGTTGCCAAGTCGGTCATTTGATTATAATGATGACCACCCATTCTCTCCATTGTAAAGGTAGGTTTTCCTCCTTGCAATTAGCAATAACTCTGATAGATGATACTGTGGCATCATCATGTGAATATACTATTCCCTAACTCCCTTTAAATTAATAGCTTCAATATCAGCTGATGATCCTAGGACTGAGATACCGATTTTAAAATATCACTTCCCTATGCACTAAAAGGAAGAATAGCTGATTACAGATTTGAGGGCAGGTACAAGTGACCATGAGACATCATTAAAAAAAAAAAAACAGAAGAGCTCAGAAATAAATATAGAGATGTCAAAAGAACAAAGGAGGATTTTCAGTTCTAGTTATGACAAAGTAGTTTGTTTCAGACTAACCCTACAAATAAAAATAAATATTAAAATATGAACAAAGTACATGAAATCATTGTTTGAGAGTAATCAATGCAAACAAGACTAGGGTCTGTGAGAGGAGGTAAGCACTAATTTCACTCTGGTTTTGTTTTTGTTTTGTTTTTTTACCTTAGGTCATTTGACAATTTTCAGCATGAGAGAATAGGGTCCACATCGAAAAAATGAGTGTTACTGAATGGAGGACAAAAGATGGAGTTCAAGGATGCCAATGTGCCAGATACTTGAGGAACAAAATCTGAAATGGAGCTAATACTAGTGAAGTGAGTCCAAAAGTCTCTGTGCAGTTTTCCCTTGAGGCATTGCCAACTCTAAAATTGCACTAAGTAAGATTACAAGAAAACCACAGAAAAGACCAGGTAGAAAGCTAAAGATGTAGGAAAGGACTTTAACAGTAACACAATGCTAGATCATAAAGGTTGGAGTTCAAGTCCAAAAGGTAAGGTGAGGCACTTTGGTAACCACTCTAAGCTTTCAGATAAGACCCACAAAAATTACTGTCTAGGGGTAAGGACCATACTCTAAGGATAAGTATCTTGCAGAAAGATCAGAGCTGAAATAAATTATCTCTAACAAATCTAAAACCAACCTTCAACAGATTTAGGTTGATCTGCCTATACAATAGCTACCTACCAGAAGAAAGGTTAGTCCTATTTGGAGAAAAAAAACATCATCCAGAGTTTACAATTTTTCATACAAAATGCTCATCATTCAATCTAAAATAATGAGGCATGATTTTTAAAAAAAAAAGATCAAATAACTGAAAACCTAGAGAGAAAAACAGACAACAAAACAAGTATTAATATATTAAATTTAAAATAATTGTGATTAATATGTTTAAGAAATTAGAGAAAAAGATGGAGACTCACACAACACCTAGTATCTTTTTTTTTTTTTAAGAATAAAAATGTAAAGGGGTGCCTGGGTGGCTCAGTCAGTGAAGCATCTGCCTTCAGCTCAGGTCATGATCCCGAGGTCCTGGGATCAAGCCCCACATCGGGCTTCCTGCTCAGCGGGGACCCTGCTTCTCCCTCTCCCTCTGCCATCCCCCCCCCACTTGTGCTCTCTGGCTGTCTTTGTCAAATAAATAAATAAAATCTTTTAAAAAAAGAATAAAAATGTAAATTTTTCAGTTTGAAAAATATACTAAAGTTAAGACATCAATGTACTGGGTTCAACAGCAAATTAGACAAAGCAAAACATAAGATTAGTGAACTTTAGAAGACAGGTGCAGTAAGAAAAAACCATACCAATTGAAGTGCAGAGAGGGGGGAAAGGGGAATATAAAATACAGAAAAGAACATAATAGGTAAATAGGACATGAAGAAAAGATCTAACATACATGTAATTAGATGTCAGAAGAAGAGAGAGACAACAGGATAGAGCAATATTTGAAGAAATTTTGACTGGGAATTCTCTCAAGACTGACAAAAGTCATCAAACCACAGATTTTAAGAACAGGAGGAAGAAAAGCAGAAAACAAACCACATTTTAGGCACATATTCAAACTGCTGAAAAATAGAGACAGAAGGAAAAATCTTAAAAAGCATGGGGTGGGGGAGACAGTACATTAAAACAGCAATGATAAAACTGTTGGCTAACTTTTCAACAAAAAGTATGGAACTCATAAGACATCGGAATAATAGCTTTTACTGTGCCATAAAAGGAAACAAACAAAAGCTGAGAAAATCTGTTGCTAATAGACCTTCCACTGAATAAAGAATTCTAAAGGGAATTCTTTAACTAGAAAAATAATGATCCCAGGTGGAAGCAAGAAGATTCTGGAAGTAAAATAGTCAAAAGAGAATAAAATATAAATTAACATTGATTTTTAAAACAATAATGTGTTGTGGGGTTTAAAATATATACTGAAGTAAAATATATGGCAATAGTAGCACAAAAGGGTGTGCAGTGTGAATGAAGTAAAACTATTGTATTAGAAACTGGTAAAAAAAGAAGGAAGGAAGGAAGAAGGAAGGAAGGAAGGAAGGAAGGAAGGAAGGAAGGAAGGAAGGAAAAAGAAAAGAAAAAGATATTGGTAAAAAATACTAATTTAAGGTAGGCTGTAATTAACAAAGGATTTACCTTGGAATCTCTAGGGTAACAGAAGAAAAAAGAATATATAACTAACAAGCTAATAGAGAAGAAATATTGAAATAATGAATATACTTAATTAATTCAAAAGGAGACCCAAAAAGAGAGCTAAAGGAAAATGAAAAATGGAATCAATAAGAAGTAGCACTTTAATATGTAGTCTCCACTTAAAATGCAACTGTAACACTGCTTTAAAATATAAATGTACTAAATGTTAATTAAAAAACAAAATAATCAGACTGGTTTTTTTTTTTTTAAGATCTAACCATACACTTTTCAGAACGGACACACTATATATAAGGACACAAAGAGATTGAAAGTAAAAAGATGCTCTAAAAATTATACTAAGCAAACATTAACCAAAGGAAAGCTACTGTAACTACATTAATATCAGACAAAGTAGACTTTTTAAGGCAAAAGCAAATATTACTAGCAATAAAGAGGACACATTTTATAATAAGGAGAGGGTCAATACTAAATTTTAATATACATAATAATATAGCTTCAAATATAGAAAGCAAAAGTAGACCAAATTAAAGGAGAGATGAAGAAATCCACAATTCTGGTCAGAGATTTAAACACACCTCTGTCAGTAACCAATAGAAAAAGCAGATTTAAAAAATCAGGATATAAAACATTAACATTTTAACTAATTTGTTTTATAGAACACATATATAGAACACAAAATACAACTTCAAAATTCTCTTTCTTTTCAAGTATACAGTGAACATTTACCAAAATTGACCATATCTAGGCCAGTAAGACAGGTCTCAATAAATTTCAAAGAATAGAAATCATATAGAGTACATTCTCTTTCTGCAGTGCAATTAAACTACAAGTTCAATATCAGAAAGTTCATTGGAAAAATCCCCAAATGTTTGTAAATTAAGCAGTATATTTCTAAATAACCAATGAGTCAAAAAGAAACCACAACGGAAATTTGGATGATATTTTGAAATGAATAATAATGAGGGGCGCCTGGGTGGCTCAGTCGTTAAGCGTCTGCCTTCGGCTCAGGTTATGATCCCAGGGTCCTGGGATCGAGTCCCACATCGGGCTCCCTGCTCAGTGGGAAGCCTGCTTCTCCCTCTCCCACTCCCCCTGCTTGTGTTCCTGCTCTCACTGTCTCTCTCTGTCAAATAAACAAATAAAATCTTTTAAAAAAAATGAATAATAATGAAAATAGTATCAGTTTATGGGATATAAGTAAAGCAGTACTTAGAGAAATATTCAGAAACTGGAACTGGTATATTAAAAAAGAAAAAAGATTTGAAATCAATTATCTCAACCAGGGATCAGCAAACTTTTGCTGTAACAGGCCAGATAGTAAATATTTTAGGCTTTGTGGGCCACATGGTCTCTAACAACTACTCAAGTCTACCATTGTAGCACAAAAGTAGCCATAGACAGTACATAAATAAATAGCAGGGACTGTGTTCCAATTACATTTTACTTACACACATGGGTGGTGGGTAAGATTTGGCCTGCAAGCCATAGTTTGCCAACCCCTGATCTAAACTTCAACCTAAGAAACTAAACAAAAAGCAAACAAGCAAATGGGCACCTGGGTGGCTCAGTCGTTAAGTGTCTCCCTTCAGCTCAGGTCATGATCCCAGAGTCCTGGGATCGAGTCCCACATCGGGCTCCCTCCTCAGCGGGAAGCCTGCTTCTCCCTCTTCCACTCCCCCTGTTTGTGTTCCCTCTCTCGCTGTCTCTCTCTCTGTTGAAAAATAAATAAAAATCTTAAAAAAAAAACAAACAAGCAAAAGAGAATACAAATAATACAAATAGAACAGAAAACAATGAAATAGAACACAAATGTACAATAGAGAAAAATCAACAAAATCAAAAGATGAATAAAATTGATAAACCCCAAAGAAACTGATTAAGAAAAAGAAAAATAACAAATTGCTAATATCAGAAAATAAAAAGGAGACATCACTGTAAAACCTACAGTCATTATTAAAAGTCATTATTAAAGGCATATTAAAAGGACACTATCAATGACCTTATGCTATTAAGTTTAAACATTTGGATGAAATGGACAATTCTTTGAAAAACACAATACCTCAAAACTGATAGAAGAAGAAATAGGAAACCTGAACAATCCATACCTTTTAAAGAACTCGAATCTGTTATTAAAATACAGAAAGAAAGAAAAAAAACCTTCCACCAAAAATATCCAGGCAAAATTGGCCTTACTGGTGAGTTCTCCCAAATATTTAAGGAAAAAATAATTCTAGATGTACACAAATTCT
This sequence comes from Callorhinus ursinus, assembly GCF_003265705.2. Classification (NCBI taxonomy): domain Eukaryota; kingdom Metazoa; phylum Chordata; class Mammalia; order Carnivora; family Otariidae; genus Callorhinus; species Callorhinus ursinus. Next base: position 10,677,487 of record NW_027397071.1, on the reverse strand, counting down.
TCTGAAGACTAGAGAAAGAGGGAATATTTTCTAACTATCTTTATGGGGCCAATGTAACGTTAATACAAAAACCTGACAAGAACATTATAGGAAGGAAAATTACAACCAAAAATTCTCATGAATATAATATAAAAATCCTACTCAAAATAGTATCAGTCAAATCCAGTCTTATATAAAATGGTAACACAACATGACCAAGTGAAGTTTATTCCATGATTTCAAGGTGGTTTTAACATTTCAAAGTCACTCATTCATAGAAAAAAAGGAGAAAATAATAATATTATTATGATGCAGAAAAAAGGCAATAAAATTCAACACCTATTCATGATTTAAAAAACACTTCCCACAAACTAGAATAGAAGAGAACTTCCTTAATCTCACAAAGGGTACATTCCAAAAACCTAAAGCAACATCATACTCAATGGTAAAATATTGGAATAATTTTCTTCTGAGTAGGAATGAGATAAAGATGTCCACTCTTACCATTATCATTATAGCATTGTACTGGAGCTCCTAAAAAGTGACATGAGGCAAGTAAAGGAGGTAAAAAGTATAAAAGCTGGAAAGGAAGAAACCAAACTTTTGTTATTCACAGAAGCCATGGCTGTGTACGTATCAAATCAAAAAAAAAAAAAAAAATGGGGCTCCTGGGTGGCTCATCAGTTGAGCATCTAACTTTTGACTTCAGCTCCGGTCATTATCTCAGGGTTGTGAGATTGAGCCTGATGTTAGGCTCTGCACTCAGCACGGAGTCTGCTTGGGATTCTCTCTCCCTCTCTCTTTCTGCCCCTCCCCCAACTCATGCTCTCTCTTTTTCTCTCTCTAAAATAAATAAATCAAATCTTTAAAATAAGCATTAAGCCACAGCAACTTCTTGCTAGACACGTCTCCAAAGACAAGGGAAACAAAGGCAAAAATGAACCATTGGGACTTCATCAAGGTAAAAAGCTTTTGCACAGCAAAGGAAATAATCAACAAAACAAAAGACAAAAAAAAGACAACGGACAGAATGGGAGAAGGTATTTGCAAATGACGTATCAGATAAAGGGCTAGTATCCAAAATCTATAAAGAACTTATCAAACTCAACACCCAAAGAACAAATAATCCAATCAAGAAATGGGCAGAAGACATGAACAGACATTTCTCCAAAGAAGACATCCAGATGGCCAACAGACACATGAAAAAGTGCTCAACATCACTTGGCATCAAGGAAATCCAAATCAAAACCACAATGAAATACCACCTCATACCAGTCAGAATGCCTAAAATGAACGTCAGAAATGACAGATGTTGGCAAGGATACGGAGAAAAGGGAACCTTCCTACACTCTTGGTGGGAATGCAAGCTGGTGCAGGCACCCTGGAAAACAGTATGGCGGTTCCTCAAAAAGTTGAAAATAGAGCTACCCTACAACCCAGCAATTGCAGTACTAGGTATCTACCCCAAAATACAAATGTAGTGATCCAAAGGGGCACCTGCACCCCAATGTTTATAACAGCAATGTCCACAATAGCCAAACTATAGAAAGAGCCCAGATGTCCATCAACAGATGAATGATAAAGAAGATGTACTGTATATATATATATATATATATATATATATATATATATATATATATATATATATAATGGAATATTACACAGCCCTCAGAAAATGAAATCTTGCCATTTGCAACGACATGGATGAAACTAGAGGGTATTATACGAAGCGAAATAAGTCAATCAGAGAAAGATAATTATCATATGATCTCACTGATATGTGGAATTTAAGAAACAAAGCAGAGGATCATAGGAGAAGAGAGGGAAAAATGAAACAAGACGAAACCAGAGAGGGAGACAAACCATAAGAGACACTTAATCTTAGGAAACAAACTGAGGGTTGCTGGAGGGGAGAGGGGTGGGGGGATGGGGCACTGGGTGATGGACATTGAGGAGGGTATGTGTTAGCACTGGGTATTATATAAGACTGATGAATCACAAACTTGTATCCCTGAAACAATACATTGTATGTTAATTAATTGAATTTAAATTTAAAAAATAACAGAAGTTTGTAACATCAAATCTCAGTTTAGTAGGGATACTTGTTAGATCTTGAAATAAATGTGTCATTAAAAAAATAAAATTAAAAATAAAATGATAAGCATTAAAGGTATTCAATATTATTAGTCATTTAGAAATGTAAATTAAAGCCACAGTGAGATTTTATTGCACAACTATCAGAATGTCTAAATTAAAAGACTGACAATAACAAGTGTTAACAAAGATGTAGATCAACTGGAACTCATACATTGCTCTTATAGTTTAAACTGAAATAAACACTATGGAAAACCAATTTGGCAGTATCTACTAAAACTGAATATTTACCCTATAACCTAAAAATTCTTCTCCTGGTATGTGTGTTTCTATATATATAGATAGATATCTATCTATCTATATATATCTATATATATATATCTGAGAGAAATAAGTGTTTATGTTTTCCATAGTATAATGGATAACTATACTTATTGTGGTGAGCATTTTATAATGGATATAAATGTAAAATCACTATGTTGTGCACCTGAAACTAATATAATAATGCATGTCAACTATACTTAATTTAAAAAATAAAATAAACTTTAACATATTATAATGGATTAAGTGGGGTATTCACATGAGCAAAGAAAATAATTATATGCAGTAAACAAAGATGACTCTCCAAATAGTACATAGTTTTCAAGAATAGTCAAACCAGGGACACCTTAGTGGCTCAGTCGGTTAAGTGTCCAACTCTTGATTTCAGTTCAGGTCATGATATCAGGGTCATGAGATTGAGCCCCACCTGGGGCTCTGCACTGAGAGTTAAGCCTGCTTAAGATTCTCTCTCTCTCTCTCCCTCTGGCCTTCCCCCCTGCTCACATACTCTCTCGCTCTCTCTAAAAAAAAAAAGAAAAGAAAAGAAAAGAAAAGAAAAGAAAAGAAACTAATAAATGGTTAAAGTCAGAATAATATTTACCTTGGGGTGAGGTGTTTATTGATTGGGAAGGGTATGAAGGAGCCTTCTGGGGTGCTGGAAATGTACTGTCTTGATATAATTGGTAGTTTCATGGGTGTATATATGTGTAAATAAATTGAAAGAATCTTTCTTTTCTAAATTCAACAATAATTTTTCCTAATGATCAGCAGGTATTTTATTGAATTATTTTAAGTGAAACAGAATCACTGCATCTCAGCTTGCAAAAGACTTTTAATAGTCATTTAGATAGGTATCTAAATTTTGAATCCTTAGTTATCACAGTCTTATGAACGAACTCTAGGTCACAAAGATGGCCCCCTCTAGTGTGAAAACATTCATTCTACCACCCAAGGCAGTAAATAAATAGCACCATTCCCATTCATATAAGAAGAATTTCCTAATTTTGCCTTTTTAAAAGAAGCAGCACTGAATGATGGAAATGAGGAGGATTCTTAGACATTCTTCAGAAGAGAAAGTTAAAAAAAAAAAAAGTTCCTAAATCCATAGAGCTTTTTACACTGCCATCCTTCTCACAAAAACTCACCTTGAACCTGCGAGTTCTCACTAGGTGCAGGGGGTAGCTGCAAAACTGACCACAAAAGTTAGAGAAGGCATTACAACCCATCAAAGTCAGCAACCCAGGGTCTTCTGTATCAGTGTTTAGCCAACAAGTCTTCAAAAGCTGGCAGAGAACAAAGTAATAATATATTTTAATAACTATTAAGAAAAAACCAAAATAACAAAATGCTAGTATCTTTTCTTGCTATAGGCATACACTCCTTTCTATCTTTTTTGTTACATTATAGCAAAGAAGATAAAATGCAGAATGCAGTAATCCAGGACAAAGTAATAAGAGCCATAGGATATTTTTTTTTTAAAGATTTTATTTATTTGACAGAGAGAGACACAGTGAGAGAGGGAACACAAGCAGGGGGAGTGGGAGAAGGAGAAGCAGGCTTCCCGCCGAGCAGGGAGCCGTATGCGGGGCTCGATCCCAGAACCCTGGGATCATGACCTGAGCCGAAGGCAGACGCTTAACGACTGAGCCACCCAGGTGCCCCGAGCCATAGGACATTTTTGAACTGCCAATTTTTAGTGTAATTTAATGCAGTTAAAGTTAATAAAGCCCTCCCCCCAATATTTCCAGGGCTCAAATTATCTAAATATTACCTCCTTACCTAAGCATCATCCTAGCAATTAGAATTATTCAGAGGTGTACAAACAACCAGCGATCAGAGAACCTTCGTGATGGGAACTCACTAGCCACTCAACTATGAGAGCTCTGATTGCCTAATCTTTAGGGAAGCTTACTGTGTCAAACTGCATTTCCTCTAACAGCAATATCTTTGTTTCAGGACTCCTTTACACTCTTTTTTTTTTTTTTTAAAGATTTTATTTATTTGAGAGAGAGAGAATGAGAGATAGAGAGCATGAGAGCGAAGAGGGTCAGAGGGAGAAGCAGACTCCCTGCTGAGCAGGAAGCCTGATGCGGGACTCGATCCTGGGACTCCAGGATCATGACCTGAGCCGAAGGCAGTCGCTTAACCAACTGAGCCACCCAGGCACCCCTCCTTTACACTCTTAAGAGTTATTGAGAACACCAAAAAGTTTTGTTTCTATAGGTTATATCTATCAATATTATTTATTGTGTTAGATAGTAAAACAGAAAAATTATAAACAAAAGAATACATTAAATAGCCATAAGAGCAATAATGTCATCACAAATCATATAGCCTTTGGAAAATTTTCTACTTACAGAGAATAAGAGTGGTAAGGGTAAATGGTGATTTCATGTTATGAAAATAATTCAGAATATAGCTAGACATGGCTGAGAAAACACACACCTATGCTGATTGGTCTCATTTCAAATTCATGATCATAAAATCTTAAGTGGACCTTTAATTTTTCCCTCAAATGATACCATATTTTCCTTGACCATATACTCTCCAAACATACCAACATCATTATTTCAGGGGAACAACTACATTCTCCATTGTCCTAAAACTTCTGACACTAGCTGATCTTAAAATTCATATGAAAATGTAAGGGGACCCAGAATAGCCAAAATAATGCTTAGAAAAGAAGAACAAAGTTAGATAATTAACATTTTCTGGTTTCAAAAATTACTACAGAGCTCCAACAACCAAGCCAGTGTGTACATAAGGATAGATAGACAGATCAATGGAGTAAAAGTCAGGAGTCCAGAAATAAACACTTTCATTTATGGGCAATTGATTCAACAAGGGTGCCAAGACAATCCATTGGGGAAAATAGTTTTTTCAACAAATTAAAAGTTTTCAGTTGGCTCTCTTCCAGTTAACTGGATATCCACATCCAAAAAGAATGTAGTTGGACCCCTGCCTAACACCAGATACAAAAATTAAAAATAGATCATAGACCTAATTATAAGAACTAAAACTACAAAACTCTTAGAAGAAAACATAGGAGTAAATTTTCCATGATCTTGTATTAGATGATGGTTTCTTAGATATGACACCAAATGCACAAATGACAAAAGAAAAAAATAAATAGATTAATCAAAATTAAAAATTTTTGTGTTTCAATGGACGCCATAAAGAAAATAAAAGACAACCCATGGAATGGAAGAAAATATTTCCAAACTGTATATCTGATAAGGGACTTATTATATCCAATATATAAAAAGAACTCCTACAAGTCAACAATAAAAAAAACAAACCAGTTAAAAATGGGCAACACTACCACTTCATATCCACTAAGATGACAATAATAAAAATGATGGATGATAACAAGTGTTGACAAGGATGTGGAGAACTTGGAACCCTCGTTCACTGCTGGTGGAAATGTAAAATGGTCTTACCACTTTAGAAAATAGTTTGGTAGTTCTTCAAAAGATTAAACATAGGGTTAACAAATGTTACAGCAATTCTACTCCTAGATATATACCCAAGAGAATGAAAACATTTGTCCACACGCGAACTTGTACTCAATTTCATACCAGCATTATTCATAATAACCAAAAGGTAGAAACAACCCAAATATCCATCAACTGATGAATGGACAAATAAAAGGTGGCATATCCATATAATGGAATAATGTTCAGCAATAAAAAAGAAGGAAATACTGATACATGCTACAACATGGATGAATCTTGAAAATATTATGGTGACTGAAAAAAGACAATCACAAAAGACCACAATATTGTAAGAGTCCATTTATAAGAAATGTCCTGGTAAGACCAATCTATAGAGACAAAAAGGTTAGTGGTTGCCATGGAGCAGGAGAAATGAGAAAGGGAAGTGAGTGCTAGTAAGTACAGGGTTTCTTTTTGGAGTGATGAAAATGTTCTCAAATTAAACTGTAATGATGGTTACAAAAAGTACTGAAATGTCCTTTAAAATGGTGAATTACATGGTATGTGAATTATATCTCAATAAAGCTGTTATAATAATGAAAAAAAAAACTTGTCAGATATGGCATTCCTCTGCTCAAAACTCTCCAGTGTTTTCCTATTTCATCTAGAATAAAAGTTAAAGTACTTTCGATGGTCTGCAAGGCTCTGCTAAATCTGGCCCCCACTCGTTCTCTGACTTCATCTACTAACCTCTTCTGGTTCACTCCACTCCAGCACATGGACATGCTCCCACCCTAAATGTTCTCCCTGTAGATTTATGCATGGCTCACCCTCTCAATTTCCTCAGATCTTTACTCAAAAGTCACCTTCACAGAAAGACCTTCCCAGATCTTGATATCGAAAATTTCAGTCCCTAACACTACCTAGTCTTTTTTCCTGTTCTGTTTTTCTCTATAACCCTTATCACTAAGGCATTATATGTTTAAATAGTTTATTGTCTGTCTCCCAGTGAAAGAATGTTGAGCTCCCCAAGAACAGAACTAAAAAAAAAGATTTTATTTATTTATTTGAGAAGAGAGAGACAGAGAGCATGAGTAGCGTGGAGGGGTAGAGAAAGAGGAAGAAGCAGACCCCCACTGAGTGGGAAGCCTGATGCGGGGCTCAATCCCAGGACCCTGGGCCCACAACTCAAGCCAAAGGCAGATGCCTAACCAACTGAGCCACCCACATCTTTATGCATTCATCCATTCATCAGTCAATGGACATTTGGGCTGTCTCCATAATTTGGCTATTGTTGATAGTGCTGTTTTAACCCATTGGGGTGCATGTGCCCCTTCAAATCAGCAGTTTTATGCCCTTTAGATAAATACCTAGTAGTGCAATTGCTGGGTCATAGGATATTTCTATTTTTAACTTTTTGAGGAACCTCCATACTGTTTTCCAGAGTGGCTGTACCAGTTTGCATTCTCACTAACAATGCAAAAGGACTCCCCTTTCTCCACATCCTCACCAACATCTGTTGTTTCCTCAGTTGTTAATTTTAGCCATTCTAACAGGTGTGAGGTTGTATCTCAGTGTGATTTTGATTTGTATTTCCCTGATGATTGGGGATGTTGAGCATTTTTATTCATGTGTCTGTTAGCCATCTGGATGTCTTCTTTGGAAAAGTGTCTATTCATGTCTTCTGCCCATGTCTTTATCGGTTTATTTGGTTTTTTGGGTGTTGAGTTTGATGAGTTCTTTATAGATTCTGGATACTAGCCTTTTATCCGATATGTCATTTGTAAATATCTTCTCCCATTCTGTCAGTTGCCTCTTAGTTTGTTGATTGTTTCCCTCACCTAACAGAAGCCTTTTATCTTGATGAGGTCCCAATAGTTCATTTTTGCTTTTGTTTCCCTTGCCTCCAGAGATGTGTCTAGTAAGAAGTTGCTCTGGCTGATGTCAAAGATGTTGCTGCCTGTTTTCTCCTCTTTTGATGGTTTCCTGTCTTACATTAGGTCTTTCATCCATTTTGAATTTATTTTTGTTTTATGGTATAGTTTCATTCTTCTGCATGTCACTGTCCAGTTTTCCAGTACCTTTTATTGAGGAGACTGTCTTTTTTCCACTGGATATTCTTACTTGCTTTTTTGAAGATTTGTTGACCATAGAGTTGAGGGTCCATTTCTGGACTCTCTATTCTGTTCCATTGATCTATATGTCTGTATTTGTGTCAGTACCATACTGTATTGATGATTATAGCTTTGTAATACAGCTTGAAGTCTGGGATTGTGATGCTTCCTGCTTTGCTTTCTTTTTCAGCATTACTTTGGCTATGTGGGGTCTTTTCCAGTTTCATACAAATTTTAGAATTGTTTGTTCTACCTCTGTGAAAAATGCTGCCATTATATCAAGAGGGATTGCATTGAATGTGTAGAATGTGTACTTTGGGTAGTATAGACATTTTAAGAATATTTGTTCTTCCAATCCATGAGCATGGAATGTTTTTCCACTTCTTTGTGTCTTCTTCGGTTTCTTTCATAAGTGTTCTATCGTTTTCTGAGTAGGGATCTTTTACCTCTTTGGTTAGGTTTATTCCTAGGTATCTCACGGTTTTTGATGCAACCATAAATGGGATTGACTCCTTGATTTCTCTTTCTGCTGCTTCATTATTAGTGTATAGATATGCAACAGATTTCTGTACATTGATTTTATATCCTGCTGAATTCCTGTATCAGTTCTAGCAATTTTTTGGTGGAGTCTTTCAGGTTTTCTACTTGGAGTAGCATGTCATCTGTGAAAAGTGAAGATTTGACTTCTTCCTTGCTGCTTTGGAATCCTTTTATTTCTTTTTGTTGTCTGATTGCTGAGGCTAGGACTTCTAGTACTACGTGGAACAACAGTGGTAGGAGTGGACATCCCTATTCCTGACCTTAGGGGAAAAAAAGCTCTCAGTTTTTGCCCATTGAGAATGATATTAGCTGTGGGCCTTTCATATATGGCCTTGATGATGTTGAGCTATGTTCCTTCTATCCCTACTTTCTTGAGCGTTTTTAATCAAGAAATATTGCTGTATTTTGTCAAATGCTTTTTCTACATCTATTGAGAGGATCATATGGTTCTTATCCTTTCTTTTATTAATGTGGTGTATCACGTTGATTGATTTGTGAGTGTTGAACCACCCCTGTAGCCCAGGAATAAATTCCACTTCATCATGGTGAATAATCCTTTTAATGTACTGTTGGATTTGATTAGCTAGTGTCTTGTTGAGAAATTTTGCATCCATGTTCATCAGGGATATTGGTCTGAAATTCTCCTTTTTAGTGGGGTCGTTGTCTGGTTTTGGAATCAAGGTAATGCTGGCCTCATAGAATGAGTTTGGAAGTTTTCCTTCCATTTCTATTTTCTGGAATAGCTTCAGAAGAATAGGTATTAATTCTTCTTGAGATATTTGACAGAATTTCCCTGAGAAGCCATCTGGCCCTGGACTCTTGTTTGTTGGGAGATTTTTTATTATTGATTCAATTTCTTTGCTGGTTATAGGTCTGTTCAAATTTTGTATTTCTTCCTGTGTCAGTTGTGGTAGTTTATATGTTTCTAGGCATTTATCCATTTCTTCCAGATTACCCAATTTGTTGGCATATAATTGCTCATAATATTCTCTTATAATTGTTTGTATTTCTGTGGTGTTGGTTGTGATCTCTTCTCTTTCATTTGTGGTTTTATTTATTTGGGTCCTTTCTTTTTTCTTTTTGGTAAGTCTGGCTAGGGGTTTATCAATTTTGTTAATTCTTTCACAGAACCAGCCCCTAGTTTTGTTGATCTGTTCTACTGGGTTTTTTTAAATTTCTATATCATTTATTTCTGCTCTAATCTTAATTATTTCCCTTCTTCTGCTGGTCTTAGGCTTTATTTGCTCTTCTTTTTTCCAGCTCCTTTAGGTGTAAGGTTAGGTTATGTACTTGAGACTTTTCTTGCTTCTTGAGGAATGCCTGTATTGCTATATCCTTCCCTCTTATGACCACCTTTGCTACGTCTGAAAGATTTGGACTGTCATGTTTTCATTTTCATTTGCTTCCATGCATTTCTCTATTTCTTCTTTAATTTTCTGGTTGACCCATTCATTTCTTTAGCAGGATGCTCTTTAACCTCCATGTATTTGTGGTCTTTCCAAATTTTTTCTTGTGGTTGACTTCAAGTTTCATAGCATTGTGGTCTGAAAATATGCATGGTATGATCTCAATTTTTTGTACTGGTTGAGGCCTGACTTGTGACCCAGTATGTGATCTAATCTGGAGAATGTTCCATGTGCACTCAAAAAGAATGTGTATTCTGCTGCTTTAGGATATGTTCTGAATATATCTGTGAAGTTCATCTGATCCAGTGTGTCATTCAAAGACATCGTTTCCTTATTGATTTTTCTGCTTAGAGGATCTGTCCATGGCAGTGAGTGGAATTTTAAAGTCCCCTACTATTTGTATTATTATCAATGAGTTTAAGTTTGTTAATAATTGATTTATATATTTGGCTGCTCCCAAGTTGGGGACAAAAATATTTACAATTGTTAGACCTTCCTGTTGGATAGACCCCTTTCCTATGATATAGTGCCCTTCATCTCTTACTACGGTCTTTGGTTTAAAATCTAGTTTGTCTGATATTAGTATGGCTACTCCAGCTTTCTTTTGATGTCCATTAGCATGAGATGGTTCTCCACCCCCTCACTTTCAATCTGGAGGTCCTTTGGGTCTAAAATGAGTCTCTTGTAAGCAGCATATCGATGGGTCTTGTTTTTTTTTTTTTTAAGATTTAAAGATTATTTATTTATTTATTTATTTGAGAGAGAGAGAGAGAGTATGAGAGGGGGGAGGGTCAGAGGGAGAAGCAGATTCCCTGCTGAGCAGGGAGCCCGATGTGGGACTCGATCCTGGGATTCCAGGATCATGACCTGAGCCGAAGGCAGTCGCTTAACCAACTGAGCCACCCAGGTGCCCGGGTCTTGTTTTTTCTTATCCATTCCGATACCCTATGGTTCTTTAATTAGACTGGGGAGTGTTTGGACATTTAACTAAGTGTGCTTTGATCTGTTTGTTAAGATAAGCCTGACTTAAAAAAATAAAGAATAAAAAGTCTGATCCAAGAAAAAAGGAAAAGGAACAAAAAAGGAAGGAAACAGACAAACAAAAACCATAAGCCTGATTCCAAGGAATAAGAAAGTAAGAAGGAAAAAAGAAAAGAAAAGAAAAGCCTGATCCAAAAAATGAGAAAAGTAAACAAACAAACCAACAAAGAACAAAAACCTTAAGCCTGATTCCAAGGAAAAAAGAAGAAAAATAAAATAAAATAAATATATTAAAAATAAAAAAGAAAGCCTGATCCTATTTTCACCAGAATTGAAACTGAGACTTTGGAGCACTCTATGATCAGTAGACCTGGTACATGAGGGGAGCCTGTGTTGATCTTCTGAGGGAGAGGCCCGCTGCTCTGTCTCACAGTCAGACAGGCCTTCTTAAAGATGCCCCTGCCAGATGCAGGGGGCGGGGTTTGGTATAAGGGACTCCAGCCTCCACTGGAGGCACTGTGTTTCTTTCTGAAGTCCCACTGTGCTGGTGGGGGCATGTGTGGAAGATGGGGTCACCCTGCCCTCTCATCCCCAGGGAGGGGTACTCATGGCCTTCCAGTGTAGGAGGCCCTCACAGAAAAGCGAACAATCATCTTCTCTCCTGTGTCCCAGGCTTTCATTAGATCCCTGCCCTCAACCTGTCTGTGCCTGAGCTGTTGGCAGGCCAGTTCAGGCGTGTTTTATCTCTGGTGAATAGCTGGGATTCAAAACTCCAAATCTTAAAGGGCCTGGCAAGGCACAGACCGCTCCCCTCCCCCAGAGGAGAGCCTGGCATTGCACCCGGCACCGTGCTGTCCCAAAAAAGCAGTTGAACAGTATGTGCATGTGGCTGGAGTCTATGCTGATGCACAGCAAAAAGCTTCCACCAGGTTATCTGCCCTCTGTGTGCGCCTCTGTCCCCTGCTGCTGAAGAGCTGCTCGAAGGCTCCCAGTGGGCCCTTTGTCCTTGGAGAGGCAAAAACTCTCTTCCAAATGTACTCCAGGAAGGGGGGCTTTCTCTCCCAGTGCCACCCAGGGGATCCCTTCACTGCAACATATTGTGCGAACCCTATGCACTATTCTCTCTCCCGCTCTTTCCCTCTCTCCCTGACTTCACTCTGTGAAAAGAGCTCCCTCCCCTTCATGGCACAGCAGCTTTTCTCTCCCCCAATTCATGGCTCCGAACTTCACATCTGCCATGTTCTCTCCCTCCAGTTGTGCAGATTGTTTTCTTAATCCTCAGATCAATTTCCTAGTTGTTCAAAATGATTTGATGTCGATCAAGCTATGGATAAGGAAAGCTCAGGACCCCCTACTACTCCACCATCTTAACTCCTCCTCCCCCCTTACTATTATTTTTTTGAGAAATCAAGTGACTTTAATTGATTTGGAGTAGATAATTATCATTACCAGAAATTATCCACAAGGAAGCCCAGAACAAGAGTAACATGAGCCAAATCATATGCCAGAAAAAATGGAATAAAAAACAGTGTTATGCAATCTCCTTGGTGGTCTGGAGATCAGAAGAGAGGTTAAAAAACAGATCTGCAAGTAAGTGGAAATCCAGCTATATTGAAACCCAGCAATAGATGGAGTCATCGAAGGACAGTGGGTTGTGTGCAAGGAGAGAAGAGGGGAGGTTGAGGTCAATACTCATAGAAAACTACATGTAATCTTGAGGAAGAGGAGCCAGCAAAACAAACTGTAAAAACTGTGTTCTCTACTGACTCTGCCTTAAATGTATAATTTGATAAAAATTTTTAAGTTGTATTATAATTTCAGATCTAATAAATCTGTTTTCAAGTCCATCATGGAAACAAACTCACCTCATAAATAGTAAAATCTATGCCTACATATGGTTTGACAGCCAGAAGACTAGGAACATAGCCTTTGTAAAAGCCAGTAGCTCTTTCAAGCTTCCAGATCTTCCTGGCACAATCCAAAATCTCAGGGTACTGTCCAGTTCTACTCATGGCCAAATTAGTTTCTAAAACCTGAATGTGAAAAAATGTTATAAGGTCATTGATCAGTTATCTAACCCAGAGCATTACAACAAATTGTAGGCTACAGAGCTCACCCATTATTATGGAATTAAAAAGAGAAAACAATCTTAGGTTATACTGTATTTTTAACAACTGTATATCTATATATTTTCCTATTCTTCCCTGGAATATTTTAGTTTTCCATAGGAATAGCTTACAAATACAGTGTTTAAATGCTTTTACTAAATTTCTTAATTTAACTTCATAGGAAGATAGAGTGTATGAATTCAGCTCTGTTTTCTTTTTGTCTAAATTATAAGATTTTAACCATAGCTATTATACTGTGACTCAGATAAGGAACCCAAAATAAAAAAAGAAGCTCTTACAAACCCCCACCCCCAAATTTAGTGTCCTAAGAAACTGATGTTAGGATTTCACAAACAACTACACATGTGTGTGTGTGTGTATATATATATATATATACACACAGGGAAAATATAAGAAAAAAGATTGACGGAATTTTGGATGGTATCACCAGGAATTCCAGTATCTATCAAAAATAAGAGTTACAGGAGGGAGACTTCCAGGGAAGATGGAGGAGTAGGAGGAGGATTCTAAGCTCACTTTGTCCCACAAATACAACTGGAAAACACCCACATCAGTGTAAATAACCCAGAAAACACCGGAAGCTGGCAGAATAGGCTCTCCACAAGTAAATGGAGAGAAGGGACTCATCAAAGAGAGTAGGAATGGGGGCGACATGGTTGGGACTTAAATGGACTACAGGACTGTCCAGGGACAAAGGGGCAATGTGACCAGGAGAGGGGAAAAAAACAGAGCCTCAAGCCAGGTACCCCAGACACAGGAATCCCACATGAGGAAGACAAATTCCTGTAATATTTGGCTTTGAAAATCAAAGGGGCCAAATTTTGTGAGTTCTTACAATCAGCAGGGCCGACCACCTAGAATTTTAAAAAAACAGCGGCTTAGCTCTAGGAGATCCAGGAAAGCCAAAGGAAGCTGAGTCCCTGCCTTTAGAGAGACAACACAACAAACAATGACGTGGAGATACAGCATAGAAGCAGCAGTTTGAAAAACGCCTGGAGTATATGGGAGGGATATTTGTTTACTAAATCAGCGTATGTGCTAGAGGGGCAGGGAATGTTGGGAGACTTCTCCAGGAACAAAGGACCTGGTGAGCACCATTTCGCCCTATCACCCCCCCAGTAAAGACACACAGACACAGGTGGAAACCAGCACAGTGCCAACACCCACTACAGAGTGCTAACTTGCTAACGGTGCCCCCCCCCCACGCATTCTCCTGTGAACACATCCCCTCCAGGCAGGCCTCAGCTCCAGGTCCCCTACAGAGCAGACCTGTGCAAACCTTGCTAACACTGTGCATCCCACTCCCACAGACTCCTGCATATCTGTCCCCATAACCAGGCCTGCCTCAGTCCCCTGAGACTGCAGGTGCCCTCCCACAGTGGATCTGCCCAGACCTTGCTGGAACCACAGTCCCCACCCCCACATTCTTCTGTGGACTTGCCCACTCCAATAGTCCCTTGATCTGAGCCCATTCAAAACAGTGCCATAAGCCTAGCAGTGTGCAAACAGCTCCAAAAGAGGCCAGCACCACTCCAAAGTGACTCATGCCTTGGGGAAAAGGGAAGATAACCACATATATGAAACCAACTACGGCCCCAGCAGTAGGATGGGGGCAGACATCTGGTCGGAATGCAGGCCCTGCCCACCAACAAAAGCTTCTCAGAGGACAACACAGGGAAAGCACCCAGCAGTTCAGTATTACTACATCTCTGGAAAACACCTTGTCTAACTCAACTTAAGCCCAAGGCAGCCCCAGACTGGCCCACAACAACACAAAGACCAAACCCTGTCTACAACAGGCAAAGACAGCCATTGCAGATGACTAGACTGAAGAAAAAAATGGCTCAGCCATAACAGAAGATCACATGAATTACACATAGCAGACTCCCTTAAGGAATGGTTCTGGCAAAGAGGGAACATTGCACTGCAGGACATTACAGGACATCTTCTTCAGAAGGCCACTACTTTCAAGAGCAGGAGACATAGCTGAATTACTTAACATACAGAAACAGACACAGAAAGTAAGTCAAAATGAGGAGACAGGAATATATCCCAAATGAAAGAATGAGACAAAATCACAGGAAAGAGGTATATGAAATGGAGATAATATGCCTGATAGAGAACTTAAAGAAATGGTCATAAAGATAAGCACTGGACTTGAGAAAAGAGAAGACCTCAGTGAGACTATTAACAAAGAGACAGAAAACATTAAAAAAAGAAGGGATGAAGAACTTAATAACTGAAATTTAAAATACACTAGATAGAATAAACAGTAGATGAGAGGAAGAACAGATCAGCAACCTGAAGGACAAAGTAATGGAAAGGAATCAAGTCGGAAAGGAATCAAGTCAAAAAGGAGAGAGAAAAATAATAATAAAAAATGAAAGTAGACTTAGGGAACTCATCAACACCATCAAGCATAATAACATTCACATTATAAGGATCCCAGAAGAAGAGAGAGAAAGGGGGCAGACATTTTATTTGAAGAAATAATGGCTGAAAACTTCCTGAATCTGGGGAAGGAAACAGAAATACAGATCCAGGAGGGACAGAGAGACCCAAAACAATCAACCAAAGGAGGTCTACATCAAGACACACAGTAATTAAAATGGGAAAATAGTAATAAAGAAAGAATTTAAAAGCAGCAAGAGAACAGAAAACAGTTACATACAAGGGAAACCCCATAAGGCTATCAGCTAATTTGCCAGCAGAACCTTTGCAGACCAGAAAGGAGCAGTATTATACATTCAAAGTGCTGAAAGAAAAAACCTGCACACAAGAATACTCAATCCAGCAAGGTTATCATTCAGAATAAAAGGAAAGATTAAGAATTTCCCAGACAAACAAAGGTTAAAGAAATTCATCACCACTAAACCAGCCTCACAAGAAATGTTAATGGGACTCTTTGACCAGAAAGGAAAGACCAGAAGCAGGAACATGAAAAGCAGGACAGACAGAAGCAGTAAAAGTAAGTATATCTCTAACAATCAGTTAAGGGATTCACAGAAAAAAAAAAAAGATGTTAATTATGACACCATATATCTAAAGCATGAGGGGGAGAGGAGTAAAGAAAGGATGCAATCTCAAGGGACCATCAATTTAATATAGACTGTTATATGCAGAAGATGTTATATACAAACCTAATGGTAACCACAAATCAAAAACCAGTAATAGATATGCAAAAAATAAAAAGAGAGAAAGGAATCCAAATATATCACTAAAGAAACCAAACAAAATCATGAGACAAGAGAGCAAGAAAAGAACTACAAAAACAATCATAAAACAAGTAACAGAATGACAATAAGTTCTTACCTAACAAGTTACTTTGAATGTAAATGGACTAAATGCTCCAATCAAAAAAACACAGGATATGGAATGGATACAAAAGCAAGACCCATCTTTTTGCTGATTACAAGAGACTCTACTCAGACCTAAAGACACATACAGATTGAAAGTGAAGGGATGGAAAAACATTTATCATGCAAATGGAAGTGAAAAGAAAGCCGATAGCAATACTTATACTGGACAAAATAGATGTTAAAACAAGGACTGTAGCAAGGAACAAAGATAGACATTATATAATAATAAGGGGAACAATCCTATAAGAAGATATCACAATTATACATATTTATGCACCCAAATACATAAAGCAGCTAATAACAAACATAAAAGAAGTAATCAATAGTAATACAATAATATAGGGGACTTTAGCACCCCACTTATATCAATGGATAGATCATCCAAACAGAAAATCAACAAGGAAACAGTGACTTTGAATGACACATTGGACCAGATGGATCTAACAGATATATTCAGAACATTCCATCCTAAAACAGCAGAATTCACATCCTTTTCAAGTGCACATAAAATGTTCTCCAAAATAGATTAGGCCCAAAGCAAGCCTCAACAAATTCAGAAAGATCAAAGATATACCCTACATCTTTTCCAACCACAGTCCTAGTGGTCAGAAACTACATCTAGTTTCAAACTAGAAATCAACCACAAGAAAAAATCTGGAAAGAACATGGTTGTTAAACAACATGTTACAAAACAATGAATGGGTCAACCAAGACGTCAAGGAGGAAATAAAATACATGAAGACAAGTGAAAATGAACATACATTGGTCCAAAATCTTTGTGATGCAGCAAAAGCTCTTCTAAGAGGGAATTTTATAAATATACAGGCTTACCTCAATAAGCAAGAAAAATCTCAAATAAACAACCTAACCTTACACCTACAGGTGCTAGAAAAAGAATAACAAACAAAACCTAAAACCAGTAGTAGGAAGGAAATAATAAAGAAATAAAAACTAAAGTAGAAATAAACAAAATAAAAACTAAAGAAATAATGGAACAGGTCAATGAAACCAGGAGCTGGTTCTTTGAAAAGATCAACAGAATTGATAAACCTTTAGCCAGACTCATCAAAAAAAAAAAAAAAAATGGAGAAGGAACTCAAAAATATCAGAAATGAAAAAGGAGAAATAAGAACCAACACCACAGAAATACAAACAATTATAAGAGAATATTATGAGTAATTAGATGCCAATAAATTAGACAACCTAGAAGAAATGGATAAATTCCTAGAAACATAAAACCTCGCAAAACTGAATCAAGAAGAAATAGAAAATTTGAATAGACCAATTACCAGCAATGAAATTGAGTCAGTAATCAAAAAGTTCCCAACAAACAGAAGTCCAGGACCAGACGGCTTCACAAGTAAATTCTACCAAACATTTAAAGAAGAATTAATACCTATTCTTCTCAAACTATTCCAAACAATAGAAGAGGAAGGAAAACTTCCAAATTAATTCTGTGAGGCCTACATTACTGCTATGAAAACCAGACAAAGACACTACAAAAAAAGAGAACTACAGGCCAATATCTCTGATGAACATAGATGCAAAATCGTCAACCAAATATTAGCAAACTGAATCCAACAATACATTAAGAAAAAAAAATTCACCATGATCAAGTTGAATTTATTCCAGGGATGAAAACATGGTTCAATATTCATAAATCAATCAATATGATACATCACATCAACAAGAGAAAGGATAAAAAAACCATATTATCATTTCAATAGATGTAGAAAAAGCATTTGACAAAATACAACATCCATTCATGATAAAAACCCTCAACAAAGTAAGTTTAAAGGGAACATATCTCAACATAACAAATACTATATATGAAAAATTATACTAAAATTATACTCAATGGTGAAAAACTGAGGGCTTTTCCCCTAAGATCAAGAACAACACAAGGATGTCACTCTCACCATCTTTATTCAACATAGTATTGGAAATCCCAGTGACAGCAATCAGAGAAGAAAAAGAAATAAAAGTCATCCAAAGTGGTAAGGAAGAAGTAAAACTTTCACTATTTGCAGATGACATGATACTATATACAGAAAACCATAAAGACACCACCAAAAATCTACCAGAACTGATAAATGAATCAGTAAAATTACAGGACACAAAATCAATAAACAGAAATATGTTGCATTTCTATGCATTAATAATGAAGTAGCTGAAAGAGAAATTAAGAAAACAATCCCATTTACAACTGCACCAAAAATAATAAAACACCTAGGAATAAACTTAACCAAGGAGTTAAAAGACCCATAGTGTTCGAAAACTATAAAACCTTGATGAAAGAAATTGAAGATGACATAAACAAATGGAAAGATATTCCATGCTCATGGATTGGGAGAAAAAAAATTATTAAAATGTCCATACTACACAAAGCAATCAACAGATTTAATGCACACCTTATCAAAATACCAAAAGCATTTTTCACGAACTAGAACAAATAATCTTAAAATTTGTATGGAACCATAAGAGACCCTAAATAGCTGAAGCAATCTTGAAAAGGAAGAACAAACCTGGAGGTATCACAATCCCAGATTTCAAGATATATTACAAAGCTCTAGTAATCAAAACAGTATGGTACTGACAAAAAAAAATGGACACATAGATCAATAGAACAGAATAGAAAGCCCATAAATAAACCCACAATTACATGGTCAATTATCTTCAACAAAGGAGGCAAGAATACGCAATGGGAAAAAGGCAGTCTCTTCAACTAATGGTTTTGGGAGAACTGGACAGCTACATGCAAAAGAATGAAATTGGACCACTTTCTTAAACCATACACAAATATAAACTCATAATAGATTAAGGATCTAAATGTGAAACCTAAACCATAAAAATCCTAGAAGAGAGCACTGGCCATAATTTCTCTGACATTGGCCATAACAACTTTTTTCTAGATATGTCTCCTGAGGCAAGGGAGACAGCAGCAAAAATAAACTGTTGGGACTACATCAAAATAAAAAGCTTCTGCATAGCAAAGGAAACAATCAACTAAACTAAAAGACAACCTACAGAATGGGAGAAGATATTTGCACATGACACGTCCAATAAAGGGTAAGTATCCAAATATAAAAAGAACATATACATCAACACCAAAAAAGAACATATAAATCAACACACACACACACACAAAAACAATAATCCAATTTTAAAATGGGCGGAAGACCTGAATGGACATTTCTCCAAAGAAGACATACAGATGCCCAAAAGACACATAAAAAGATTCTCAACATCACTAATCATAAAGGAAATACAAACCAAAACCACAATGAGATATCACCAAACACCTGTCAGAATGGCTAAAATCAAAAACACAAGAAACAACAAGTATTGGCAAGAATATGGAGAGAAAGGAACCCTGGTGCAGTATCGGTGGGAATGCAAACTGGTGCAGTCACTGTGGAAAACAGTATGGAGGTTCCTCAAAAAATTAAAAATAGAACCACCATATGATCCAGTAATTCCACTACTGGGTATTAACCCAAAGAATATAAAAACACAAATTTGAAAAGATATATGCACCCCTATGTTTATTGCAGCAGTATTTACAATAGCCAAATTACAGAAGCAGCTCAAGTGTCCATAGATAGATGAATGGATAAAGAAGAAGTGCTATAACTATATGTTAACTAACTAGAATTTAAATTAAAAAATTGAAAAAAAAGAAAAAAAGAAGTGGTATATATACACAATAGAATATTACTCTGCCATAGAAAAGAATGAAATCTTGCCATTTGCAACAACATGGATGAATCTAGAGGGTATAATGCTAAGTGAAATAAATCAGTCAGAGAAAGACAAATACCAGATTTCACTCATATGTGGAATTTAAGAAACAAAACAAAGAAACAAAGGAAAAAAAGAGATGAACCAAAAAACAGTCTTCAATATAGAGAACAAGCTGATGGTTATCACAGGAGAAGTGCTTGGGGCAATGGGTGAAATAGGTAATAGGGATTAAGAGTGCACTTAATACAATGAGCACTGCAGTATATAGAATTGTTGAATCTCTCTATTGTACACCTGAAAGTAATATAACACTGTATGTTAATTATACTGGAATAATTAATTGATTTAAAAAAGTTACAGAAGGAGAGTATAGCAAGATCAAAAAGAAAAATATAATCCTCAGGTGCCTGGGTGGCTCAGTCAGTTAGGTGTCCGACTCTTGATCTCAGCTCAGGTCTTGATCTCAGGGTCTTGAGTTTGAGCCCCATGTTGGGCTCCATGCTGGGCATGGATCCTACTTAAAAAAAAAAAAAAAGAAAGAAAAATACAATCCAAAATTTAACAGTAAAAAATTTCCCAGGACCACAAAAATGCCAACTGTTTCATTGAAAAAAAATTAACTAATATGAAGAAAAGAATACAAATTTGTAGATGTCATGGTGAGATTTCAGAAGAACAACGATTAAGAGAAAACCTTAAAAGCTTCCAAATTATTAGAATTAATAAGAGTAATGTAGAGTGGTTGGATAGAAGTTAAAATCCAAGAGTTTTCATATATACTAACAATAAATATTAGCAAAATATAAAGGAATACATTAATAGTAACAAATATAACAAAGATACAGTACTATAAAAGCCTCAAAATGTGTAAGACCGCTATAAGAAAATTATAAACCTTATCAAAGAATATAAAGAAGATTTAAATAGAAAGAGATACCTCCTTCCTGGACAAAAAGATTCAGTATTGCAATTGTCATTTCTTCCCAAAATTCATTCAGTACAGTTACAGTCAAAAATCCCAACTGGTTTTGTTTTTTGTTTTTAAAGAACCTTGGCAAGCCCATTTTAATGTTCATATGGAAGGGAAAATGAAAAAAAAATAGAACAGTAATAGAAATGTCAGCTTAGATGTCACAGCTCTGGTGATATTGCCCTGGCAATAAGTTTTCCTTACTCCATGTAATTACTACTAATTGTAAGAGGATTCTGGCTCATTTGAAAAAAATAGCCATAATTTTCATTAAAATTAGCAATTAAATCATCTTCTTTCACCAGCACTTACCTCTAAGGGGTAAATAAGATTGTGCAGTAGCACCAGCCAAAGAAGCAGAAGTAAATTGCTCAAAAGTTCCTAATTTGACTCCTTCAGAGGTTAAGAGTTTAAAGTTATGTTAATATTCAGAAGTCTCAGAGGGCATACAAACATTTCCTATCAATGAACACCTGGACATTTAATCCATAGTTAAAAAACATAATGCACATTACCAAGGACCTAAATATAGTCATGCCCTTTACGTGGGAGGCCCCAACCTTAACAGTAGAGACTTCAGCTTGTATGTCTTTTTGCCTAGAATAAGATTTGGTATCCAGCAGACATCCAACAAGTGTTGATTATAATAAGGAATTATAATGGAATGGAAACCACTGAGATGGAAATAACTAAGCACCTTATGCAGTAAGTTCTGAGGGCAACTCTATCCAATTTTAACAAAGCAATGTGACATCACAAACAGACCTAGGACTTGATCTTGGCTAGGTCACTTACTGAGTAATCCAGAACAAATTATCTAACTTCTCTATTACTCAGTTTTTTCATCTGGAAAATGAAGTTACATGCCTTGTCCATACTGGTCACCATTATATTTGCAGTCCCTACTTTGCAGGATTGTTGTGAAGATTAAACACAATAATGCAGATGTGTATCATGCTTGCCATATAGAAACTGAGGGAGCTGTCATTATTACTGCATAATGATAATAAAATTTTCCTTAAGGAATGGATATTCCTTGGCCTTTATTTTGGTCTGTACTTTAGCTTCTTGTTCCAAACCAATCAGTACATTCTATCACTCTGCAATATTGATTAGTTCAAGGATTGATAAATGACAGAACCTGGACCAGGGAGACCCAAGGAAGTGTTTTAGGAAGACTTCGCAAAAGAAGTTTCCTTGCTCTTCTGAGAGAACTGCAAGAAGAGTCAGCTCTCTTCCTGCTACACACAAAGAAACATGAACCCCTGGAAGCCTCAGGCAGTCATCTTTCAATCACAAGAAGAGTAAGTCTTAGGATAAAGAACCCAGTGGAGGTCAGAGAGAAGATGGCTGGGGTGGAAGTTATCTAAACTAGCTTTTTTTGAGGAAATATTAAAAAGAAGGAATTTTCGGGGTGCCTGGGTGGCTCAGTCATTAAGCATCTGCCTTTGGCTTGGGTCATGATCTCAGGGTCCTGGGATCAAGCCCCGTATCAGGCTCCCTGCTCAGCAGGAGGCCTGCTTCTCCCTCTCCCACTCCCCCTGCTTGTGTTCCCTCTCTCACTGTGTCTCTCTCTGCCAAATAAATAAATAAAATCTAAAAAAAGAAAGGGAATTTTCTTTTAAAAACAGCATAATTTTGGAATAATAATAACAGGGTGCCTGGGTGGCTCAGTTGGTTAAACGTCCAACTCTTGGTTTCAGCTCAGATCATGATCGCAGGGTCATGGAATCCAGCCGCATGTCATGCTCTGCACTCAACATGGATTCTGCTAGAGATTCTCTCCCTTTCCTTCTGCCCCTCCCCCTGCTCATACTCGCTCTCTCTCTCTTAAATAAATAAATAAATAAAATCTAAAAAATAATAATATAACATTAAAATAATGTTCCAATATAAGTAATCGTCTCCCTTTGTTTTGTAATAATCTGAAGCAATTTTTAAAAAATAAAATTAAATAACTTTTCCTTGTAAATAAATGTCATAGGCAGTATGACTTTACCTGTTCATATGACCAGACTTTAACAGCTGTTTCAGGAGCAATCTTGGGAACATTCACACAATTTCCTCTCCATAAAGAAATGACTCCACACTCTTTGACCATCTCTCTTAAACCGTTTATTATCCTCACATTCTTTGCTTCTAAACTCTGAGCCTTGAAAAGGAGAGGAAGAATTTCGAAAATGGACAATATGATTTAAAGAACTTTGAAGTCTGCATATTGTAATTTTTATGCAGTGGGCAGGAAAGAGTTAAAGTTCCCCGGATATTGAAAGTCTCTCTTATTAGGGAAGCAGCAGCTGCTCTGGTGATTGGACAGCTTTGGAAGCATGTTTATTTTGATCCCTGCACTATAGCTTATGAAGGGGGACACTTTACACATGGCACATAGATAAACATGCCATAGACATTGTGGCTTTGTTTCCTATTCCTCCAAAGGATGGGCAAGTGGCTCTCCCATCATGAAAAGAGTGAATCAGATATAAATGTAAACAGAAGAATCAGGGAAATAACATTTCTAAGAAGTTTAAGACCACTGAAACTCAGAGAATTTATTGCTAACAAGGGGCTGTGAGGCCTCTAACAAGTATGATCAGTATGGTCAGTGTGAGCAGAGGAAAACTGGAATCCAACTAAAGATGCAAAAGTGGTTTTAAAATAAGAGGTAGTGGTGGAGCAAGATGGCGGAGGAGTAGGAGACCTAGATTTCGTCTGGTCTCAGGAATTCAGCTGAATAGGGATCAAACCATTCTGAACACCTACGAACTCAACAGGAGATCGAACAGGAGAGTAGCAACAACTCTCTGAACAGAGAAGCGACCACTTACTGGAAGGTAGGGCGTGCGGAGAAGTGAATCCGAGGCGATATTCGGGAGGATAGACGGCGGGGGAGGGGCCTCCGCCGGCCGCTTCTGGCAAGTGATAGAGCCGCGGAGCACAAAATCGGACCTTTTAGAAGTTGGCTCCGCTGAGGGACGTCGCTGCATTGGCTAAGCGGGGGGTGGAATCCTCCCGGGACAGTGTGGTCTCAGGACCCTTGGGGTCACAGAGAGACCGGGGGAGCCTGAGTGCGGCAGAGCTCCCAGGAATCGGCGTGGGGAAGCCGGCTGCAGAGACGGAGCTGAGGCGCGGGCTCTCAGCTCGGGGTTGCCATAAACTGTGATCTGCAGCCCAGTTGGGGCACGGCTCCCCCAGCAGGGACCGAACAAGCAGCAGATCCGGGGAGACTCCCCTTCCTTCCCCGGGAGGAACGGTGCGGGAACGCACTGCAGGGATCTGCTGGGTTTGGAGACTCCGTGCGGGGTCGCGTGCCAGAGATAGCAACGCTTGATCACAGGCCGGGTGAGCACGGAGTGCGGCCGGAGACCGGGGACACGGAAGTGACTGCTTTTCTCTGGGGGCACACTGAGGAGCGGGGCCCCGAGTTCTCAGCTCCTCCGGGTGGAGATTGGGAGGCCACCATTTCTGCCCTGGTCCTCCAAAGCTGTACCGGGAGCTTGCAGGGAACAAAAGCTCCTGATAGCAAACCGGAGCAGCTTCCTTAGCCCGGACTGACAAGGGCGGGGCAATTCCGCCTCCGGCAAAGACATTTGGAAACCACAGCAACAGGCCCCTCCCCCAGAAGATCAGCACAAACAGCCAGCAAGCCAAGACCAAGTTGATCGATCAAGGAGAATGGGAGAACTCCAGCGCTAGGGGAATACTGCACATAGATTCATGGCTTTTTTTTTTTTTTTTACCATGATCCATTATTTCATCAAAGTTAATTTTTGTTGACTGTTTTTTTTTATTTTTCTTTTTCCCTTTTTTAACCAACATCTTATCAATCCCTTTTTAAAAAAAAAAAACATTTTTTATTTTTCATTTTTAGAGTCATATTTTATCCCTTCATAGTAGTTACCCTTATTTTTGGCATATATATATAAGTTGTTCTCTCTTTAAAATTTTGAGGTACAGTTTCTTCTAACAGATCAAAATATACCCTAAATCACTAGTGTATGGCTTTGTTCTAGTCTCCTGCCTGATCACATTCTCTCCCTTTTTCCTTTTTTTTTTTCTTAAATCTTCCTTCTTTTTTCAAACAACTTATCTTACCAAGTCCTTTTATAAAATCTTTTATAATTTTCATCTTTACAGTCATCTTCCATCCCCTCATTGTACCAACCCTTATTTTGTACATATATGTCTTTCTTCCTTTAAAATTTTAGGAGGCACTTTTTTCTAACAGACCAAAATATGCCCAAAATCTAGTGTGTGGCACTGATCTATGCACTAGCCTGATCATATTTGATCATATTCTGCTTTATTTGTATTGTTTTGTTTTTGTTTTTATCTTTTTTCTTTTTTTTTTTCTTTTTCTCTTTCTTTTTTCTTTCTTTCCCTTTCTTTTCCCCTGGTTTCAGGTCTTTTCTGATTTGTATACAGTATATTTGCTGGGGACGTTGTAAACCTGTTAGCATTTTGTTCTCTCATTCATCTATTCTCCTCTGGACAAAATGACAAGACGAAAAAAATCACCTCAGCAAAAAGAACAAGAGGTAGTACCGTCAGCCAGGGACCTACTCAATACGGACATTAGTACGATGTCGGACCTAGAGTTCAGAATCATGACTTTAAAGATACTAGCTGGGCTTGAAAAAAGCATGGAAGTTATTAGAGAAACCCTTTCTGGAGAAATAAAAGAACTAAAATCTAACCAAATCGAAATCAAAAAGGCTATTGATGAGGTGCAATCAAAAATGGGGGCACTAACTGCTAGGATAAATGAGGCAGAAGAGAGAATCAGCGATATAGAAGACCAAATGATGGAAAATAAAGAGGTTGAGAGAAAGAGAGAGAAACAACTACAGGATCACGAGGGCAGAATTCGAGAGATAAGTGATACGATAAGACGAAACAACATTAGAATAATTGGGATCCCAGAAGAAGAAGAGAGAGAGAGAGGGGCAGAAGGTATATTGGAGCAAATTATAGCAGAGAACTTCCCTAATGTGAGGAAGGAAACAGGCATTAAAATCCAGGAGGCACAGAGAACCCCTCTCAAAATCAATAATAATAGGTCAACACCCCGACATCTGATAGTAAAACTTACGAGTCTCAGAGACAAAGAGAAAATCCTGAAAGCAGCTCGGGAGAAGAGATATGTAACCTACAATGGTAGAAACATTAGATTGGCAACAGACCTATCCACAGAGACCTGGCAGGCCAGAAAGGACTGGCAAGATATCTTCAGAGCACTAAACGAGAAAAATATGCAGCCAAGAATACTATATCCAGCTAGGCTCTCATTGAAAATAGAAGGAGAGATAAAAAGCTTCCAGGACAAACAAAAACTAAAGGAATTTGCAAACACGAAACCAGCCCTCCAAGAAATATTGAAAGGGGTCCTCTAAGCAAAGAGAGAGCCTAAAAGCAGCATAGATCAGAAAGGAACACAGACAATATACAGTAACAGTCACCTACAGGCAATACAATGGCACTAAATTCATACCTTTAAATAGTTACCCTGAATGTAAATGGGCTCAATGCCCCAATCAAAAGACACAGGCTATCAGATTGGATTAAAAAACAAGACCCATCCATATGCTGTCTGCAAGAGACTCATTTTAGACCCAAAGACACCCCCAGATTGAAAGTGAGGGGGTGGAAAACCATTGACCATGCTAATGGACACCAAAAGAAAGCTGGGGTGGCAATCCTTATATCAGACAAACTAGATTTTAAAACAAAGACTGTAATAAGAGATGAGGAAGGACACTATATCCTACTTAAAGGGTCTATCCAACAAGAAGATCTAACAATTGTAAATATCTATGCCCCGAACATGGGAGCAGCCAATTATATAAGGCAATTAATAACAAAAGCAAAGAAACACATTGACAACAATACAATAATAGTGGGGGACTTTAACACCCCCCTGACTGAAATGGACAGATCATCTAAGCAAAAGATCAACAAGGAAATAAAGACTTTAAATGACACACTGGACCAAATGGACTTCACAGATATATTCAGAACATTCCATCCCAAAGCAACGGAATACACATTCTTCTCTAGTGCCCATGGAACATTCTCCAGAATTGATCACATCCTAGGTCACAAATCAGGTCTCAACTGGTACCAAAAGATTGACATTATTTCCTGCATATTTTCAGACCACAATGCTTTGAAACTAGAACTCAACCACAAGAGGAAAGTCGGAAAGAACTCAAATACATGGAGGCTAAAGAGCATCCTACTAAAGAATGAATGGGTCAACCAAGAAATTAAAGAAGAATTAAAAAAATTCATGGAAACCAATGAAAATGAAAACACAACTGTTCAAAATCTTTGGGATACAGCAAAGGCAGTCCTGGGAGGAAAGTATATAGCAATACAAGCCTTTCTCAAGAAACAAGAAAGGTCTCAAATACACAACCTAACCCTACACCTAAAGGAGCTGGAGAAAGAACAGCAAATAAAGCCTAAACCCAGCAGGAGAAGAGAAATCATAAAGATCAGAGCAGAAATCAATGAACTAGAAACCAAAAGAACAGTAGAACAGATCAACGAAACTAGGAGCTGGTTCTTTGAAAGAATTAACAAGATTGATAAACCCCTGGCCAGACTGATCAAAAAGAAAAGAGAAATGACCCAAATCAACAAAATCATGAATGAAAGAGGAGAGATCACAACCAACACCAAAGAAATACAAACAATTATAAGAACATATTATGAGCAACTCTATGCCAGCAAATTAGATAACCTGGAAGAAATGGGTGCATTCCTAGAGATGTATCAACTACCAAAATTGAACCAGGAAGAAATAGAAAACCTGAACAGACCTATAACCACTAAGGAAATTGAAACAGTCATCCAAAATCTCCCAAGAAACAAAAGCCCAGGGCCAGATGGCTTCCCAGGGGAATTCTATCAGACATTTCAAGAAGAATTAATACCTATTCTCCTGAAACTGTTCCAAAAAATAGAAATGGAAGGGAAACTTCCAAACTCATTTTATAAGGCCAGCATTACCTTGATCCCAAAACCAGACAAAGACCCCATCAAAAAAGAGAATTACAGACCAATATCCTTGATGAACATGGATGCAAAAATTCTCACCAAAATACTAGCCAATAGGATCCAACAGTACATTAAAAGGATTATTCACCATGACCAAGTGGGATTTATCCCGGGCTGCAAGGCTGGTTCAACATCCGCAAATCGATCAACGTGACAATACATTAACAAAAGAAAGAGCAAGAATCATATGATCCTCTCAATAGATGCAGAAAAAGCATTTGACAAAGTACAACATCCTTTCTTGATCAAAACTCTTCAGAGTATAGGGATAGAGGGTACATACCTCAATATCATAAAAGCCATCTATGAAAAACCTACAGCGAATATCATTCTCAATGGGGAAAGGCTGAGAGCTTTTCCCCTAAGGTCAGGAACGCGGCAGGGATGTCCACTCTCACCACTGCTATTCAACATAGTATTAGAAGTCCTAGCCACAGCAATCAGACAACAAAAAGAAATCAAAGGCATCCAAATCGGCAAAGAGGAAGTCAAACTCTCACTCTTTGCAGATGATATGATACTGTATGTGGAAAACCCAAAAGACTACACCCCAAAACTGCTAGAACTCATACAGGAATTCAGTAAAGTAGCAGGATATAAAATCAATGCACAGAAATCAGTGGCATTCCTATACACCAACAACAAGACAGAAGAGAGACAAATCAAGGAGTCTCTCCCATTTACAATTGCACCCAAAACCATTAGATACCTAGGAATAAATCTAACCAAAGAGGCAAAGGATCTGTACTCAGAAAACTATAAAATACTCATGAAAGAAATTGAAGAAGACACAAAGAAATGGAAAAACGTTCCATGCTCATGGATTGGGAGAATCAACATTGTGAAGATGTCAATGCTACCTAGAGCAATCTACACATTCAATGCAATCCCCATCAAAATACCATCCACTTTTTTCAAAGAAATGGAACAAATAATCTTAAAATTTGTATGGAACCAGAAGAGACCCCGAATAGCCAGAGGAATACTGAAAAAGAGAAGCAAAGCTGGCGGCATCACAATTCCGGACTTCCAGCTCTATTACAAAGCTGTCATCACCAAGACAGTTTGGTACTGGCACAACAACAGACACATAGATCAATGGAACAGAATCGAGAGCCCAGAAATGGACCCTCAACTCTATGGTCAACTTATTTTTGACAAAGCAGGAAAGAATGTCCAATGGCAAAAAGACAGTCTCTTCAACAAATGGTGTTGGGAAAATTGGACAGCCACATGCAGAAGAATGAAACTGGACCATTTCCTTACACCACACACAAAAATAGACTCCAAATGGTTGAAAGACCTAAACGTGAGACAGGAGTCCATCCAAATCCTAAAGGAGAACACAGGTAGCAACCTTTTCGACCTTAGCCGCAGCAACTTCTTCCTAGAAACATCGCCAAAGGCACGGGAAGCCAGGGCAAAAATGCACTATTGGGATTTGATCAAGATAAAATCTTTTGCACAGCAAAAGAAACAGTCCACAAAACCAAAAGACAACCAACAGAATGGGAGAAAATATTTGCAAATGACATATCAGATAAAGGGCTAGTATCCAAAATCTATAAAGAACTTATCAAACTCAACACCCAAAGAACAAATAATCCAATCAAGAAATGGGCAGAAGACATGAACAGACATTTCTCCAAAGAAGACATCCAAATGGCCAACAGGCACATGAAAAAGTGCTCAACATCACTCGGCATCAGGGAAATCCAAATCAAAACCTCAATGAGATACCACCTCACACCCGTCAGAATGGCTAAAATTAATGAGTCAGGAAATGACAGATGTTGGCGAAGATGCGGAGAAAGGGGAACCCTCCTACACTGTTGGTGGGAATGCAAGCTGGTGCAACCACTCTGGAAAACAGTATGGAGGTTCCTCAAACAGTTGAAATTAGAGCTACCGTTCGATCCAGCAATTGCACTACTGGGTATTTACCACAAAGATACAAATGTAGGGACCCGAAGGGGTACGTGTACCCCAATGTTTATAG
>NW_027397071.1:10582018-10647258 GCF_003265705.2 Callorhinus ursinus | reverse complement strand
GATCTTGCCATTTGCAACGACGTGGATGGAACTGGAGGGTGTTATGCTGAGTGAAATAAGTCAATCAGAGAAAGACATGTATCACATGACCTCACTGATATGAGGAATTCTTAATCTCAGGAAACAAACTGAGTGTTACTGGAGTGGTTGGGGGTGGGAGGGATGGGGTGGCTGGGTGATAGACATTGGGGAGGGTATGTGCTACGGTGAGCGCTGTGAATTGTGCAAGACTGTTGAATCACAGATCTGTACTTCTGAAACAAATAACGCAACATATTTTAAGAAAAAAGAAAAAGAAGAAGATAACAGGAGAGGAAGAAAAGGGGAGTAAGTCAGAGGGGGAGACGAACCATGAGAGATGATGGACTCTGAAAAACAAACTGAGGGTTCTAGAGGGGAGGGGGGTAGGGGGATGGGTTAGCCTGGTGATGGGTATTGAGGAGGGCACGTTCTGCATGGAGCACTGGGTGTTATGAACAAACAATGAATCATGGAACACTGCACCAAAAACTAATGATGTAATATATGGTGATTAACATAACAATAAAAAATTAAAAATAAAATAAAATAAGAGGTATTAAAGAAAAACAAATAAATAAAATAAGATGTATCAAAGAGCAATTTGGGGGGCGCCTGGCTGGCTCAGTCAGTGGAGCATGAGACTCTTGATCTCAGGGTTGTGAGTTCAAGCTTCATATTGGGGGGTAGAGGTTATTTAATAAATAAAAGTGTAAAAATACATAAAGAACTATTTGTTTTTAGGGGACCTGGGCAGGCAGCACTTGCAGTATAATAGTTGAATATTTAATAAACATGGAGGGAATCAGCAGGATCCTGCAATACATATGTGAAGTTTATTTTTTAATTTTGAAAAAGAAGAACCAGAATGAGGTTAATCACCAAGTCAGCTGCAGTTAGAAAACAATTACCAACTCTCTATTGAGGAGAAACAGACATTTAAATTCAAAATGATAGCTGTATTACAGCCACAGTAATAAATATGTTTGCTTTAATTGTACAATAAAGCTGTATAGGAGGCCTGATAGCCAATATATAAAATAAGGAAGTAATTCTGTACTTGATGATTCACAATCACTAAGCTAAGCCCTTGTATACCCACCACCTACAACACCAGTCACTCTGGCTCCAGGGAGTCCCAGGTGGGCTCCACTTTGAAGAGGTACCTGCCCCAGTCTATATACCTGCCTTCTCTTGTGTCATCCCTGGGCCTCTTTGTTAAGAGCAAGTCCAGATCAAGACAGGAAAGACAGCACCACTGTTGATGGCATTTGCACCAACAGGCAAATGCTTAGGTATCCATTTGACCCCAGAGGCTATGACCGTCCACCATCAACCAGTGCACTCCAAAAGTTACCTCACATATCCTCATCTTTATTGGTACTGCAGCCTCTGTGATATTCTTTCATCTATACAGATTGTTAAATATTTTTAAAATCACTCCTCCTGTAATTTAAGTCATAATGTAATTTGGATTTTTGCAAATACTCTCCTTTGAGTAACATAAAATGGTGTATCAGTTAACTATTGCTATGTAACAAAACACCCTAAAAAAAAACTCAGTGGCTTGAAACAACAAACATTTCATTTCCTTGTGATTCTATGAATTAGCAATTGAACTGGGCTCAGTGAGTGGTTCTTCTGCTATTCTTCTCTGTGGTTGCTTGTGTAGCTATAGTCATCTAGCAGTTTGACAGGAGCTGGATAGTCCAAGATGGCATCAGGCATATGGCTGGTTGGTTATGAGCCTCTCTCTCTCCATGTGGTTTCTTATTTTCAAGTAGATTAGCCCAGACTTCTTTATGGATGGACTTAGGGCACTAAGCAGACATGAGCAAAAGCTGCAAGACCTCTTGAAGTCTAGGCTTCCAAGTCCCACAACATCCCTGGACAAATTTGGCCCAGATTCAAGGGATGGTGAAATAAACTCCACCTCTTGATGGGAAGAGTAGCAAAGTGATATTGCAAAGGATGGGAAGAATTATGGAATCTATCTTTGCAAACAATCTACCACAAGGAGGTATGGTACTAGATCCATAAAGAAAGAAATACAGTTTTAACACACCACCTGGCTTTACAACAAATAATATTCATATCATCATAAGAATGTAAATGCTATTTGTTAATTTTAAACATTTAAAATCACCCTATTGACAAAACTTTGAGGATATAAATATGATTTTAAAACAGAATATAATATTAACAACCTTGATAGTTTTCAAAAGGATATACTTCAACTCTCTCCAGTGTTGTCAGAAATGCCATTAGTAAGGTAAAAATATAAGTGACAGGATTCATTCCAGCATTTAGATCCTTCTGGAAATTCTTGCCAGCAAAATCTTTTATAAAATAATATTACCTGATGTTGGTGAGAATACAGGGAAACAGGTAATAGCACACATTGCTAGGAAAAGTGCAAGTTGGTATTATCTTCCTAGAAGGAAGTATAACAATATATCAGAAACCTTAAAATATTTCTTTAAAGATTTATTTATTTATTTGAGAGCGAGGGGGAGAGGCAGAGGCAGAGGGAGAGGGAGAAGCAGGCTCCCCGCTGAGCTGGGAGCCCGATGCACAACTCGATCCCAGGACCTGGAGATCATGACCTGAGCCGGAGGCAGACACTTAACCATCTGAGCCACCCAGGTGCCCCTTAAAATATGTTTAGAATTCCATGTGTGGTAATGACAAACTAGTGATTAGGAATGAACTTCCTACTAAGGATAACTGAAAAAAGCTGATGAAATATATGTTTCTTAAAGTTTTCTTAAAGGTATCCAAGAGCTAACAAGACAGAAACATATTACAGGGCCAATATGTAGGAGAAAACACAGAAAAGTAAGATTAGCATTAAAGTGTATTCTGAATGCAGAAGAAACAGTTGTGAAATTAAGTTGTTGTTTTGGTGGCCTCACAGGATTAACAAAGAACAAAAGATAAATCCCAGGGCCCACCAAAGGCATAGGTCTCTCACATACCACCTCCACTTTAAATGGGGACATTGCAGGGCTATACCCTCATGGTAAGGGTAAACCAGAAGAAACCAGCTTCTGCAAGGACTTGCAGCATGGCTTTGTTTCACTTGGGTGGTCCAGGGAACTTCAAGACTTGAACTTGAATTAAAGTGATCCCAGATTGACAGCATTCCCAGGCACCTGACAGAAGCAAACGGAAATCTAGTCTGAAGTTGGGTATCATCATCCTTGTCCGCAAGTTACTGCTACAAGTAATATTTTAAAAAACAACAACAAAACTAATGGAGGGAGGAAAAGCAGAATGATTTTTTAAATACAACAGAAGGCAAGAAAGGAAGGAGGATCTTAAAACAGGCAGGGCCAACAGAAAGCATAAAATAAGATGGTGGGTTTAAATACATTAACTGTAAATGGAATAGATCTTCCAATTAAAAATATAACAAAGCCCAACCATATGCTGTTTTAAGTGGCTTATCTAAACATACAAATACAGAAAGTTCAAAAATAAAAGGATGACAATGAATATATCACACAAATTCCAAACAGGGGAAGGGAGTGTGGTATATTAATGTCACACAAAATAGAACTAAAAGCATTTATGGAGATCAAGAGGGTCCTTCACCATGATAAAAGGTTCAATTCTCCAAGAGTATACCAACTTTTGACCTCAAGATATAAAGGAAAAAGTGATAGGCCTACAAAGAGAAGGCAAGGCCTGGGAGGGGCTCCTAGTACTCCAGGCTTGATGAGAGAAGTCTGAGGAAGTGTGGTGCAGTGTAGAAGCTTGAGCCTGCCACACATAGATGGAAAGAGCACCTGGCAAAAGAAACAACAAGGCTACAAAAAATGCGGAGTTTTCAAGAAACTGATTTACAGGGAACTTACTTCTTGTGGTCATTGCTTGGTTCTCTTGGTGACAGGGAAAGAATGCAGATAAACAGGATGTGTAAACTCCTTTTATAACAAAAATTCTGAGTTGCTACGGGACTAGATCTTAAATGTTTTCATCACACACAAAAAAAATTGCAACTTGTGGTGATGGATGTTAACTAGACTTACCATGGTGATAGTTTTTCAATATGTACAAATACTGAATCATTATGTTGTACACCTGAAACTAATATATATGTTATCTGTCAATTATATCTAATTTTTTATAAATTCTGTGGGAAAAACATAACTAGAAAACACAACCAACTGCAGAAGAAATCTATACCAGCTACCTAAAATATCCAGTCCTTCATTTTGAATATGGAAGAATAAAGGATCACCGTATATATGGGGAAAGAATGGCAACATAAAAATCTAAAACTAAGATTAATCAAACTAATTCCAGAGAAAATAGTGACAATTCAGGAAGCCACAGTTAACTAAAACAAACAATGTAAAGGACCCTCTAATAGCCTCAGAAAGAATCAAGATGATACTGAATCAATAAAAAATACCACCAAACAAGAAAAAGATACTATGAAAAAGGAACAACTGAAGGGATAAAAAGAGCTCTTAGAAATTTAAAATGTGATTGCCAAAATAAGAAGTTCAAAAGAAGGGTTAGAAAATAAGATGGAAGAAATTTCCCAGAATGTTGAGTAAAATGCCATAGTGATAGAATGTATTTATGAAAAGGTAAGATGTATAGCAGGTCAACCAGGAGGTACAACATCCCACTAATAAGAATCCCAGAGAAAGAAAATGGAGGAAAGAAAATTAGGAAAGAAATCATAAAATATACCAATGCTTATGGAAGACATAAGTTTACAGTTAGGAAGAGCCCACCAAGCGTCAAACGTACTGGATAATAAAAGAACCTACTTAAAATATTGTACGATTTCAGAATACCCAGGATAGAGGCATGACCAAAAGCTTCCAGAAAGAAAAACAAGATCATCTACAAAAAAATCAGAGTAGCATCGGATTTCTCGAGTTAAACTAGATGCTAGAAAATAATAGGGTAATGCCTTAAAAGTTCTGAGGGAAAGCATTTTTAGCCTTGGTGTCAATGCTCAGCCAAACTGCCAGTCAAGGGGAAAAGCAAAATAAAATAATATTTAGACATGCAAGAAACTGACTTTCAGTAAAAATGGTAGATCAACTGGGTGTTATACGAAAACAATGAATCGTGGATCACTACATCAAAAACCAATGGTGTATTGTATGGTGACTAACATAACATAATAAAATAAAAATTTTTTTAAAAATGGTAGCTCGACCACACGCTTATTTCCTCCTTCTCCAAAACCAAAATGATAGTAAAGTAAAAAAGAAGGCAGTAACTAGGATGGCCATATATCATACTTTGCCCAAAACTTGTCCCTCCATGATTATTAAGCACCACCTCTCACTTTTAAAAGTGTCTTGGTTCTGGGATGCCTGGGTAGCTCAGTCGGTTAAGCGTCTACCTTCAGCTCAGGTCATGATCCCAGCGTCCTGGGATCAAGTCCCGCAAGGGGCTCCTTGCTCAGCAGGGAGCCTGCCTTTCTCTCTCTCTCTCTCTTTCTCCCTGACAAATAAATAAAATCTTTTAAAAAATAAAAGTGTCTTGGTTCAAATGAAAATTATATTGTCACCCCAAGGGAAAAGTATACTAGTGATTCAGCAGATTCAGAAGAGGTGGAAAGCAAAGGGAAAAGTGATAACTGATTTGGCAGAGTAAAAGTTACAATTTAAGTGTTTATGGAAGAGAATGCATAGAGAAGTCAATTTGTCCTTTAAAGCCCCTGAGGCTTTATTCTCTGGAGAAAGTGGAGCAGCTCTTGATTCAGAAATATAGAATTCAAGAATTCAGGAAGGCATAGGACTGAAAAAACAGATGAACAATAGGCAAGAAGCCTTCTGCCCCTTTCCCCTACCTTAAACCCAGAACACTAGCGGCCAGGTAGGGCTCCTTGCTCTGTATATTTTATATAAAAATTATGGAGAAATTTGTTAGTTGGTGACCCAGGATAGGTAAAAGGAGATAGTGACTGAATGTCGTCATAGGCTCCTAATTTCTGCCCTGAGTAGAACTATGAGAAGAGTGGAAACCCTTTTCCTCTCTGTTTCAGTTGTGCCGCCAAAACCACAGAGCCTTGGCCGCCAGGCTCAGCCAATCCCTCCATGGCCTGATCAACTTCAAGGAGACCACAACAGCTCTAGGACCCCAAACTTCGCAGACAATTGAAGAATTCCACCTACAGAGCCCCGTATTTGCTAAGGAATAAAGAAGGAGAACAACTCTTTGACTAGCCTCTGATTCTTGGTGTCACAACTTCTAACCCATGGAGAGAATCAGAGTATTGTCTCTCCTTTTCCCCTACTCCACAGGAAAAGGAGACTTCCCGAATTTTTGCCCTCCCTAGAATACTAGTGCTAGATTATTAGATTGTATTTAGTTATTCATTTACATATCTGCTTCCATCACCAAAGTCCAAAATGCATATGGTTGAGAAGGATGTACTATTTGTTTTTTGCACCCTCAATTTGAGTTGAGGCAGCCTACTGAATAAACAAGCCTAGATTACTGGCAATGAAGTAATTTGCACATGAGAATATCAAGGAATCATGTTAAGACCTCTGAAACCCCTCTTTTGAAAAGCGTCAAATATTATTCACATTACTCAGAAATACGCACATGAACTATGTAACACACCTGCACTAGGGTTTTGAGATGCTCTAATGGTGCTGTGCATGTTCAAGCACAAGTACCATCTATGCCTCCAGCCAACAGATATTTCCCTAACAAGCCAGAGCTTCTCTCTTCATCAGTTAAATCATGAAAAGTCCATTTTCTCCCATATCAGTTCCCTATTAAAACAAAATAAACAAACAAACAATTATAAATAGATCTCAAATGAGTATGCTCTTCCTCATAAGATCTCAGTAATGTTTTATATATCTCAGCTCCACAGTAAATTAATATCAGCCTTCGCTAGAATTTTGTGCTTCACCAACCAGTGTATTTTAAGTTACTCATAAATTAGCTTGAAATACTATCAGTTATAAACAAATAATATTTTGGGGCAACTCTTTCAGGTCCCCTCCCTCCTTGGGAGCTTTGTACTATCACTTTGCTATCGCTCAATAAAACTTGCTTTGCCACCCACCAAAAATAAATAAATAAATAAACTAATAATATTTTTATCATGTTTAAGATAATCTTTACATTTACCATTTTAAAATCTATTACCATTTTCAATTCAAAATTATTTGTTTAAGATTGAATACAAAAAGAACAACCCGGGTGCCTGGGTGGCTCAGTTGGTTAAGCGACTGCCTTCGGCTCAGGTCATGATCCTGGAGTCCCGGGATCGAGTCCCGCATCGGACTCCCTGCTCAGCAGGGAGCCTGCTTCTCCCTCTGACCCTCTCCCCTCTCATGCTGTTTCTCTCTCTCTCTCTCACAAATAAATAAATAAAATATTTAAAAAAAAGAACAACCCATCAGTTTCTACCAAATATTTGTAGCTGTGGTGAAATACAGACTAATAAACTACTAGTGAGATAACTATTTAACTGACAATAACATAAATGTATCTCTAGTGTTCAAGATCTAGTGGATCTCCACATTATGTTCAGTCAGACTCTTTACCTCTAACAAAATAAATATGAAATATAAGCACACATTTGGAAGCAGTTTCCGTTTATATCTTTACCTACAGTAGAATTGGCAAAACAAAAAACAAACAAACAAACAAAACCTGGACCTTCCCATGTAGTGCCCAGAGCAGCAGATAATAAGCTCTGCTGTACATGTATCATAAGCAGGATTTTTTTTTGAGGGCCTATGAATGTGAAAAAAACCAGAATCTTAGCGCTCTTTCAAAAGAATTCCAGTTATAGTTTATTCATTTATCCAACAAATATTTATTGGGAATGTACTATGTGACACAGCAATGAGCAATTCACAGTCCCTACTTTCAGGCAAGAAAATAAGCAACTATAATACAGAATAATGGTGCCGTGTAGGAGCAATTAACTGTTAAGTGCATAATTATTCCCAACAAATGGGTGCCTTTTGCAGGTTGAAACTTTGGTTGAAGTAAATATTCTTTTTTTTTTTAAAGATTTTATTTATTTATTTGACAGAGAGAGACACAGCGAGAGAGGGAACACAAGCAGGGGGAGTGGGAGAGGGAGAAGCAGGCTTTCCACCGAGCAGGGAGCCTGATGCAGGGCTCGATGTGGGGCTCGATGCTAGGCTCGATCCCAGGATCCTGGGATCATGACCTGAGCCAAAGGCAGATGCTTAACAACTGAGCCCCCAGGCGCCCCTGGTTGAAGTAAATATTCTATGTCACTTCAGATATTTCACATTATACAAATTTGTACGGAAATAACATTCTATATCATCACTTGTTTAATCAAGAAAACCTCACTAGCTAATATTCTGGCCCCATAATTTTCTAACAGTTTATAATGCATTA
The DNA here is from genome assembly GCF_003265705.2 of Callorhinus ursinus. NCBI lineage: Eukaryota > Metazoa > Chordata > Mammalia > Carnivora > Otariidae > Callorhinus > Callorhinus ursinus. Next base: position 10,638,864 of record NW_027397071.1, on the reverse strand, counting down.
CATTTTATGCCCATGACTCAGGGTATAAAATACATAAATATTAAAGAAGAGACCACTTACAGTAAAATAGTTCCAGTGATGGGCAACTTCCTTAACATTTATTGCAGGTTTAAATAAAAAAACTTCCTCCATTCATCCCAGTCCACTTTCACTGACCCATCAGTATCCATGCTGTATATTTTTTTTTTATATTTCTTTTCTTATTTTTTTTTAATTTTTTTATTGTTATGTTAATCACCATATATTACATCATTAGTTTTTGATGCAGTGTTCCATGATTCATTGTTTGTTCATAACACCCAGTGCACCATGCAAAACGTGCCCTCCTCAATACCCATCACCAGGCTAACCCATCCCCCCACCCCCCTCCCCTCTAGAACCCTCAGTTTGTTTCTCAGAGTCCCTCGTCTCTCATGGTTCATCTCCCCCTCCGATTTCCCCCCTTCATTCTTCCCCTCCTGCTATCTTCTTCTTTTTTTTTTCTTATCATACATTGCATTATTTGTTTCAGAGGTACAGATCTGTGATTCAACAGTCTTGCACAATTCACAGTGCTCACCATAGCACATACCCTCCCCCATGTCTATCACCCAGCTGCCCCATCCCTCCCACCCCCCACCACTCCAGCAGTGATACTTCTTATAGAGTTGTTTATCTTCTGTCTCCAATTTCTCCTTCTCGTTCTCTTTTAAACCCACTCCCATCAGGCTCTCACCACCATTACTCCACCAATGGCCTCTGCAGTGGAAATCAATGGTCTGGTCTCCGTCCTCACCTTACTTAGCCTATCAGCAGTATTTGAAAAAGACAGCTGCCTCCTCCTCACATTTTCTCCATTTGGCTTCCAGAGCAGAGTATTCTCCTGGTTCTTGTCCTATTTCTCTAGCTGCTCCTTCTCACTCTCCTTTACTGGTTTCTCCTCAATACCTTGCCTCTTAACTTTAAAGAGTATCAGGACTCAGAGTATATTCTCTCCCTGGTCATCTCTTTCAGTCTCATGGCTTTAAATATCATCTATAAGCCCACGACTCCCAAATCTCTGCCAGAGTGTTCCTCTGAACACTAGACTCCTGTTTCAAGCTGCCTACCTGGCATCGCTACTTGTATGTCTGATTAGCATCTAGAAGAGAACAAGAACAAACCTGTACTCTGATAACCACCCCATCCCAAACTTGCTTTTTTCAGTCTTATCCATCTCAATGCATAGCCACTCCATTATTTAGATGCTCAGGCCAAAAGCCCTGGCATTAACCTTAACTATTTTCTTTCCTTTTTACCCCACATGTGCTCCAGAAGTAAATCAAGTCAACATTTCAAAGTATATCCAGAATCCAACCTCCTCCATCCTGGTACAAGCCACCCTCAAATTTTGTCTGTATTATTGCAAAACTGTCCTGGTTAGTCTACCTGCTTTCGACCTATCTGCCTACAAACTATTTTCAACGCATAAGACAGAATGAGACTGCAAAACCTAAGTTAAATCATGGCACACCTCTGTTTAAAACCATCCAGTGACTTACAGAGTAAAAGCCAAAGTCCTTATAATTTCCCTCTCAAGATCTGATATGATCTGACCCCTGTAAAAATCTCCTACCATCCTCTTTCTCATTCACTCTATTCTGAACACACTAGTCCCCTCTCAGTGCCCTAGCCATATAAATACACTGCCCAACTTGGGCCTTTGCTTTTGCTGTTTCCTTTACCTGGAAGGCTTTTCCCCGCAAAGATTATCATGGCTCCTTCTCTCACTTTCTTCAGATCTCTACTCAAACTTCACCTTCAAGATCTTCCCTACTCACCATGTCTAAAACCGCAGCCCCTTGTATCACTCATGCACACAGACTGTTTCCCTTCCCTGCTCTATATTGCCCCTTATTGCTAATCATCATCTAACACAGATTGTTTATCTAGCTTACTGTTTTCTTCTCTTGTTTATTCTGAGTTACATAAGAGCAAGGATTTTTGCCTGTTTCCTTCACTACTACATCCTTAGCATCTAGATGAATGTCAAGCACTCAATAAATATTGGTTGAGTAAATGAATAAATTTCTCCCTACCCACTTTCATCCTTACCTCCTGTGCTCTAGACCTAGAGGGTGAAATGTCGACTCCTACTGAAGGACTCTCTGTCTCTCTGTCTCTGTCTCCATCTCCATCTCTCTCTCTCTCTTTCTCAAGTCGTTGGTCCCATTCCCTCCCAATCACTTTTCTCCTCTCTCTACAACATATCTAACAGTTCCCTCTCTGATCGTTACATCTCCTCAAATCTCTCCTATCCTTAAAAAAAATAATAAAAATAAAGGCTTGCCTAACTGTCTTCTTCTTATCCAAATATCCCAAATCAGTAAACCACTTTCACAGTCCCCATATCTTCACCTTCCATTCACTCAATAACAATCTGACCCAACTCTTTAGCTCCCTACTGAAAATGTTTTCACCCAAGATCCCCAGAAATCTCCCAAATGTCAGATCCAATGGATGGTTTTCAGTATTTATGTTGCTGACTCATTCTGTTAAATATGACATGCTCCACTCTTGGCTCTTGTGACACCATTAAATCAATAAGAAAACATGTATTGATCTGCTAGTATGTGCCAGACACTATGGTAGGCACTGACTACAGAACAATGGATAATAATATACTCTGTCCCTGTTTCACGAAGCTTACAGTCTACTGGCAACAGGGAGTATGACAAGCAAGCCTCTGTAAAGCTGCTGTAAAAGCAAACACCAGGGGTGCCTGGGTGGCTCAGTTGGTTAAGCGACTGCCTTAGCCTCAGGTCATGATCCTGGAGTCCCAGGATTGAGTCCCACATCGGGCTCCCTGCTGAGCAGGGAGTCTGCTTCTCCCTCTGAACCTCTTCCCTCTCATGCTGTCTCTCATTCTCTCTCTCTCAAATAAATAAATAAAATCTTTAAAAAACAAAAAAAAAAAAGCAAACACCAGGAAGATAAAGAAGTTTCAGTGGTTAAAGTCACATCTAAACTGAGACCTAAGGAGTAAATGGGAGATATTCAAGTGAAGGAGTTGGAAAGGGTCTTCCAGCCAGAAAGAGTACAAGGTCTGGAGGAAAGAAAGACCATGGTTTTTTAAAAGTTGAAAGAAGCCCAGTCAGCCTAGAGCACAGAGTAGAAGGAAAGTTGTAGAGATGATGCAGCTAGAGAGGCAGACAGGTGCCAGATCACGGAAAGGATTCCATGTCCCATCTTAGCTGTCGGTATAGCGTCACTATTAATATGGACACAAATGGTCTAATGAAGTGAAAACAACTCAAATTCAGCTGTACACTTATAAAAGCCACAAAAACCATAGTTGGATATAAATCCAGCTGAAGTTATACAAAACCATTTTAGAGAATGTATACAACTTTATTAAAAGACAGAAAAGAGGATTTAAATCAATAAAGACATATATAATATTCATGGAACAGTTAACATTTAACATCATAAGTGTATCAATTTTCTCCTTAATTTATAAATTCAATGCAATTCCTATTAACATTCCAAAAGGAGTGTGTATGTGCACACATGTGTATGTAACTAAATAAGTCAATTCTAAAATTAATATAGAAGAGCAAAGGGCCAAAAGGAGCACTGACACTGTTGAAGATGAGGAAAGTCAAGACATCAAGATAGATTCTAAGGTGATAGTAAGGGGCACCTGGGTGGTTCATTCAGTTAAGCATCTAACTCTTGATTTCAGCTCAGGTCATAATCTCAGGGTCTTGAGTCTGAGCCCTGCATTGGGCTCCATGCTCAGTGTGGAGCCTGCTTAAGATTCTCTGCCTCTCTCCCCCTGCCTCCGCACCACCCACCCCACCCCCCGGCTCTCTCTCTCTCTCTCTCTCAAAAAAAAAAAAAAACAAAAAAACAAACCACACACACATATTGACCAAAAAATAAGTATATAAAATGATAGTAATTAAGACATGGTAATGATGTATAATAGACACCAATGTAATAGAATAAAGAGACCAGAAACACAGCCATACACAAATGGAAATTTGATATATGACAGAGGTAAGCATTTAAAATCTGTGGGAAAATGTAAAAATACATTTTTAGTAGGAAGCTAAATTGGTACAACCACTTTGAAGAACAATTTGGTATATGTAACTAAAGTTAAATGTCAGCATACCCTATAATCAAGCAACTCTACTGTAAGTAATAAACAATGACAGAACAACCAACTATGAGAAAGAATGAAAGAAAGAGAGAAAGAGAAAGAGAGAGGGAGGGAGGGAGGGAAGGAGGAAGGAAAGAAGGAGGGAAGGAAGGAAAGAAAGAAGGAAGGAAATGGATCCTTCACACCATACACAAATATCAATTACAGATGAATTAAAGAACTAAATGTAAGATACAACATTTTTTAATGAGATATAGATTAATATCTTGGGGTGCTTGGGTGCCTCAGTGGGTTAAACACCTGACTTGGTTTCAGCTGAGGTCATGATCTCATGGGTCGTTAGATAGAGCCCCACATCCCGGGCTCCGGGCTCAGCAGGGAGTCTATTTGAGATTCTCTCCTTCTGCCTCTTCCCACCATGCACACACGCAGGCATGTGCATGCTCTCTCTAAAATAAATAAATAAATCTTTTTTAAAAAAAGAAAAAGAAATAGAGATTAATATCTTTATGTCCCAGGGCAAGGAAGAATTTCTCAAGATGTGAAAAGCATATCCGTAAGGGAAAAAATGGAGAAATAAGACTACATTAAAATATTAAACTGCAGAATGACAAAAAAAACCCACCTAAATATGAATTTAAAAGTAAGCAACAAGGTAGGAAAAGATATTTGCAATGCATATAATCAACATAGGATTAATCTCCAGGATTTAGAAAAAACACCTGCCAGCCATTAAGAAAAAGACAATCAATCTAGCTGAAAAATAGGCAAAAGACATGAGTAGGTAATTCACAGAAGAGGAATATCCAGATGGCCAACAAATACATGAAAAGATACTCAGACTCACTAGTAATGAGGAATATAGTTAAACTGAATCAAATTAAATTAAAACAACAGGACAATATTTCTGACTCATTGGCTTGGAAAATATTAAAATATCAGAAGCCTACAGTATCAAATATTTGAAAAGAAATACATTTTGAGTAGGAAGCTAAATTGTCACAAACACTTTGAAGAACAATTCGGTATATGTAATTAAAGTTAAATGTTAGCATACCCTATAATCAAGCAACTCTACTGTAAGTACTATACAAGAAGATGTATACAAGAACATTCACTGTGGCATTGTTTTGTATTAGTAACAAAACAAAAAAATTTTAAACCTAAATGACCATCATCAGGAGAATTCATAAGTAAATTTAATTATAGTTATTAAACAGGACCCTTACTGTGGCTAAAATGATTAACTAGAGCTATATGCACCAGCAGCAACAAATCTCAAAAATAGAAGGTCTAGAAAAAAGTAATTTTAAAAAATATGTGGTATGCCACCACTTAAATAAGGTCTTAAAAACATGAGAAATAATGCTATATATTTTAAGAGTATGCCTACAGTAAAATAGAGAGATAAAAATCTGAATGAACAGTACATTCAGGATAATAGTTACTTCTGGCAGCAGGGAAGAGAATGAGTATTAGGAATACATTGAAAACTTCAACTATGTGTAATATTTTATTTATCCAAAAAAATTTGAGCCAAATATGGCAAAAATGTTAACTATGATAAATCCAGTGATGGCATGGTTGTTAAATGTTTACCTTTATCTTCCTATACATTTTCCTGTATGAAATAGTTCATAACAAGTTAGCCTTATCCCAGGAATATTTAATGGCAGAAAATCTACCACTAGAATTTATTATATATTGGGACGCCTGGGTGGCTCAGTCGGTTAGGCGTCTGCCTTCGGCTCAGATCATGATCCCAGGATCCTGGGATCGAGTCCCGCATTGGGCTGTCTGCTCTGCGGCAAGCCTGCTTTTCCCTCTGCCTCTGTCTCTCATGAATGAATGAATGAATGAATGAATGAATGAATAAAAGAATTTATCATATAAATAGGTCAAATGAAAACAGCTTGAAATATGAAAATAGTTTGATAAAGTTTAGTATTTTTTATTGATAAAAGATACCTTTCTTTGTTGTTTTCCTATATATTCCTATCATAACCTTTGTCACAGTGCAACTGCCTACCCACTGTTTTCACTCCCCACCCCCATGGACCTATAGCTCTGTCAGGGTGGGCACCAGAAGCATCCTATTTACCACTGACTCCTCATTGACTACTATGTGCCTGGCAAAATGTACCAAACAATATTCAGTTGATAGCTAACTTGATTGGTTGACTGACTAATAATATATAAGCCTTACAAAAAGCAATAGATATATGCACTAAAATTATATTAGTGAGTTAATATTTGGGTGGTAGATTATGTTGACATTGGGCAAATTACTTAACCTCACTATTCAAAAATTTCCTAATCTGTGCAATGAGGAAAATAATACTTTGAGTATAAAGTCTTATAAGGGGGTGCCTGGGCGGCTCAGTCATTAAGCGTCTGCCTTCAGCTCAGGTCATGATCCCAGGGTCCTGGGATCGAGCCCCACATCTGGCTCCCTGCTCAGTGGGAAGTCTGCTTATCCCTCTCCCACTCCCTCTGCTTGTGTTCCCTCTCTCACTGTGTCTCTCTCTGTCAAAATAAATAAATAAAATCTTTTTTAAAAAATTAAAAAATAAAGTGGCTACTAAATAGGGAAGCCACTCATGCTTCCCTAAAGTTTCCATTGTTGTCATTATTACAATGAAAAGGGTTTTTAAAGTAAATAAAAAATAATTTTAAAAACATATACACACAGGACACCTGGGTGGCTCAGTCGGTTAAGCGTCCGCCTTAGGCTCAGGTCATGATCCCAGGGTCCTGGGATCGAGTCCCACATCGGGCTCCCTGCTCCATGGGGAACCTGCTTCTCCCCCTGCCTCTGCCTCTCTCTCTGTCTCTCATGAATAAATAAATAAAATCTTTAAAAAAAAATGTATACACACATATAAGGGCTGACCCTTCAAGAATCTTCACTGCCTCTTTTTCAGAAATCTGTATACCTATTAAGTCGAGAGCATCAATAATTTCTGAAGTATCACTCACTCCTTTAAAGGAACAAAGAAAATAAAGATTAATTGGAAGTTCTGGAAAGATACAGAGGCAGAGTTAAGCAATATTCACTGCATTGTTGCAACATTTCATAAGACATTAATATCCCAATTATTTCTTTTACTTGCCAAGATAAAAAGAAGAGACTAGAGAGCCCATATATTTCCTGTATCAATAAATAATACTACCACCCTCCAATGTTGCTCAAACCAATTGTTCTTGCCTCTCTCCTTTCCTTCACCAATTTCAATCACCAAATGTGATCTGTTCTATGTGTAAACATCTCCCAAATTATTTATTCCCATCACCACTAATCCTATGTAAGCTTAGACACCAATCAATACTCCACACAAATACGATGGTGCTACTCCTCCTACTGAAAACTCTTCAGTGCCTGCCCCCCACCTTGTTCCCCCAGGGATCAAGTCCAGAAACTTTTACAGGCCTCAAGGACCTCCATGATCCTGCCCAGGCCTGCTTCTTAGCCTCATCTCTGAAACTTCCCCTTGCTCTCAGCCTCGACCTCACTGGTCTTCCCCCAGTTCCTCAGACATGACCTGCTCTCCTACCGTGACCAGTCTCCCAGCAAACCATTTGTCCTACCTGGAACACTTTCCCACTCCTCACTAAGCTAACTTTCACTCATCTTTCCAGATTTGGCTTACCCACCATTGCTACATGGAGCTTCATGTAAAAACCTTATCAAAATGTTATAAATATCTTTTAGATATTTATATTGTTCCAGGGAAAAAGCATATTGTTCAAAGGGTACAGGCTTTTTTGTTGATGGTTGTTATTTTTGAAAGATAGTATGCAAATAAAGATTACATTGTTTAAAAATATTCCTTAGAAGTAATAACAGTCAAACAAATGACAGGATTAAATAAATGAATTTTTAATTACCTTTCATGGAAGCCAAATATCAAATAATAAACCTCTACTAAAACATGGCTAATTCTTGGCTACACATGTTTGCTCACTGTATAGAGACATACCATCATTATTTGTGTCCAAACTCTTAAAAGTCAACCTCATTATCTTCTCATTATCTTTAAGGTACTGCATAAATGTGTTAAGCTTCAACAGATTGCATGCATCAATATCAACAGATTTTAATAGTATCTATAAGAGAGAAAAAGTTACATTACAGACATGAGATTCAGACAAGGTAGATTACAAGTTATAGTGTTTAAATGTGTACATTTATCTTATATAAATTAGATATCCTGCCATAGATTATTGGTACCTTAGTCTTAGAGTAAAATTTTTAACACTAAGAACATAGAATCTTTGAGTGTTGGAACTTTAAAGAAGTTTAGCAACTGACTAATCTACTCTTCTACTCAACAATCATGCATGTCTTCACTCAACTCAGTAAATGCTTGAGAAAAAGAAATGAATCAGACATAGCCTCTGCCCTCAAGAAGTTTACAGGTTAACAGGGAAGACACCAGAGCCACTATGATAGAAAATGTTCAAGGTTCAATAACCAAATTATGGAAGCAACCCAAGTTTCCTTTGATAGATGAATGGATGAAGAAGTGACATATATATATTACTCATCCATAAGAAAGAATGAAATCTTGCCCTTTGCCACAACATGGATGGATCTAGAGATTAGAATGCTAAGTGAAATAGGTCAGAGAAAGACAAATATCATATGATTTCACTCATATGTGGAATTTAAGAAACCAAACAAACAAACGAGAAAAAAGAAAACTCTTAACTATAGAGAACAGAGGTGAAGTGGGTGGGGGGATGGGTGAAATAAGTGAAGGGGATTAAGAATACAGTTATCTTGATGAGCGCTGAGAATGTATAGAATTGTCAAAGCACTATATTGCACACCTGAAACTAATACAACGCTGTACATTAAAAAAAAACTAGAACTCTTGGGAAATATGTCTACATATTTTATGAAATTCTTATAATGATAAACGTTTTACTGAAGAACAGCTAATTACATCATAAACTAAAATATATCCAAAGGAAAAAAAAGAAAATGTTCAAGGTTCAGTGGGGAAAAAAGACATGAAGGAAATCATCATAGAAGTGGCTCCACCTGAATATATTAAAAACGAGTAGTAAAAGGTGAACAAAGATACAAGAGTGTAAGGGATGTAGCAGAGATCACTAGCTGTCCACCAAAATTCCTTCTTGCCTTCTTTGGGCACACTGCTAGATTACATTTCTCAGTCTCCCTTGCTGTTAAATATGGTCATGTGAGCAAGGTCTCACCGATGAAGAGGGAAGGTACCTCTCTAGGCCTAGCTAAGAAAATCCTACATGCTCATTCCACTTTCACCAGCTGAATGCAGATAATGATGAGAGAACCTTGAGGATGGTAGAGCCACAAGAAGAAAGGAATCCAGATCTTTGAATAACTATAAGGTGGAGAATTGCGTCACCAGCCTCAACACCTACCAAGAAATCATCTTATATACCATGCTCAGAAGCTTGGACTTTTCCCACTGACACTGTCGAGACCCTGAAGAATTTTAAGCAGGGTCGTGATACAATCAGATGTACCTTTTAGAAGGGTCATCTGGTGGCAATGTGGGGGAAGAAATGGTGGCAATGTGGGGGAAGAAATGGTGAGAGGAAAGGCAAGAAGACTGGTTATAAGACTGGTTACAGTGACTCAGGTGAGAGATGGTGGTGGCCTGGGCTTACCAGGAGCAATAGGTAGGAGAGGAAGGGAACTGGTTACGAGATATACTGAGGAATTACATAGGACCGTGTGATGAACTGCATGTTGGGGTAAGGGAAAAGGAGGAATATAGAATGACTTGGTGGTGGAACACTTAACCAAGACTATGATCACAGGGGGAAGTGGAGAGACTCAGAAGCTGGGGCTAGCTATCCATTTGTGCATCACCCACACTAGGATGACAGTTGGAAGCTTGGAAAAGTAATCTTGAAGCCCACCTGTTTGAGGGGTGAGCCAAAAGAGTGTCCATAAAGGGATCTGAAAAGCAATAGCCAGGGAACTGAGACAAAGTGCCAAAGGAGAAAATAAAGGAGCCATCATCAGTGTTCCATGCCGCAGAATAGAGCCCAAGAGCCAAAGTGCCAATGCAGAAGCCCTCAGTGACCTTTCACAGAGGAAAAGAATGGAGACTGAAGCCTCACCACAGAGAAGAGAAGGCAGGGAGCATAGACATAGCTTTGTCAAAGACCAGACTACATACAGAGGAAAATGAAAGGACAATTGCTAGGCGGGGAGCCACAGCCATGGGATGATCATTGTTATTAGAGGGGAAAAGTTTGAAAATACTGGAGGAAGAAAGGGAATAACAGAAGTTGTACTTTTCCTATTTTAAAGGAGATGAAGAGGACCTGAAGTCAACAATGTAACTGGAAGAACCAAATTTGAAAAGAAGAAACACCTCATTCCTTGAGACTAGTGGAAACAAACTGAGCATAGATGTAAATAAAGGTAAGATTATAGTCCATGTATCAAATTTATTGAGGCTTACTAACTGCTTTAAGCTTAAAAAATAATTTTAGGCATTTTTCATTTATTTGCTCCTTAATCATCATAACAACCCTATGAGCTAGGCACTATTATCCCCATTTTACAGCTGAGGTAATTTTACAAGAGGGCCAGAAATCTGAAGGAATTCACTGCAGTTCACCTCTATTCACTCACTGAAGTAAAGGGCAAGTTCAACTACTGGAAGAGGGGTGCAGGGAATGGCAAGGGGTTTGGCTCGGGTAAGTCAGAGTTTTTCAACCTCAACACTACTGATATTTGGGACCAGATCATCTTTTGTTTTCCTGTGCACTGTAGGATGTTTAGCAACATCCCTGGCCTTCATTCCCTAGCTGCTAGTATCACACACACACACATATCCCCAGCTGTCATGACCATCAAAAATGTCAAAAATGCCAAATGTCCCTGAGGGGCATAATCACTCCTAGTTGAGAACCACTGGGATAAATGGAATGAAAATAGAGCAGACTCTGGACAGTCTGATGAAATCTAGATCTTTATTAGAAGGGAAATGGAATATTAAAATTATGGGGATAATTCAGAAGGAAGGCACAAAGTCATGTTTGTTTTCTGGATAATGCAAAGTGAACATAGCAGAAAGCCTTGGACACAGAGAACCCAGTGAAATCAATATATATTGTATATAATTAAGACTGGCATCTGTGGTTGGGTAGGCTTCAGGGAACAAATCATCAATGTCTATAACAAAATGTGACACAGCATTATCCAGGGTATGTAGTTATCACCCCATTTCTCTGGCATGCACTTTATAAATCCCAACAATTATGGACTTAACAGTAAATGTTACTGCCCTGATTGTCTGGACTCCATGTTGTGTGACCTCACTTCCATTATTCAATTCAAGCCTACCAGATGGAAACATTAAATATTGTTATTTTCTCTTACTGAATTTAATTAAGTCTCCTCACAAGAAAAAGATTTCCAGAAAACCTGGTGACCCCTTCCCCTTTTCAAACACTCCCATGCTGCTGCTGGGCCTCGTAGTCTCTTAGAGAAGCTTAATAAAACACTTTATTTTTTTAACTCTAGATGGTCAGCTGGTTAAATGTACAGCTGTGGAAGTGGGGCTTCTCTGAAAACACAGCAGTCAGTATTGATATCGTCATTTGTTAAGCTAAATGATAATTCTATACTATAGCGTATGGCATATTGTTGCAGTGTAATATAAATACTTCAACGGTGTTAGGTTAAACTGAAAATACGTGGTTGTAATTAATGTGTTAGGATCAGAACATCTCCAGTTCCCTGCCTGCGGAGTAGCCAGTGCACAACAGGAATGTCCCCAAAGGGCATGATGCAGCCCTGAGGCAGGAGCATTCTGGAGCAAACGGCTGTGCTGGCTGCATCGCCCAAGCTATGGGATGCCCTTGCAGGTTGAGCCATCACAGGCTGTCAGGACAGACCCTTGGAGTTCCCAAAAGCTAACAGAATTTGAACACAGGCCATAGGCATTTAGCTCACTGGAGACGTTTGGTTAACGTTGTGATGGTGCAAGCGGGCCTTTTAAGAGTTTCAATGGCTTGGACCCCATCGAGGCAAGATGGGGTCCAACACATTTTCCCGTGTCAGGTCACTATTAGGAGAGAAACTTATGGAAAGTGTTCCAACACCGAGGCAGTTTTAAGTGAAGCAACTCACACGGAAAGAATTTCTGAGCCTGGAGAGCTCAGGAAGGGCTGAGGGGTCTTCTCAGTCCCAGCCCCCCCTCCTAATGGTCCCAGTGGTCCTGCAAACTCCCACACTCTGTGCAGCCTGAACGCACGGCTGCCCACCTCCTAGTCCTGGCCCATATCTTCCAGTTCTTTCTGCAGTTCTGTGATGTCCGCCATGCCGTTCTCGCGGTGGTCCAGATTCCGGAAGAGCTCTTCAAAAAAGCGGTCGGATTCGTCTTCCTGGCCAGCCACTGTGGGCAACAGGAAGCCCCATATTCGGCGCAGCATGGTCACAGAGCGGTAAGGCTCTCCGGAAAAGTGGGAAAGCCCCACCATCAGATGGAGCTGCCACCGCCCGCGATCGGGCGTTGGGAGCCTGCGAGGAAGCAGTAGTGGGGATAGCTGCTTGGCTGCCCGCAGCGCAGCAACTCGCCCTGGAACGCATGCGCTCCCAAGCCTCTGGGTTCCGAGCCCGCCGGCCGGTGGGTTCCCGCCTGTTGGGCAACAGTCCTGGTTCTGGATTTGCTTCTGCCAGTCTTGGCGGGGGGCAAAGCTGCTTGGGACCACCGTTTTTGTTGTTGTTGTTGTTGTTCAAATTAATGTTTGGCCAGGGATTCCCAGACAGCACATTTCTTTTTTTTTTTTTACACTGAAAGATGCATTCCTTTATTTTGATCTTTGTATAGTGTGGAGACAATCATATGCCCCCCCCAAATGATCTTTCCTATTCATTAGTTTATGTTAAATTATTTTTTGCATTTTTTAAATAATTTATTTTTTTTTTTGGTGTAGTGTTCCATGATTCATTGTTTGCGTATAACACCCAGTGCTCCATTCAATACGTGCCCTCTTTAATACCCATCACCAGGCTAACCCATCCCCCCACCCCCCTCCTGTAGAACCCTCAGTTTGTTTCTCAGAGTCCATAGTCTCTCATGGTTCACGTCTCCCTCCAATTTCCCCCCCTTCATTTTTCCCTTCCTACTATCTTCTTTTTTTTTTTTAACATATAATGTATTATTTGTTTCAGAGGTACAGGTCTGTAATTCATCAGTCTTACACAACTCACAGCACTCACCATAGCACATACCCTCCCCAATGTCTATCACCCAGCCACCCCCTCCCTCCCACCCCCCACCACTCCAGCAACCCTCAGTTTATTTCCTGAGATTAAGAATTCCTCATATCAGTGAGGTCATATGATACATGTCTTTCTCTGATTGACTTATTTTGCTTGGCATAATACCCTCTAGTTTTATCCACGTCGTTGCAAATGACAAGATTTCTTTTTTTGATGGCTGCATAATATTCCATTGTATATATACACCACAACTTCTTTATCCATTCATCTGTCGATGGACATCTTGGCTCTTTCCACAGTTTGGCTATTGTGGACATTGCTGCTATAAACATCGGGGTGCACATACCCCTTCGGATCCCTACATTTGTATCTTTGGGGTAAATACCCAGTAGTGCAATTGCTGGATCATATGGTAGCTCTATTTTCAACTTTTTGAGGAACGTCCATACTGTTTTCCAGAGTGGTTGCACCAGCTTGCATTCCCACCAACAGTGTAGGAGGGTTCCCCTTTCTCCGCATCTTCGCCAACATCTGTCATTTCCTGACTCATTAATTTTAGCCATTCTGACGGGTGTGAGGTGGTATCTCATTGAGGTTTTGATTTGGATTTCCCTGATGCCAAGCGATGTTGAGCACTTTTTCATGTGTCTGTTGGCCATTTGGATATCTTCTTTGGAAAAATCAGACAGCATATTCTTAATTCAAACTCCAAACTGATAGAGGGTAGCCCCATCATTATGAGTTATTAGGGGAGGATTTTGTTTGTTTGTTTGTTTGTCTGTTCAGTTTTGTGCTCAGAGCCAAGGATGATAGATCAGCCTCCATGGGGCCATCCTGGGCCAATTCTCTCTCTTCCTCTTATTAGGCCAAGGCTTCATCTCTCATTCACATACGTTATTGAAATCCAAACCCCTTAGGAACCAAGGGAGAAAATACTAAGACTTCTTTTTATACTTATAAAAGCAAGGGGAAAGTATGCTTTCTAATATTTAACATGAATTGACAACTGCATGTATATATAATACTTAAATAAGTGTACACCAATTGTGGGTGGATGAACAAAGAAATTTGGAACCCACTGCTCTTGTGTAATGGGATTGATCACCTGGTCAGTGGGTTAAATGAAAGATTTGATAAGAAATTCAGGAGTCTGTAATCAGTAGCCACTAAGGATTGCCACCAGAAGCACTGCTCAAGTCAAGAGAACAGACCAGCCACAGCAGTGGAGCAATGGAGACCAGCACTGAATACTTAAAGGACCAACTGATGCCAACCAGCATGCCAAGGATCTAAACGGGCACTTTGGCCCTTAGCCCCAGTGCCACAGAAGTCACAAGTAAACCACATTAGGACCTCAGACACCCAGATTCTCTCCTTGGGAGAAAATTAGTGAGCAAACACATTTTATCCAAAAGAAAGTAAATACTATCTAAAGGGGCTAATCAGTTACCAGACTGATATCAGGTCATGATATCAGGGTTGTGAGATCAAGCCCTGCGTTGGGCTCCCCACTCAGTGGAGAGTCCACTTGAGATTCTCCCTCTCCCTCTGCCCCTACCCCCTAGTCGAATGCCCTCTCTCTCCCTTTCTCTCTCTAAAATACATAAATCTTTAAAAAAAATTAAAAAAAAAAAAAACCTAAGGATGGCAGAGCAGAAGGATGGAAAGGGTCTAAGCTCTTGATTGCGTTGCTGAGCCAGTGAACCAACTCTGGAACCAGTTTTCACTGGACCTGTTTGGACAAGAAAGGAGTCAGACCTTTGTTATTTAAGCCACTTTCTTCTGGGTATTCTGTCACAGCTGAAAACATACTCATAGAAAATCATAATTCACAGAATAATTACAAACTGAGGTGAGTGTAATGAAGGAGAATTGCACTCATCTCAGTTTGTAATTACTCTATGAGAACATAACAGGGACCATAATATATACTGGGGAATGAAGGAAGTCCTCCTGAAGTTTAGGTGATATTTAAGCCAAGGCCTGAAAGATAAGTAGGGGTTTGCCCATTATGAGTGAGGAAAATAGCATTCCTTGTATTTTTAACATGCCTGAGAAGAAAAGAAATTAGAAAGTTCAAAGAACTAAAAGAAAGCCACTATCACTGGAGAATAATAAACAACAGAAAGAATGGCACAAGCTGAGGTTAAAAACACAGGCCACATTAAAGATCCTGGCTTTTATCCCAAGAATAATATAGAATTATATCAGTGGGGAGAAGCCAGGTTATGCGGTGATAACAAACAACTTCAGAATCTCAGTGACCTACAGGGTGAATATTTCATTTGTACATATACCCATCATAGGTCAGCAGTAGGTTCTGCTCCTGGGATGTCATTGTCTTCTGGGACTGAGGCAGCCACTATCTGGAACATCATTGGTAGCCGTGGCAAAGGGAAAAAGGAGCATGAAAAAGCAGTCTGTGGATCTTAAAGCCTCTGCCTGTAGGTGACATATTCAATTTCTCTGTTTATTTTATTGGCCAAAACAAGTGACATGCTCTCCTGACTTCAGATCCTCTCGCAGGGAAGAATGCTGAATAGTGCTGAGAAATATTACAGCCTACACCAGGAACCATTTATGCATTTTTGGCAGCAGAATAACATGGTTTAATTTAACAGTATGTAAAGATCCTGCTAGCTACTGTGAGGAGAATGAGGAAAAAAAAAGTCAGGAACCCGTGCAGTGAGGTCAGTTAGCAGTGGTTAGCTTGAGGGACACCTAGGTGGCTCAGCTGGCTAAGCGTCTGCCTTCAGCACAGGTTATGACTGATCCCTGCATCCTTGGATCCAGTCTCATTTTGGGCTCCCTTCTCAGCAGGAAGCCTGCTTCTCTCTCTCTCTCTCTCCCTCTGCTGCGCACGCTCTCTCACTCTCTTTCTCAAATAAATAAAATCTTAAAAAAAAAAAAGGAGTGGTCAGCTTGAACTAGCGTGGTGGCAGTGGAGGGGAAGAGAAGCAGACAGATCATGATCATTTTAGAGGTAGAATTGAAAGAATTTTATGAAGGACTGCAGGATATGAGGGAGAAAATGATACCTGCTATAGACTGAATGTTTATGTCCTTCCAAAATTAATATTGTAATCCTAACCCCCAATGTGATGGAATTAGGAGGTGGGACTTCAGGGAGGTATTTAGTTCATGAAGAGAACACCTCCCAGTGGGATTAAGTGCCCTGATAAAAGACACTCAAGAGCTCTCTTGCCCCTTCTGCCATGTGAGGACACAGCAAGAAGGCATCTAGGAACCAGGAAGCAGGCCCTTTACCAGACACCGAATCTACTGGTGCCTTGCTCTTGGACTTCCAGCCTTCAGAACTGAGAGAAATGAATTTCTGTGGTTTATAAGCCACCCAGTCTATGGTATTCTGTTATAGCAGCATGAAGGGACTAAGACAGTATCAAAAATAACTTTTAGGTTTCCGGGCATAGGCACCATGTAGATGGAGTTGTCAGTCCCTGAGGTGCAGGAGATTGGGATTAAGATCAAGAGTTCAAATTTAGACTTGTTAAGATGCCAACGAGTCATGCAGGTGGCAAAATTGCATGCACAGCTCAGGAAAGAGGTCCAAGCTAGAAATGTAAATTTGTAAGTCATTGGCATACAGATAGCTTTTAACCCTATAGGAGAGAAGAATATCACTTAGAAAGGGTAGAGTAGGAAGAGGGCCCTAGACCAAGCTCTGGAAAACTCTAAAATGTACATTTCAAATGCAGGCAACAGAGCCAGCATGGCATAGTGGTAAAGAGCTCGGGCTCAAATTCAAACTGCCTGCAATTGAATGATCTTGGGCACATGACATAATTTCTAGGAACCTCAGTTTCCTCATCAGTACCAGTTCTGTCTCAACATTCTGTTGTGAGGGTTAAGTAAAAAAAATACTTATTATGAGGCCTGGCGCATAGGAAGTACTTCATAAGTGGTCGTTATTGTTAATGTTATTTTTATTAAAGGATGACTGAGAAAGCCTTCACAGAAGTAGGAGAAAACAGGAGAGTGAACTATTAAAGAAAGCATGAGAAGAGGCTGTTTTTAGAAAAAAAAGAAAAAAGAGTTAAATGCTGCTAAAAGTGTCAGGCGCCTGGGTGGCTCAGATGGTTAAGCGTCTGCCTTCGGCTCAGGTCATGATCCCGGGGTCCTGGGATCGAGTCCCGCATCGGGCTCCCTGCTCCTTAGGACCCTGCTTCTCCCTCTGCCTCTCTGTCTCTCATGAATGAATAAATAAAATCTTAAAATTTTTTTTTAAAAATGCTGCTAAAAGTGTCAAATGCTGAGTAAAATTAAAAGCTAGGACTGTAAAGTGTCTTTTGGATTTGGCAAGGAATGCATCAGCATTTTCGGTGAATTGGTGGAGCAGAAATCAGACTGGGAAGAGTAAAAGACTGATCCCTACTTAATACTATGCACAAAAATAAACTCCAGGTGAAATAGAGACCTAAAAGTAAAACGTGAAGTCTTAAAATGTTATGAAGAAAATGTAGAAGAATATGTTTGTGATCTCAGTGTAGAGGAGTTCTAAAATAAGACATTAAAAAAGCATAAACCATAGAATACAAATTTGATAAAATTGAAAATATCTGTGCATCAAGATACATCATTTAAGAGGTGAAAAGGAGTCACAGATAGAAAATCCAACCTTACAACTTCCATAGAATAGTATTCAGAATATATAAGGAATCCTAAATCAGTAAGAAAAAGACAATTGACCTAAGAAACAAGCAAGTAATATGAACAGGGATGTCACCAGGACCTACAATCTATTAATGTTTCTGTATTGTCACTGTCCTCATTTCATTGCGCCCTCATTTGTCTCTTTCCTTCCGCTTACGTTCCATAATCCATCATCTTAATCATTACCTTCCATATCCCTCTACATATGTGCTCCCTCTTTCTTTGCCTTATTCATTTTGCAAAACCATAACCTTGAGGAAATCCAACTCTCCATATTCTCTGCAACTTCACCTCTCCCTCTCCCTCATATCCTTCATCCAGTACTTCATAAAGTTCTTTCAGTTTTGTCTCTAAAATACATTGTGATCTGTCTGCTTTACTTCCCCTCCATTGTCACCACTCTAGCTCAAGCTGACCACTCCAAGAATTTCCTAATTGATCTTACTGCACAGGCTGACTACAGCTGTAGATGCCCTTCCTCCAATGCAATGGAAAAATGGATGCAAAGTCTGTTGAGAGTTTGTAGGTACAATAGTGGAAAGATGAAGGGGACCCATGCAATGGCTTCCATTCCTTCAGTGAAAAATGAAGAACTGGTGAAAATGAGGATGTTAAATGTGAGGGAGGGAAAATCAGAAAAAGAGCATGTGAGGGCCAGAAATTTGAAGAAATGGGAGAAAGGATAGCATAGTTATTGTGGAGAATGGAAAAGCTATGCTATAAGAGAAACTGGGCAAGATTTGGGGGCACCACGAGTACCCATTTGTGGTCATGAATTTATAGAATATCAATTTGTGAAACTTATTGTGTATCATGTAGCCCAGAATTGAGCACACCAAACTCATCTAGTTGCAATGGGCCAAACTCATCACATCAGCACCCTTGGTCAGAACTACCAATACGCCAAATTTCACGGTGCTATGACATGGACTTTATTCTAGTCTACTCTCTGAAAGGCTCTGCACCTATTTA
Source organism: Callorhinus ursinus (assembly GCF_003265705.2). Lineage (NCBI taxonomy): Eukaryota > Metazoa > Chordata > Mammalia > Carnivora > Otariidae > Callorhinus > Callorhinus ursinus. Next base: position 10,619,860 of record NW_027397071.1, on the reverse strand, counting down.
TTCCGCTCAGCATATACAGCTTACGCATAATGAAGCACTAAGACAGAAAGAACCAGCATCCTGATGACTACAGAGCCATCATTTCAGCCTCTGGACTACATTTATATGAAACAGAAATAAACACAGACGATAAGCCACCATTATTTCTGGTCTCCTGGCAAAATGTTTTTGGTCTTCAAAAAAGAAATCCACTTTGGCTGGGGGAAAAAGCTAAATGTAATTTGGCCCACTGATCAGTAGAGGGTGATAGAACATCAGAATGACTGACAGCTTAAGCATGCTTTTATGAGCCATATGTAAGCATTTTTCTATAATTCATTCAATTAATATTTTCCCCAACTCACTGACATATTTAACTATGAATATACAAAGTATATAAATCCATTCTGAATAAAATGCATGGTTCATCACCTGGAAACATTTGGTGAGAAAAATAACAATTCTCATTATTCCTCTTTTATTTATTACTTTTTTCTCTATGCTCTACAATATCATGAAAGTTCATCAATTAAGGAAATATGTCACATCATTTTTTTCCCATAAGTGTTGCAAATATAGTCTATTTGTTTTATCAATATCTTTCCAAGAGTGGTCAAGTTAATGAAACCCAGTGTAACGGGTGCAGCAAACCACCTGTGGCTGTTAACAAAAGGTAAATGATAAAATCTTTATGTTATTTGTGGGTAGCATTCTGAAACATGAAATTTGATCCCCTTCATTTATGTCAGTTTCTATGGCTATGATTCATATTATGTAATATTAATGAGATAATACTTTTCAAAATGCAATTATAGTAAAGCATTTTATATGATACCATAGTGTGTTTTGGAAAGGAAAGGAAAGGAAAGGAAAGGAAAGGAAAGGAAAGGAAAGGAAAGAAAGAAAGAAAGAAAGAAAGAAAGAAAGAAAGAAAGAAAGAAAGAAAGAAAGAAAGAGAAAGAAGGAAGGAAGGAAGGAAGGAAGGAAGGAAGGAAGGAAGGAAGGAAGGAAAGAAAGAAAGAAAGAAAGAAAGAAAGAAAGAAAGAAAGAAAGAAAGAAAGAAAGAAAGATACAAGGAGGCTTTCCTTCATCAGAATGTGTTTTATCTAAAATTATTGTAGAAGTGCCACTCTTATTCAGATTATTATAGGCTTAATTAATTCTCCCTTATGAAGGATATCACTTGGCAGTTATTTATGGAGCACCTACTAGATGCTCAATTTATATTTTAAATAATTAACAAATTACCAAAAAGCGGGTTGCTTAACACAACAGAAATTTATTCTCTCATAATTCAGGTCAAAAGTCTGAAATCAACACACCGTGTTTGGGGTGATCCGTGGTGGACGTTTTGAGGGCAGCTGTCCTGCAGCTTGCACGCCCCGGACCGCCTCCTGTGGAAGCCTGAGCCGGCTGTGTAGCTTTCTCCCTTTGTCTCATAACCATGTCCACCAACGAGAATGCTAATTCACCAGCTGCTCGCCTTAACAGATCAAGAACAAGGGGAAAGACAGTACAGAAATGAGGCGGCGCCGAATAGAAGTTAATGTGGAGCTAAGGAAAGCTAAGAAGGATGGCCAGATGCTGAAAAGGAGAAATGTAAGCTCGTTTCCTGATGATGCTACCTCTCCACTACAGGAAAACCGCAACAACCAGGGCACTGTAAATTGGTCTGTTGATGACATTGTCAAAGGCATAAATTGCAACAATTTGGAAAGCCAGCTCCAGGCTACTCAAGCTGCTAGGAAACTGCTTTCTAGGGAAAAACAGCCCCCCATAGACAACATAATCCGGGCTGGTTTGATTCCAAAATTTGTGTCCTTCTTGGGCAGAACTGATTGTAGTCCCATTCAGTTTGAATCTGCTTGGGCTCTCACTAACATTGCTTCTGGGACGTCAGAACAGACCAAGGCTGTGGTGGATGGAGGTGCTATCCCAGCATTCATTTCTCTGTTGGCATTTTCCCATGCCCACATCAGTGAACAAGCTGTATGGGCTCTAGGAAACATTGCAGGTGATGGTTCACTTTTTTGAGACTTGGTTATCAACTATGGTGCAGTTGACCCACTATTGGCTCTCCTTGCAGTTCCTGATATGTCATCTTTAGCATGTGGTTACTTACGTAACCTTACTTGGACACTTTCAAACCTTTGTCGCAACAAGAATCCTGCACCCCTATTAGATGCTGTTGAGCAGATTCTTCCTACCTTAGTTCGTCTCCTGCATCATGATGATCCAGAAGTATTGGCAGATACCTGCTGGGCCATTTCCTACCTTAGTCATGGTCCAAATGAACGGATTGAAATGGGTGTGAAAACAGGAGTTGTGCCCCAGCTTGTGAAGCTTCTAGGAGCTGTTGAATTGCCCATTGTGACTCCTGCACTAAGAGCCATAGGAAATATCGTGGCTGGGACAGATGAACAGACTCAGGTTGTAATAGATGCAGGAGCACTTGCTGTTTTTCCCAGCCTCCTAACGAACCCCAAAACTAATATTCAGAAGGAAGCTACGTGGACAATGTCAAACATTACAGCTGGTCGCCAGGACCAGATACAGCAAGTTGTGAATCATGGATTAGTCCCATTCCTCGTTGGTGTTCTCTCTAAGGCAGACTTTAAGACACAAAAGGAAGCTGTCTGGGCTGTGACCAACTATACAAGTGGTGGGACAGTTGAACAGATTGTATACCTCGTTCATTGTGGCATAACAGAATCATTGATGAACCTCTTAACTGCAAAAGACACCAAAATTATTCTGGTTCTGGTTATTCTGGATGCCATTTCAAACATCTTTCAGGCTGCTGAGAAACTAGGTGAAACTGAGAAACTTAGTATAATGATTGAAGAATGTGGAGGTTTGGACAAAATTGAAGCTCTACAAAACCATGAAAATGAGTCTGTGTACAAAGCTTCATTAAACTTGATTGAGAAGTATTTCTCTGTAGAGGAAGAGGAAGATCAGAATGTTGTGCCAGAAACTACCTCTGAAGGCTATACGTTCCAAGTTCAGGATGGCACTCCCGGGACTTTTAACTTTTAGATTGTACAGCTGAGGCAGAAAGTTGTTTGTTGTGTACTCTGTTTGGTAGAAGTTTGTCTTACTGTTTCTCTACTAAGAACTCTTTTTAAATGTGTTTTGTTATTGTAGCACTTTTTACAACAAAACTCTACTTGACCAGTTCCAAACTGTACAACCTGTATGAAGCTCCTCCTCAGTGGGTTTCTTATTTCTATGTAGAATCTCCTCTCTTGCAGTGTCCTGTAAATAAAGATTAAATTTTTTTTAAAAAGTCTGAAATCAAGATGTAAACAAGGTCACCTTCTTCTGGAGGCTCTAAAGGGGAATCTTTTCCTTGTCTCTTTCCCAGTATCTAGTGGTTGCCAGCAACCCTTGACTTCTAGCTGCATCATTTCAATCTCTGCTTCCATCCTCACATGGCCTTTATGTGTCTCTCTATGTCTTTACATGGTCTTCTCAAAAGGACACCAGTCATTGGATTTAGAGCCAACTAGTTCAGGCCCTACTATGACCTCATCTTAACCAATTACATCTGTAAAGACCCTACTTCCAAATAAGATCACATTCTGAGGTTCTGGGTGGCCATGAATTTTGAAGGAAACACTACCCTGTACAAGTAGTAGTGATATTTTGTATATCTTGAAAGAAATCTTAAAAGAGAAAAAATAAGATGGTTCTCCTTTATGGAACAAACATGGAAACTGAATATATTATATTCAGAATAGACAAATACCAAAGTAAATTCAACTGAGTCTTTTTATTCTACTTTATTTCACAACCATGTGTATATACCTTACCTTGTTCTATAATGGTTTTGAGGTATCTTACAATAAAAACACTTAGTAATATGCACAATATAAAATGTATGTGGCTCACTGTCAATAAATAGTGTATACTTTTTGTTGAGACCCAGTAGAATTAGAGACTTTGTAATAAATGAAGATAAAACCCTCTCTATAAATGCAATCCCCAAAATTCCATCACATAAAATTCATAGTTGCACTATTGCAATGTTAAAGAAAGCAACCCTTTTCAATTAATCTTCCAGTTACTATGTGTTTTAATTTATTTGCTTTCATTTATGAAATGTGTAAGAAATAGACCAATTATTATTGAGAAAGCCCCAAATAATCATAAAGTCATTTTCTGACACTTTACCCTGCAGACGATAATAACCTTAACTGGTCCTTAGTTGAGAATTGCAGCCAGGTGGAGGATGGGAGCCAATTGCCAACTGAGTTCTATCTGAATTCATAGTATGTCAAAGACATTATCACAATTTTTAGAGTAGAAAGTCAAGACCAGAGAATGCTAAACTATAGATGATATGGGGAAACATGGTCAGTAGCACAATTCTTATTATCAGACAGAAGAGAACACATCATCAGCTCCTTGGGAGAACCAAAATTTTATGTAGCAATGAGTTGTTTAAAAAATGTCTCATTGAGTGATGAAAGAAGATAATGTCCTTCAAAAATTCCCAAAGAAATTGCAGTAACAGGAAAGGCTGCTTCTTGTCAACAGTTTTGTTAAAGTGGAGACCATAATGCTAAGACACAACTCAGCCAAGGCAGTTTTGGGAATGGCCAAGATAACACAACCCCAATAATTGTGTCAGCTTATTCAAGGACAGAAGTGAGGAAAGTAAGCTATTGCAGATGACTGGACAGAAGGAAAAAGTGGCTCAGCCACAATAGCAAGACATACACAATACACATGGGAGACACCCCTGAAGCACCAGGTTCTGGTGAACAGGGGACATTGCATTGCAGGGCACTATAGCTCCTCTTCTTCATAAGGCCACTACTTTCAAGAGCAGGAGAAGTAGCTGATGTTCCTAATACATATAGACATAGAGAGACAAAATGAGGGGACAGAGGACTGTGTCCCAAATGAATTAATAAGACAAAATCACACCAAGAGGCCTAAATGAAATGGAGATAAGTAATATGCCTGATAGAGAATACAAAGTAATGTCCACAAAGGTACTCACTGGACTTGAGAAAATAGTGTAGGACATCAGTGAGACCATTAAAAAGAGGTAGAAAACATAAAAAAAGAACCAATCAGAGATGAAGAACTCAATTAAAACTACACTAAATGGAAAAATAGTAGACTAGAAGAAGCAGAAGAACAGATCAGCAACCTGAAGGGACAGAGTAATAGAAAGCAATCAAGCTAAACAGGAGAAAGAAAAATAATAATAATAAATGAAAATAGACTAAGAAAATTCAGTAACACCATAAAGCATAATAACATTCACATTATAGGGATCCCAGAAGGCAAAGAGAGAGAGAGGGGTAGAAAAATTTCTTGAAGAAATAATAGCTGAAAACATCCTGAATCTGGGGAAGGAAAGAAATCTAGATCCAGTAGGCAGGACCCCTGAATAAAATCATCCAAGGAGGCCACACCAAGACACACAGTAATTAAAACAGCAAAAAGTGATAAAGAGAGAATTTTAAAAGGAGCAAGGGACCAGAAAACGGTTAAATACAAGGGAAACCCCATAAGGTTATCAGCTGATTTTTCAGCAGAAATTTTGCAGGCCAGAAAAAAGTGGCATGATATACTCAAAGTACTGAAACAAAAAAAATCTGCAGGGGCACCTGGGTGGCTCAGGGTTGAGCATCTGACCCTTGATTTTGGCTCAGGTTGTGATCTTGGAGTCGTGGGCTTAAGCCCGTGTTGGGCTCCATGTTCGGTGCAGAGTCTGCTGTCCCTCTCACTCCTCCTCCCCCCACTCATGCTCTCTCCCTCTCTCTCTCAAATAAATAAATAAATAAAATCCTTAAAAGAAAAAGAAAAAGAGGAAAACCTGCAGCCAATAACACTCTCTCCAGCAAAGCTAACATTCAGAATAGAAGGAGAGATAAAGAGTTTCTCAGACAAACAAAAGTTAAGGAATTTATCACCACTGAACCAGCCCTACAAGAAATGTTAAAAGGGACTCTGAATAGAAAGGAAAGGACCTAAGTAGGAGTAAGAAAGATAGGAAGCACAAAAGCAGTAAAATTAAGTATAGCTATAAAAATCAGTCAAGAGATTCACAAAATCAAAGGATGTAATGTATGACACCATATACCTAAAATACTTGAGGGGGGGAGAGGAATAAACAATGGATTCAAATTTAAGCAACCATCAACTAGATATAGACTGCTATATGCAGAAGATGTTATATAAAAACCTAATGGTAACCACAAATCAAAAACCAGTAATAGATATGCAAAAAATAAAGAGAAAGGAATCCAAGTATATCACGAAAGAAAATCAGCAGATCATGAGGGAAAAGAGCATGAGAAGAAAAGAACAGAGAAGAACTACAAAAACAATCCTAAAACAAATAACAAAATGACAATAAGTTCTCACCTATCAGTAATTACTTTGAACATAAATGGACATCAATGAGACCATTAAAAAGGGGTAGAAAACATAAAAAAAGAACCAATCAGAAACGAAGAACTCAAAACTACACTAAATGGAAAAATAGTAGACTAAATGCTCCAATCAAAAGACATAAGATAATGGAATAGATTAAAAAAGCAAGACTCATCTATAAGCTGCCTACAAGAGTCACTTTTTAGACCTAAAGACACATGCAGATTGAAGGGATGGAAAAACATTTATCATACAAATGGAACTGAAAAGAAAGCCAATAGCAATACTTATATTAGGCAAATAGATGTTAAAACAAGGACTGTAGCAAGGGACAAAGATGGACATTATATAATAATAAGGGGAACAATCTTACAAGAAGGTATCACAATTGTACATATTTATACACCCAACATGGGAGCACCCAAATACACAAAGCAGCTAATAACAAACATAAAGGAAGCAATCGATAGTAATACAATAATAGTAGGGGACTTTAGTACCCCACTTACATCAATGGATATATCATCCAAACAGAAAATCAACAAGGAAATAGTGGCTTTGAATGACACTTTGAACCAGATGGATTTAACACATATATTCAGAACATTCCATCCTAAAACAGCAGAATACACACCTTTTCAAGTGCACATGAAACGTTCTCCAAAATAGATTAGGCCCAAAACATGGCTCAACAAATTCAAAAAGATCAAAGACATACCCTACATCTTTTCCAACCACAGCAATATGAAACTAGAAATCAACCACAAGAAAAAAATCTGGAAAGAACATAAATACATGGAGTTTAAACAACATGCTACTAAACAATGAACGGGTCAACCAAGAAATCAAGGAAGAAATAAAAAAATACATGGAGGTGGGGCGCGGGGTCAGGGCCCCAGAAATGTCCCGGGCCAGCTACCTGAGACACGTGCTCCTCTCCTCCGGGCTCAGCTAGTATCTGCACAGCCTGAGGCTCGCCGGGTTCTGAAATGGCCAAGCAGTCAGACCATACTGTCAAGTACTGCACCCTACAAGAGATCCAGAAGCACAACCACAGCAAGAGCACCTGGTTGATTCTGCACTACAAGGTGTAAAATTTGACCAGGTTTTTGGAGGACCATCCTGGTTGGGAAGAAGTGTTAAGGGAACAAGCTGGAGGGGATGCTACTGAAAGTTTTGAGAATGTGGGACACTCTACAGATGCTAGAGAGTTGTCCAAAATGTACATCATTGAGGAACTTCATCCGGAAGACAGAGCAAGCCTTTGGAAACTCTCATTACTACTGCTGACTCTAATTGCAGCTAGTGGACCAACTGGGTGATCCCAGCCATTTCAGCACTGGTGGTAACCCTGATGTATCACCCCTACACAGTGGAAGATTAAACACATTCTCAGAAGCCATTGAAAGAAAAGACTGCTTTGGATCAGGGAGAAAGAAGCCAATGTTAACTGCTTCAACTGACAGAAACCTTCACCTGAAAAATAATGTTAATACACCTGTTTCCCTTTTCTCCTACTTTGAACCAAACCAAAAAGAACTCTTCTGTTCTTTCTACTCCTGAACTCTTAAAATGTGCCTGTTGTTCATCAACTTTTTTTTGATGTTCCATCACTACATAATCTACTCATTGTAGGCATGATCTTTAAAAATAGATCTGGCTTTTAAAATTAAAAAAAAAAAATACATGGAGGCAAATGAAAACACAGGGGAGCCTGTGGTTCAGTCGTTAAGTGTCTGCCTTCGGCTCAGGTCATGGTCGCAGCGTCCTGGGATCGAGCCCCATGTTGGGCTCCCTGCTCGGCAGGAAGCCTGCTTCTCCCTCTCCCACTCCCCCCACTTGTGTTCCCTCTCTCACTGTGTCTCTCTCTGTCAAGTAAATAAAATCATTTAAAAAAAGAAAATGAAAACACAATGGCCCAAAATCTTTGGGATGGAGCAAAAGCTGTTCTAAGAGGGAATTTTTATAAGTTTACAGGCCTCCTCAACAAACAAGAAAAATCTCAAATAAACAACCTAACTCTACATCCACAAGAGCTAGAAAAAGAATAACAAACAAAACCCAAAACCAGTAGTAGGAAGGAAATAATAAAGATTCGAGCAGAAATAAACAAAATAAAAACGAAAGAAATAATGGAACAGGTCAATGAAATCAGGAGCTGGTTCTTTGAAAAGATCAACAGAATTGATAAACCTTTAGCCAGACTCATCAAAAAAAAAATAATTATAATAATAACGAGAGAGAGAACTCAAATAAAATATCAGAAATGAAAGAAGAGAAATAAGAACCAACACCACAGAAACACAATTATAAAAGAATACTATGAGCAATTATATGCCAAAAAATTAGACAACCTAGAAGAAATGGATAAATTCCTAGATACATATAACCTCCCAAAACCGAATCAAGAAGAAATAGAAATTTGAACAGACCAATTACCAGTAATGAAATTGAGTCAGTAATCAAAAAATTTCCAAGAAGTAAAAGTCTGGGACCAGATAGCTTCACAAGTGAATTCTACCAAACATTTAAAGAAGAATTAATATCTATTCTTCTCAAACTACTCCAAACAATAGAAGAGGAAGGAAAACTTCCAAATTAATTCTGAGGCTTACATTACTGCTATGAAAACCAGACAAAGACACTACAAAAAAGAGAACTACAGGCCAATACTCTGATGAACATAAATGCAAAATCATCAACCAATTATTAGCAAACTGAATCCAACAATACATAAAAAAAAAATTCACCACGATCAAGTGGAATTTATTCCAGGGATGCAAACATGGTTCAATATTCATAAATCAATCAATATGATACATTGCATCAACAAAAGAAAGGATTAAAAAACATATTATCATTCAATAGATGCAGAAAAAGTATTTGACCAAATACAACATCCATTCATGATAAAAAAAACCCTCATAAGTTTAGAGGGAACATATTTCAACTTAACAAAGGCCATATATGAAAAATTATACTAAAATTATACTCAATGGTGAAAAACTGAGGGCTTTTCCCTTAAGATCAAGAACAACAGAAGGATGCCACTCTCACCATTTTTATTCAACATTGTATTGGAAGCCCTAGCCACAGCAATCAGATAAGAAAAGGAAATAAAAGGGGTGCCTGGGTGACCCAGGCAGTTAAGGGTCCAACTCTTGGTTTCAGCTCAGATTGTGATCTCAGGGTCCTGAGATCAAGCCCCACATTGGATTCAGTACTCAGCAGGAGTCTGCTTGGGTTTCTCTCTCCCTCTCCCTCCACCCCTCTGCCACCACTCGCACTCACTCATGCTGTCTCTAAAATAAACAAATCTTAAGGAAGGAAGGAAGGAAGGAAGGAAAGAAAGAAAGAGAGAGAGAGAGAGAGAGAGAGAGAGAGAGAGAGAAAGAAAGAAAGAAGGAAGGAAGGAAGGAAGGAAGGAAGGAAGGAAGGAAGGAAGGAAGGAAAAAGAAAAGGTATCAAAATTGGTAAGGAAGAAGTAAAATTGTCACTGTTTGCAGATGGCATAATACTATGTATAGAAAACCCTAAAGATGCCACCAAAAAACTACTAGATACAGAAATCAATATACAGAAATCTGTTGCATTTCTATACCCTAATAATGAAGCAGCAGAAAGAGAAATTAAGAAAACAATCCCCTTTAAAATTGCACCCAAAATAATAAAATACTTAGGAATAAACTTAACAAAGGAGGTGAAAGACCTGTACTCTGAAAACTATAAAACACTGTTGAAAGAAATTGAAGATGATACAAACAAATGGAAAGATATCCCATACTCATGGATTGAGAGAAAAAAATATTGCTAAGATGTCCATACTACATAAAGCAATCATCAAATTTAATGCAATCCCTATCAAAATAGCAACAGCACTTTTCAAAGAACTAGAATGAATAATCCTAAAATTTGTATGGAACCACAAAAGACACTGAATAGCCAAAGTAATCTTGAAAAGAACAAAACTAGAGATATCACAATCCCAGATATCAAGATATAGTATAAAGCTGTAGTAATCAAAATAGTATGGTACTGGCACAAAAATAGACAAATCAATGGAACAGAATAGAGAGCCCAGAAATAAATCCATGATTATATGGTCAATTAATATTTAACAAAAGAGGTAAGATTATGCAATGGGAAAAAGACAGTCTCTTCAACTGATGGTGTTGGGAAAATTGGACAGCTACATGTAAAAGAATGAAACTGGACCACTTTCTCACACCATACAAAAAATAAACTCAAAAATGGATTAAAGACCTAAATGTGAGACCTGAAACCATAAAAATCCTAGAAGAAAGCATAGGCAGTAAGTAATTTCTCTGACATCAATTGTAGTAACATTTTTCTAGATACATCTCCTGAGGCAAAGGAAACCAAAGCAAAACTAAACTATTGGGATTATATCAAAATAAAAAGGTTTTGCCCAGCAAAGGAAACAATCAACAAAACTAAAAGACAACCTACTGAATGGGAGAAGATATTTGCACATGACATATCCAATAAAGGGTTAGTACCAAAAGGGTTAGTTCTTGTATATAAAGAACATATACAAATCAACACACACACACACACACACAAATTATCCAATTAAAAACTGGGCAGAAGACATGAACATACATCCCCTCAAAGAAGACATACAGATGGCCAAAAGACACATGAAAAATGCTCAACATCATCATCATCAGGGAAATGCAAATCAAAACTACAATGAGAGGGGTGCCTGGCTGGCTCAGTCAGAAGAGCATGTGACTCTTGATCTTGGGGTTCTAAGTTTGAGCCCCACACTGGGGCTAGAGATTACTTAAATAAGTAAATATCTTTAAAAATCTACAATGAGATATCATCTCACACCTGTCAGAATGGCTAAGATCAAAAACACAAGAAACAAGCATTGGCAAGGATGAGGAGAAAAAGGAACCCTCATGCACTACTGGTGGGAAAGCAAATTGGTACAGTCGCTGTGCAAAACAGTAGAGAAGTTCCTCAAACAATTAAAAATAGAACTACCATATGATCCAGTAATTCCACTCCTGGGTATTTACCCAAAGAATACAAAAACACTAATTCAAAAAGATATATGCATTCCGATGTTTATTGCAGCATTATTTACAATAGCCAAATTATGGAAGCAGTCCAAGTGTTCATAGATAGATGAATGGATAAAGAAGTATACACACACACACACACACACACACAATAATATTACTCAGCCATAAAAAAGAATGAAATCTTGCCATTTGCATACCATATGATTTCATTCGTATGTGGAATTTAGGAAATAAAACAAACGAACAAAGGGAAAAAAAGAGACAAACCAAGAAACAGACTCTTAACTACAGAGAACAAACTGGTGGTTATCAGAGGGGAAGTGGGTGGGGGAAATGGATGAAATAGGTGATGGGGGTTAAAAGTGAACTTATCATGATGATAATGTATAGAATTATTGAATCACTATACTGTACACCTGAAATTAATATAACACTGTATGTTAACTATGCTGAAATTAAAATAAAAACAACTAAGCAGAGAGTAAAGTTATATATATTTTTTAAAGATTTTATTTATTTATTTGAAAGAGAGAGAGAGAGAGAGAGAGAGGGAGTACATGAGAGGGGGGAGGGTCAGAAGGAGAAGCAGACTCCCTGCTGAGCAGGCAGCCCAGTGTGGGACTCGATCCCAGGACTCCAGGCTCGTGACCCGAGCCGAAGGCAGTTGCCCAACTGACTGAGCCACCCAGGCGCCCCTAAAGTTTTATTTTTAAGAAAATTAAAGAATGTAGGGATGCCTGGGTGGCTCAGTCAGTTAAGCATCTGACTTGATTTTGGCTCAGGTCATGATCTCGGGGTTGTGAGGTAGAGCCCTGAGTTGGGCTCCACGCTGGGCATGGAACCTGCTTAAGATTCTCTCTCTCCCTCCCTCTGCTCCTCCACACCTCCCTCTCTCCATTCTCTCTCTCAAAAAAAAAAAAAAAAAAAGAATGTAAATAGAAGTCTGGACAAATACTCAAATGGTTCCTGTAAGAAAACTCAGGATTTTCCTCAAGAAATAGTTCTGGGGCCTCAAGTTCAAAACAATAAATCCAAGGGAAAAAAGCTTTGTCTTCCCTAGCTTCCTATCTTCTGAGACCTAAAGATAACACAGGAACAAACCCAGAACAATAGAGAGAACAGAAGTGGATGAGAGATTAAAGCCAATATGTGGAAAATGGAAAGAGGCTAAAAACCTGTGGTTAGATAATAGAGAACAGGCAGTCCAGAATATACAGGAAGGAAATTCAGTGTAGGAGAGGGTCAATCTCCTGGCAGAAACCCACAGAAGCTCCAGACAGCGTCGGCAGGTGCATCAGAGGGCAGGAGTCAGAGGGGAGGCTAAAACAGAGGGACTGGTTGAAATTGTGTCTAATACATGACTGCACCACACACCAACCAACACTCCCCACCCTCCTCTCCCATTTCTAATACATGGAATACCAACTAGCATTTGACTCCTGCTCCCCCCAGCCTCCCCCCAAAAAAGGTTTTTTGTCATTAAAAAACTGAATAAACTGAGGAGAATTAGGAATGCTCAGGCTGGATGCCAGTGCCCCAAGTAAAGCTCTCTCTAGTCTTGCATTTTGGAGTGCCAAATCTCCCCCCTAAAAATCTAAAAGGTTCCAGAATTCTACCCTAAAATGAAGACAACCAGTGGTTAAGTCTATTTATAGAAACACCAAGAACTTGTGCTTCTCATTCTTCGGTGTGATATACTTCTTCTGGGAAATGGGTGCACAGCCAGGGACTTGAATTCCCAGTCTCTCCTGCCCCCAGGTGTAGTCATCTAACTAGTAGACTGTGAGTAGAAGGGAAGCATGTCACTTCCAGCCAGGGATTCTGAGAAAGTAGGTGTGCCTTTTCTTGTTTACCCTTCTGGCAGCTGGAAGCAGAAGGCACCAATGTTCAAGGAGATGTTAAGGGAAATAATTCTGGGCCTCTGAATTATCACATGCAAGAAAGCCACCTGCCAAACAGGGGCATTTGCACTGTACTATGACCCAGATGAGAAATAAATCTATTGTGTAAAGCTATTGCAATCTGGAGGTTTATCTGGGTAACTGGCATTCCCATAATCAGTGACTCCCCCTCTCCATGTACACAGAGGCATCCCACAGGTAGACAGACCTATGTATACAACAGTCAGAAACTCCTAAAAGCTGTCTAAAACAGTCCCATTCTTAAACATGTTGGGCAACTCAAGATCTCAAGAGAGAAAACAAGCGACATAAAAGAGGAAGACTGAGATACATAGTACATGCCCTTATCTTAGGAAAAAGTAGAGATTATGGGAAGAGAAAAATTAGCTTTGAAATTTTTTAATTAGCATTATCAGATAAATTTGAAAAGATATTGCTTCCACAAAGTTCAAACTGGATGCTCCTACCTCTCATCTTGACCTCCCCAACACATACCAAAATAAAAATCCAAAAGAAGACTTCTTAGAAATTAAAACATATACTTGCTGAAATTTTTTTAAAAATCAGTGGAAGAGTTAAAAAAACAAATTCTAGAACCACTCCTAAGACATAAAGCAAAAGATAAAATGAGAGAAAACTTTAGAAAAAAGATCAAATAAATCCCAAAGTTTCAATATCCAGCAAATATAAGTTCCAAAAAATAAAAACATGGAAGAAAGAAAGACCATTCTTGTAAACATGTATGTTTCCATAAATATGTAAACATACATATTTATGTTTATGTATATTTATATATTATATTGTTATTATTTTATTTTTTCCTAGAAGCAATGGATGATTAATTCTCATACAGTAAATTAAAGGAGATTTTAAGTCACTAAATGAATTCATCAAAATGTTTGCTGAGTAATGTTAAAATGGTACCCCAATATTCTCAGAAAAATTGCACTTAAGCTGAGTAGCTTGATTTGGACCCCAAATGGCAGAAAAAGATATACAAGTAGAAAAATTATATAAATTCAGTTAAATCTAATATATGGCTTAAGGGAAACCCTCGTAGCATTTTTCAAAATGACTTACAGATTTTATTTTAGTAAGACATAGTGGAGAGGAAATGGTTTAAAATATGTCATCAATTTCTTAACTAAGCACTGCCCTTCATTTTGAAGGAAATGATACAATTTCAAATCAGAACTTCCTTCTCAAGAAGTGGTATGAGGACATAACATTTATTCAACATGCAATCTTCAACAAAAATAAAATTTACACAACTCACTGGGAAACAAAATGCATGTGGAATTTATCATGTTAATCAATGTCATTCTCCCTGGGTCACAAATGTTATAGCTAAGAACAAAACAACATAATGAAAAGTAGAATAAACCAGTCAAGTTTATAGTTACCCTGATTTTTTAATTCACAAATAAAATATAACTTTCCAAACAAATTCATTCAATAATCATGATCACACTAGATTTCATTCTAATTTATCAAAAATGGTTAAACAACCACATATCAAGAGTCTTCCACACAGTGAATTCCGTTTTGTTAAGGAAAAAAAAAGAAAACAAGTAGTCCTTAAATTTTCTTAGCTCTCTATAATATATGCCTAAAATTAAAGCTTTCCATATAAATGGAAACTTCCATAAAGTTTGACATATATAGGTCATTCCTTAACTCTGGAGGAAGTATATATATATATATATATATATATATATATATACACACACACACACACACACACACACACAGGAAGATATGTACATATACAGGAGGATATACATATCCTCCAGAGGATATATACATATACAGGAGGATATATATATATATCCTCCAGAGTTAAGGAATGACATAAGTATTCCTAGTAAAAGGAGACAAATGAGTGCCAAGCAAAATGAATGAAAAAAGATCATCTAGACATAACATCACAAAATTTTAAAATGCCAAATATTAAGACTTTTTTAATTAATTTTTTTATTGTGGTAAGAACATATAACATGAGATCCACTTTCTTAGCAAATTTTTAAATGAACAATAGACTATAGGCTTGTTAACTATAAGCACAATCTTGTTCAGCAGATCTCTAGAATTTATTCTCTAGAATGTATTCATCTTGCATAATTAGAATTTTATACCTGTGGGACATCAACTCCCACTTTTTCCCTCCTTCCAGCCTCTGGTAACCACCATTCTCTCTGCTTCTATAAATTTGACTACTTTAGATACCATGCAGTGTCTGTCCTTCTGTGACTGGCTTACTTCCCTTAGCATAATGTCCTCAGCATTCACCCATGTTGTCACATGTGTCAGGATTTCCCTCTTTCTTATGGCTGAATAATGTTCCATTGTATGTTTTTTTGGGTTTTTTTAGGTTTTTCTTAATCCATTCATCCATCAGTGGACATTTAGGTTGTTTCCACATCTTGGCTATTGTGAAAAATGCCGCAGTGAAAATGAGAAGAGAAAATCTTTTAAAGCCTTTAGAGAAGAGCAAAAAAGTTCACTTACCGAGGAACAGTAAACTACCATCAAACTGCTTGTCAGTAATTCTCATGCTTAGAAGATAGTGGAACCAAACCTTCACAGTTCTGAGGACAAAAAAATGTTTGAATACGGAATTCTGTGCTCTGCCAAACTATAAATCAATGTAAAGGCATACTAAAGACATGTTCAGATTTACAGGTACTCAGAAATTTCATCTCCCATCTGTGTTTTCTGATGAAAATTTATTGTTTTTTCAAAATATTTTATTTATTTATTTAATTATTTGAGATAGAGAGACCAAGAGTGAGTGAACAAGAGAGACTGAGAGTGAGCAAACGAGAGAGCATGAGTGCGGGAGGGAGAGGGAGAGGGAGAAACAGGCTCCTCGCTGAGCAAGGAGCCTGATGTGGGGCTCAGTCCCAGGACCCTGAGATCATGACCTGAGCTGAAGGCAGACGCTTAACTGACTGAGCCACCCAGGCACCCCAAAAATATGTTTAATATATTCCAGAGAAATGAGGTAGAAACCAACAAAGAGGGAGATATGGAATATAAAAAAGGTGGAACTAACCCAGGAGTCTAATGCAAAACAATTCCAGGGTGAAGCTGTGCATAGGATTTACAGTCTAAATCGGAAGAGGAAGTCAGTGGGTCTCGAGTGCAATGTCTTCAAGAAGAAAAATGAAATGTAGTCTGTGCAAAAGATACAATGACTATAGAAATGGATGGTATCAGTAATATGGTAAAGAAAACATGTATTTTTTTTTCTCAACAAGATACAAACAAAGACAACTGGAAATTCCAGGCTACCTTGGAAACAATTAGAATTACATTTTTAAAAATTTGTGATAGGGGCACCTGGGTGGCTCAGTCAATTAATCATCCAACTCTTGATTTTGGCCCAGATCATGATCTCAGGGTTATGAGTCTGAGCTCCACATCGGGCTCTGTGCTGGGCATGGAGTCTGCTTAAGATACTCTCTCTCCCTCTCCCGCTGCCCCTTGCCCCTGTCCTCTGCTGGGGCACATGCAAGTGTGTGCTCTCTCTCTCCCTTCTCCCTCTCTCTAAAAAAAAAAAAAAAAAAAGGAAGACAGCTAAAATGTGGCATAACTTTAAGCAATTTCTGAAATTATAAAAGAAAATGCATTTACTGTGGACACTAAAACATTCTTCTTCAAGGAGCCCAGAGGTCATGACCTTGGACCTATTTTTGTTTAAATGTAATTTTTGCACATTATTTGGCTATGCAATTTTAAATAATTAATTAATTAATAATTAATAATTAAGTAGGAAACTGTTGATTGTTGACTTTCAGGATCGACCTATCAATAGCACATGAAAGCTAGGTTACAATAAAGAATGAGGTTGGCATTAACCTTGAAAACATAAAAACAAGATTATGGATGGCAGAATATGGTAGGTAGAAGAAACGGGAGAAGAGCTGAGAGTTTCATCAAAGTATATCTAGAATGTGACTACTTCTCACCAACTCTACAAGTAGCCCCTGCTCAGAACTACCGTTATCTCTGTCTGGGTTACTGCGATAGCCTCCCAATCCAGCCCCTGCTTCCACCAATGCCTTCCTATACATATTCTCAACATGGCAGCTATACGAAATATTTCCTTTTTTTCACGATTTTACTTATTTATTTATTAGAGAGAGAGCAGGGGGAGGAGCCGAGGGAGAAGGATGAGTATTCTGAGCTGAGTGTGGAACCAGAAGCAGGACTCAGTCTCCTGACTCTGAGATCATGACCTGAGTTGAAATCAAGAGTCAGATGCTTAGCCAACTGAGCCACCCAGGCGCCGCCCCCTGGAAGCTATATAAATCCTTCTAAATACAAGTCAGACCATGTTATTCTCTGCTCAGAACCTTTCAATGGCTTGCCATTGCACCCACAGCAAAAGTGAAAAATCCTTATATTGGTCCCTATGGCCCTATGTCAACTCACCCTCTGTTATCTCTCTGACCTCGTCATCCACCATAGGGCCCTTGGCTCACTCCATTCCAGCCATACTAGCCTCCTTGCCGATCCCCTGAATGTGCCAGGCACACTCCTGCTTTGAGGCATTTGCTCTTGCCTCTGCCTGAACTCTCTTCCCTAAGATATTCACAAGGATAACTCCCTCCCTGCCTTTAAGTCTTTACTCAAACATTACTTTTCATTGAGGCCAAATCTGACCACCATTTAAAATTGTTACTCCCACCTCCCTGATTCCTGATTCCTCCTACACTTATTCTACTTTTTTTTTCTCATTAAACATGTCAATGTCTACTATATAATTTATGTGTCTCAACATCCCTTCCCCCACTAGAATGTACAGGCCAATGAGGCTGGGATCTTTGTTTTGATCATTGAGCACTTAGAATAGTGCCTACCATCATAGCAGATATTCAGTAAATAATCGTTAAATGAATAAATATAAGAATAAATATAAGAATCAAGAGATATTATATAAGGCTATTGAGATAAAACCTAGAGGTTTAAGTATATTATTTAGAAATATAAAAGCAAATGATAATAAAACTATAATATCTATCAAAATTCAAGAAAGGACAGTTGAATCTTTGTTTTTATTACAGGCAGTGAATAGATAATGTTTTTTAAATTGAGAGGTCATGAAGTGGCAGCAACAGCATATAACTGGAAGTTGAGTGGTTATTCATGGACTACTCAAAAGAAAAGGTTATTAAAAGTAGATGGTGCCTCCATGTGTGTATATATGTTTGTTATAAGCATAGAAACAAAGACTTGAAGGATACAGACCAGATTACGTGCAGTTATAACTTCTTAGGAGATAGTTTAAAGGAATAAAATCAGTAATTAGTAAAAATAATTTTAATCTTTTTATCAAATAAAGGAAGGTTATTTATTTGCCTCTGGAAAGGAAGACTAAAAAGTAGGGACAGAGAGCTGTTGTTTTTCAGTATAAATTCCTCAGTTCTGTTTTATTTTTGTCATGTACATGTACAACTTTGATAAAAATTGGAGGGAAATAAATTAAAAAGAAGAAAAAGAATAAACAGATCTAGTTTTCCTCTAGCACGAAACAAATATCCAGTAGGTTCCCAAAGCACCATCTCATTAAGGCCAAGATGTTGTTGACCTTGGGAATTTTCACAGCAGGTGCTTCCAGTTGATCACAATGGCTATAAAAAGTAAAATGGGTCGCCTGGGTGGCTCAGTCTGTTAAGTGACTGACTCTTGGTTTCAGCTTAGGTCAGGATCTTGCGGTTGTGGGAATGAGCCCCCTGCTCAGCTCTGCACTCAGCACAGAGTCTGCTTCAGATTCTCTCTCTCTTCTCTCTCTCTCTCTCAAATAAATAAATAAAATCTTTAAAAAAATAAAATGAGATGAAATAACATTAAACATTTGGATTTAAGCACTTTAACTTCCTATATACCTGTATGATTTTAAAGTGTTCCTCTATTACCTAAAATAGTCTCTATTTGAAAGCAAAGGCCTCCTCTCATATCAACCTGCTAAAGAATTAGTCTAGTATTTTAGCATTTGACTTCATTTTCTCCTTTCTAGATCATGTGAGTTGGCTTTGCCTCTTTATGAGTTTGCCAAAAGCAAAAGTAAAATGCCAAACCAAACGTCTGTCACTAAACAGGAGATTTAGTACTTTTACCTAAAAGAATGTTTGTTACAACAGGAATGCTGTAATCATTAAACCAAGATGAGGCCCCAGCCCAGGCCAATGGTGTAACCTTAGACACCAAGGACTCAGGGAACAAACTGCTTCTTCTCACAGAATCTTCTTTTGCAGTGCTGTCAAGAACTGGGAGGAAAGTTCTGATAATGAGGGGCTATGCTTATCTACACAGGGTTCTACAAAACGCAAAGGCTAGATTACCCTAATACCTGAATAGGACTGCAAAATTAGCTAACATGGTACGTTAAGAGGAGAGAAAAGAGTGGCTAGCTTATATCCATCATTTATCTTTACCTTGTTAGAGCTCTATTCAAAACATTTGAGCATAAATATACAAAATGTTCATAATGATTTAACTCATAAAATAAAAATCAACGCTTAAAAAAAACCCAAAAAATAAAAACAAACAAACAAACAAAAAAAAAAACACAAAGGCTGGGACTAAAAGCCCTTAGCCACTCATTGGTCAGCCCTGGCATCTGATAGCAATGTTCTTCCAATTCCTAGCAAGGCTGCAGAGGTTGATAAAGACACTATCAGCAAGACCTCAGGCAGAAGAGAAATTCTGGTTCTCAACACTGATCTTATCACCACAGGGTGGAAAAGAACACAGTACCAGTTAATACCAAAGAACAAAAGTTTCCTTTATCTCCACAGTATATCACTAGGATGGGAAAGCCGTTACCCTGCTTATAAAGATTACCTACAGCAAAGGTAGGTGACAAACCATTAAAGTCACTTAAACCAGTAAGTGCTAAAATTTTATCTGTGCATTTGTGTGTGTGCTTTTGAAAAAGAAGATCTGAAAACTATATTGCAGCCCCTACTAGATAAGTTTATTATGTAGTTTATTGAGTTTATTAAACAGAACAATTAAATTTTGGAGGACATCTATCAGAGATAACAATGCTAGTTTTAGAATTGTTAATATCATGCCATTTTTTCTGACATTTATTTTGCAAAGATTGATTGCCCGTTGAGGTCATTCTTGGTTCTTGAAAGAAAAACCGTGTTATCACACAATTACCTACCCACCCTGCCCCATTTTCTAAAATGGTGGGGAAAGGGTCAGAAGGTGATTTTGTTTTAGAGCATTTTCAATTTCAGAAAAACTACTGTGGTGCCCAAATCTTTCAGTGCTATTAAAATGCAGACTTTAAAAAGCATCAGCAACCAGAATCTTTATTAAGCGTGTATACAATTCCCGTCCTTCTCAATCTCAATAATCTCAATTCCATGCAGATGTCCAAGTTGGAAACTTGGGAGTGATTCTTGCCCTCTCCCTCCACTTTTTTCTCCATATCCAATCATCCCCTACAAAGTCCTATTGACTATAATTTTAAAATATATCATGGGCACCTGGGTGGCTCGGTTGGTTACGGATCTGCTTTCAGTTCAGGTCGTGATCCCAAGGTCCTGGGATCAAGCTCTGAGTCCGGCTCCTTGCTCAGCGGGGAATCTGCTTCTCCCTCTCCCGCTGCCCCTGCCTCTGCTTGTGCTCTCTTTCTCCCTCTCTCTAATAAATAAATAAAATCTTTTAAAAAATAAAATAAAATATATCATAAACCTTTCATGCTCTCTAGTTAAAGATATTCCAAGTCATTGCTATCTCTCATTTGGGCTGCTACAACAATAATTAAGGTAAAAATAGCAACAAATACTTCCTAATACTTACTTTGGGTCAAGCACTCCTCTAAACACTTTAATGTTAGCTCATTGATTCCTCTTGACCACCCCGTTAGGTGTTCTGGTACCTTACCACTCTAAGATGGGGAAACTGATGCACAGAAGAGTTCAGTGACTTGCCCAAAGTCCCACAACTAAGGAGGTGGAGAAGCCAGCAATCACCTCCTAACTCGCCCTCTGCAGTCACACCTGTCAGCCTCTGGTCTGATATCCACTCAGCAGCCAGTGTGATTATTCAAAACAAGTAACCTTTACCCAGGACCAGAAACTTTCTTAAGGGGAGAACAGAAAACAGCTTTCTTCTTTTCTTCCCAAAAGCCTGATCAAATCAGCTCTGCAGAAAGTTTCTTTCCTAATGCCTAGGGAAAGTCCCTTACTTTTTTGGTATGCTCAGTTAATCAAAATTCTTATTAGTCACAAAGTAGTCTCAGTTCAATAATAAAAATGCTCAGTCCAGTGTCTTAGTTAAAACTCTGAACTATATTGCAGTTAATGCTTCCTCCTACTACCCCCCCAAACTGCTCAGGCTGGAGGCCTTTGCAGAGGGGATCAGCAAAACTTCATTCTCTCAGCAGGCCTTTGGTCAGCCGGGGGTGGAGGGGCCAGAGAAGGAAGAGAGATAAGGGGTAGGTCTTGTTTGACAGGCACACATGTAATCTAGCTCTGGTATACTCTGGCCATGGCAGGTGTTTAAAGTTGACTCTGGCTCTCAGGGTTGGTTTTATGAGCACCTTGGATATCCTCCTGTGAGTTCCCTTGACTACAGCTTCCTTGAAGTAGGCAAAACCTCTACCTGAACTGGACACTTATGCAGGAACCCCAGCCCCAGCCTCACCTTCGGTGTCTGATGGCACAACTGTGGCCTCTTTCTGCTAAGGTTGTCTGGTTTAGGCAGAAGGCCTCCTGGACATGATCCCATTTTAAATAACCCAGGCACATACTTCTACCAAGGGCTTCATACCTTTAAGATGCCAATGAAAGGATTATAGTTACTTTCCAAATGCAGTTCTTTATTCTGAAGCCAGTAAACTATTTTCCAAGTATTTCTGTGTTCCATGGAATCCAGGGGATCCAAGTCAAACTCTCCATCTTGTCCACTTAAAGCCTTCCTCACTAAGCCTGAGGTGAAGTAAAAACACCTGTACTACCAGTCTCAATGGGTGTAGAGAAGACTCACAACGCATTGAAAAATTTTTCCATGGGAAACTTCTAAATCTCAACTAGCTTCTCAGCCCCTTCGGTTTTAGCCCTTTTATACCCCTAAGATAGGCAGGGGAGTAAGGATCCACAGAACTAGTTTTTAGCACCTTCTCTGTAATCCTGCCATGAATGATCTGACTCTTAACACTTCACTTTGGAATGTGGGGGTCATTGAAAGAGTCAGCTGAGTCTGAGTCAGCAAGAGTCCTGTTTTAACATCCTATTAGAAATATTAAAATACCATGTCTTTCCACTGCTATTAAGATTAAATACTAACTCTTTAATATGTTCTATGGTGTGCTGCATGTTCTTTCCTCTACCACTCTTTGTCTTCTCATTTCTCAGCTCTCAGTTTAAATATTATCTCATTATTACAAAGGACTTTCCTGAAATCTCTCCCCACCTTTACTCCATTACTCTCACTCATACATACTATTTTATTTTACAGCATTTATCACAAGTTATATAATCCCACAAAGCAACCTCCTATCTTTTCTTAGCTAGGATTCTGAAGCGTGCCAAACAAGTTACTAGTTTGCAGTCATATGGCCAGAGACTGCTTAGCTATTTACCAAAGCATTTCCATTTTCCTCCTAGGTATACAACTGGACTACATTTCCCAGCCTCCCTTGCAGTTAGGGGCCACCATGTGACTAAGGTCTAGCTAATGGGATATAGACAGAAAATGGGATATAGGCAGACCACTTCCATAAAGCCTTCCAAGTTTGACTCAGTTACAGTTGTGGACCTCATTTAGGAAACCCAGATATAAGGGGATTCTAGCACTTACTGATTGTATAACCTTGAGAGAGTTCCATAATCTCCATGTGTTTCAGTTTCTTCATCTGTAAAACAAAAGAATAATATCTACCTCACTGAATGGTGAGATTTGAACAAATGAATACGTGAAGGTGACAAAACTAGAACAATGCCTACTACATAGTAAGTGCTCAATGTATGCTGATATTATTACTGTTATTATGGATAATAATACCAGCAAACATATGGAAGAACAGAAATACAGATTTGCAAAGTTCAAACTGATATGGTAGAAGAAACAGACATTTTTCACTAATAAAGGAATTTAAAAATCATAACCAATAAACGTGTGTTAGGATTAACAAAGCAGGGTTTGACTACATGAGAGGTAAGAAATCTCAGAGAAATTTAGAATTAAAGTCTTAGAAACCTCTGCCAATTAAAGATCAATCAGAAATGAAAGTAAAAGAATTCTGAAAATACAGCATAGACATTCATATTTGATTAACAACAACAAAAGAATCAGCTTATACACAACTTTACAAGAACACACCTACAGTGTTAAGTCAAAGCACATCTGTATCCTTCAATACAAAATGTCACTCTAATCAACAAGGACAGATGGGATACATTTCCTCGTGCCCTTGTCCCTTCTGGACCACATAACCACAATATTCCCCCTTTTACTAATAACTATCTGGGAGGCAGCAACATCCCTCTTGCTCTAGCCCCGGCTTATCACATTAGTGCAAGGCCGAAACAAAGATTTCCACAAATGAACATGTGTGATTAAGTAAAATACATGCTAAGAAATCAAGTCTGCACTAAAAATAAAGCCAAAAAATTGAAGCAAATCACTGAATAATTTTGATAAAATGTGCTTTTAAATTCATTTATGCATTTACCTCAGTTTTCTTTCCTACATGTCACTGGAAGAATTTATTTTATTTTATTTTATTTATCATCACATTATTTTGCTTTTCTTTTTGCTTCATAGTAAAAACAACAGGATGAGATTATGCTACAGTCTTCTTTGGCCAAACTGATTTGCCAAGCATGTAGCAGTCTTCTTGTTCCCACAGAGCAACCTCCTATCTTTTCTTAGCTAGGATGCTGAAGCGTGCCAAACAGAGGAAATGATACTGGGTGTCTCAGCGTACCTTTAGTCTTGGCCTTCCTCTCCCTCAAACAACAACAACAAAAATAGCTTTTTATAAAGATAGCTCTTAAGATTCGAAGGAGAATGTAAAACGTGTGAAGTTAAATATGGCATTAAAGGTATCAGAATAAATAGTAAGCTTACTGCATAGTCCTACTATAATTCTTTTCACACTGAAAATTAAAAACCACAGATATGGAGGAAGGTCCTGCTTAGAACATTTTGTGTTATAAATGGACTCACTTTAACAGATCATCCCTATCTACCTAGTTAGAAAGTACTCTATCTAGTAAAGCAATTATTTAATCCTTTAAAAAAAAAAAAAAACCTTTTTATCTTAACCAGTTCTACTGAAACCTGAATATTGTTTCTTAGAAAAATTATACAAATAGGGCGCCTGGGTGGCTAGTTGGTTAAGCGACTGCCTTCGGCTCAGGTCATGATCCTGGAGTCCTGGGATCGAGTCCCGCATCAGGCTCCCTGCTCAGCAGGGAGTCTGCTTCTCCCTCTGACCCTCTCCCCTCTCATGCTATCTCATTCTCTCTCTCAAATAAATAAATAAAATCTTTAAAAAAAAAGAAAAAAAGAAAAATTATACAAATAAAAATTATGCTTTCCAACTGGGAAATTATATTTGATTGCATTAGTCATGATAATGACAGCACCTGTCCCTGGGCTGTTTATTTGAACTATATTAACCACACCAGATTTAATCTAGAAAGCCCCTGAGTTTAAGTATTCAAAGAACATGTAAGCTAAAAGCTTAAGTCAAGCCCATCCATGGATGGGCACTTTCGTTGTTGTTGTTAAAGATAAAGATCTTTTGTGTTATTTTAAGAATCTCCTTTGTTAAAGATTTTGAATGCAGTAAAAAAAATCTATATACCTCAGACACTTGGCTAACCAAGAAGGTCAGGTTAAGGTTATAAGAGGCATTTGTCCAATTTATCAGTCTGAGAACATAAATATACTTAAATAATGAACGAGGGAACATTGAATATAAATAATCTGGGAACTCATTATTATCACAGAGCAAAATTCAAGATGTCCCCTAGTACACTTCCCATTTTCATCACTGGCTTCAGTTCAATCTTCAATTGAATATATATATATATATTTCCAGAATATAGTATAAATATATTTCTTCCTTACATGAGCATATTTTCTACAACAGTCTTAATCTGTTTCTCCTCCTGCATTCCCTAAATTAG
This sequence comes from Callorhinus ursinus, assembly GCF_003265705.2. Taxonomy (NCBI): domain Eukaryota; kingdom Metazoa; phylum Chordata; class Mammalia; order Carnivora; family Otariidae; genus Callorhinus; species Callorhinus ursinus. The sequence goes on along the minus strand of NW_027397071.1, from coordinate 10,594,369 downwards.
CTTGAAGTACCACCATCCTCTTTGTCATAGAGACCCATAATACTGGAGTAATTTTTTTTTACTTGCTCCCCTTATTCCAACACCATATGCAATAGATTTCCAAGACCTATTGATTCTAGTTTTACAATAACCTCTCCTGAGTCCTCTCTCTCTAATGCCCCTGCTGATATCCCAATTCAGAGCCTATGGTCTGCACTGCTATAATAACTAACCTTCTGACTGGCCCCTCCATAAGCCTCTCCCTAGCCCAATGTATAATCTTAAATACTCCTGTCAGGGCAATGTTCCTAATGAACATCTCTGATTTTTTATTACCTTGCTCAAGTCTTCACAATCTACAAAATAAAGTCTAGACTACCCAGCCTAGCATCTAAAACCAGGTTCTGGCCACAATCTATGATTCCAGCCTGGTTTTCCTCTACTCCTTTTCCTAACTATTTTTTCCCTTTGTTTCAACTCTGACTTCTCTCCCTAACTTCATGTTTTCCTGCCTCTCTGCCCTGGCTCAAGACGGAAGTGGCCTTTCCTTCCTTCTCTGCATTGGCAGAACCTACGCTTCCTTCAAGGCTCAAGGTCTAGCTCAATACCATATCCTCCACAAAACCTTCTCTTAATGTCTCATCTGGAAGTAATTGCTTCCCCCACTGAAGTAGTCTGGTAGTTATGTAAATACCTCTTTTTCAACTTTCTCCTGTTTTATTTTCCCTACCCTCAATTCCTTTAGAAGATTCAACGCTTGGGGCACCTGCGTGGCTCAGTCCGTTAGGCATCCAAATCTTGATTTTGGCTCAGGTTGTGATCTCAGGGTTGTGGGGTGGTGCCTTGCATGGGGCTCTGCACTCCGCGGGGAGGGGGCGTCTGCTTGAGATTCTCTCTCTCCCTCTGCCCCTCCCCCCACTTTCTCTAAAATAAATAAATACATCTTAAAAGAAAAAGAAAAGAGGCGCCTGTGTGGCTCAGTCATTAAGCATCTGCCTTCAGCTTAGGTCATGATCCCAGGGTCCTGGAATCAAACCCCGCATTGGGCTCCCTTCTCGGCAGAAGCCTGCTTCTCCCTCTCCCACTCCCCCTGCTTGTGTTCCCTTTCTCGCTGTGTCTTTCTCTGTCAAATAATTAAATAAAATCTTTAAAAAATAATAAAAAAGAAAAAGAAGATTGAATTCTTACTTGCTTTTGTATCCCTTTAATTGAATAATTGCATACTGGTCAACTAAATAAATAATAGTTAAATAAATGGGTACATATCCAATAACTAAGAGGCATTTAAAGCAAGTAAAAGTTTTATGTAAAGAAGACATAATCTAATGCATAGAAAAATACTGAACTTGATACTGTAGCTAGATAGCAATAAAAAGAAAAAAGAACATTGGAAAGGAATGAATATTTGTATTTAGATAACAATATAAAATAATCTTTATTTTTCTTCCAAGATTTTATTTAAATTCAAGTTAGTTAACATATGGTATAGTATTAGTTTCAGGAGTAGAATTTAGTGATTCATCCCTTATATATAACACCCAGTGCTTATCCCAACAAGTGCCCTCCTTAATACCCATCACCCATTTAACCCATTCCCCCCATCCACCAACCCTCCAGCAACCCTTAGTTTGTTCTCTGTAGTTAAGAGTTTCTTATGGTTTGCCTCCCTGTCTTTATCTTATTTTATTTTTCCTTCACTTCCCCTATATTCATCTGTTTTGTTTCTTAAATTCCACATATGAGTGAAATCATATGGTATTTGTCTTTCTAGGACTGATTTATTTCACTTAGCATAATACACTCTAGCTGCATCCACGCAGTTGCAAATGGCAAAACTTCATTCTTTTTGATGGCTAAATAATATTGCATTGTATATATACCACATCTTCACCCATTCATCAGTCAATGGACATTTGGGCTCTTTCCATAGTTTAGCTATTGTTGATAATGCTGCTATAAACATGGGGTACATGTACCCCTTCGAATCAGTATTTTTTTATCTTTTGGATAAATACCTAGTAGTGCAATTGCTGGGTCATGGGGTAGCTCTATTTTTAACTTTCTGATGAACCCCCATAATGTTTTCTGGAGTGGTTGTACCAGTTTGCATTCCCACCAACAGTGTAAGAGGCTTCCCCTTTCTCCACATCCTCACCAACATCTGTTGTTTCTTGTTTTGTTAATTTTAGCCATTCTGACTGGTGTGAGGTGGTATCTCATTGTGATTTTGATTTGTATTTCCCTGATGATGAATGATGTTGAGAATTTTTTCATGTGTTTGTTCACCATAAAATAATCTTTTCAAAGGAGTATCTCCTCAAAGTATTTATTCTGATATATTCTATTGCAAAACTTATTTGTAGTTTTTAATGGACAAACATGCCTACTTCTTTCATTTCCACCTTTTTTATTAGTAATACTAGCCAATGCTGCTGACTTATCTCTAAGTAGTTGAAGTAACATTTAAAACACTATCAATTCAAAATATGACCTCAGGGGCGCCTGGGTGGCTCAGTCGTTAGGCGTCTGCCTTCGGCTCAGGTCATGATCCCAGGGTCCTGGGCTCAAGTCCCGCATCGGGCTCCCTGCTCGGCAGAAGGCCTGCTTCTCTCTCCCACTCCTCCTGCTTGTGTTCCCTCTCTCGCTGTCTCTCTCTCTGTCAAATAAATAAATTAAATCTTAAAATATATATATATATGACCTGAGAGGTGATTTGAGATCACCTTTAAAACGTCATCGAATTCATTTTTTTCATACATGTCTAGCAAAGTGCTTGGTACATAAAGAAACACTCCTAAATATTGAATAAATGGATCTAAAAAATAAGAGTGCTGATAGTATTCATTAGCTACTATCTCTGAGTGGAAATGCTGTACTCAGAAATCAAGCCAAGAATGAGCCAGACAGAAAATAGGTGCTCAGTAAATATTTGTTGAGTTTAATTCATATAATTTTAGAACTAGAGAGGATCTTAAAGATGATTCACCTTCTGGTAATTACTCTCTCTTCTATGCTTTTTGCCTATGTTTATTAAAGCACATGAATTAGCAAGTATTTATTTATCTTTTCTCCATGTTAACCCCTTGGATGCAAAGACATTGTGATGACTCACATGTAGCCAGATGCTTGGCAAATTGTAGGTACTCAAATGTTTGCTGAGTGAGAGTGAGACTAGGACTCTGCTGTCCAATATGGTAGCCATTAACAACATGTGACTATTTAAATTAATTAGAATGAAATATAATTTAAAATTCAATTATTTAATCATACAAACCACATCTGAAGGGTTCAATAGCCACATGTGGCTAGTGACTACACTATTGAACAGAGCAGAGACTATTTCCATCAGTGCAGAAAGTTCTATTGGACAATGCTGGTCTAGACTATTTCCTTCATTTTGCCAAAGAATATGAGCTCAGGGAAGGTGTCACCTGCTCAGAGCCAAATCAGCAAAAGCAGAACTGGGATTAAAACCTGGAACTCCTAAATCAACATCCATTGTTGTTAAATCGTAACTGATTCATTTCAGAGCTCAAATTGTATGTAGCCCTAACTTAGAGCTGGTGATATTATGGAAGGCATGGTCTTTGTCTTATGATTGCCATAGAAGGTATTTTATTTTTCTATTGCAATTGATCAGTTTACATGTTTTATAAACAGGAAAAATATGACAGATAAAAAAATGTGCCTAGAAGCTCTGTACCTCCACTGTAAAAGTAGAAAATAATGCTAATTTTAAAAGTGTTTTCCAGGGGCACCTGGATGACTCAGCCCTTAAGCATCTGCCTTTGGCTCAGGTCATGATCCTGGAGTCCCAGGCTCAAGTCCCACATCAGGCTCCCTGCTCAGTGGAGATCTGCTTCTCCCTCTGACCCTCACCCTGCTTGTGCTGTCTCTCTCTCTCAAACAAATAAACAAAAACTTTTAAATAAAAAATGTTTTCCAGGTGCCTAGCTAAACAAAATATTATAGTATCCTGGACTTCTGCCAATTTAATTAGAAAATGCATGAAATAGGTTCTGATTTAATGGTTGCTTTTTTAGTTTGGTTTCTTTAAAGCATTCCTCTTTGGTTTACTAAATTGAAAAAAATATTTGAATCAAAATCAACAAATTAATAAGGTTTGTTCAGATTTGGAATTCAAGATTGGTTTGGTGTGAATTCTTAAAAGATTTTCTCAGCTTTTTTTTTTTTTGGAGAGCATCAGTAATTTCTAAAACTCTCTTAGAGAAAGAGCCTTATTTTCTACTACTTCCATAATGCATTTAGTTATGAAATTATTATTTACTGTTCTCTGGAAAGAGAAATCTAGTTCTGCCTGATAAGAATAATTATAAAGAGATGAAGAAGTAATCATTCCTATAGCTACCTTAATATTGGATTATGAATGAGGCAAGGGAAGAAAGGACCGAATCAGGGTTTAAGGATCCCCCAGATGCTATCAGTCTAGGGCATTTAGGCTATAACACTTGCTCAACGAAAGAACCTGTCTTAATCCACTGTAGTTATGTCCCGACTGGAAAGAAGTTGTTGACTAAATGTTGTGGTTTCAGATAGAAAAGTGTACAATTTAGTGTGTGTTTTTAAGAGCCACAAAGGCAATTTGCCATCTTTCCACAGAAATTTGAAAAAAGGTAAAAAGAAAGTGATGAAAGAAATCAAGTTTTAGAGTTAATGAAGGCACCTCAGAAAGTAATCTAGTTCTTTCTTTGAAAGCCTTCATTCTTCCATCAGGCAAACTAGTATTTAAGACAACTAAATGTCAGTACTTAGGTATCAGTGATGTCCTTATTTAACCGCAGGACCAAAGAAAGAGGGCATGTTTTTACTACCATATTTCCTTTGATGTGAAGTTAAACAGCTTTTGCTTGGCTAGGATTGTTATTATTCAAACTCCTATGTTATTCTCCTATAATCATTCCTTAATAACTCTAGTTTTGTTTTGGGCAATGGAAAATTAAGGCAAGTATTTGACTTAACATTTTTAGAATATATGCTTTTTCCAAACAACACAGTATAGCAATATTTCCCCCAAATGAACAATGTATAGGGAAAAAAATGTTATGGATTCCCAAAGTTAATTTAAATTATTATAATTACAAGGTTTCTTAAATCTATATTAAACATAAAATTAGAGATCCTATAACTATAAAACAACATGAATTTACAAATTAAATATAACATAATGTCCTAAACAAATGTTTCAAGTTAATGACAATAATTGAATGTTCATTTATTCAGCAAACGTTTATTTGAGGATCTACTCTGTTCTAGCCACAGAGTTATGTAATTATAGCTGGTACAATAAACACATCCCAAATTTCAGTGGCTTTAAAAATTAAATGCTTAAGCAAAATAAGCCACTCACAGAATGATAGGTATTGTATGATTCCATTCATATGAGATACCAAGAGTAGTCACATTCATAGAGATAGAAAATAGAATGGTGGTGTCCAGGGTCTGGGGGGAGTGGGAAATCAGGAGTTATAGTTTAATGCATAAAGAGTTTCAGTGGATGATAAAAAAAGTCCTACAGATGGATGATGGTGATGGTTGCACAACAATGTGAATAAACTTCGTACCACTGAATTGCACACTTAAAAATGATTAAGTGGTGCAAATGGTGGGTAGTAATCCTTTCTGATGGCTGAGTAATATTCCGTTGTATATATGAACCACATTTTCTTTATCCATTCATCTGTTGAAGGACATCTCGGCTCTTTCCACAGTTTGGCTATTGTGGACACTGTTGCTATGAACACTGGGGTGCACGTACCCCTTCTTTTCACTACATCTTTATCTTTGGTGTAAACACCTAGTAGTGTAATTGCTGGGTTGCGCAGAGGACCACAGGGGAAGGGAGGGAAAACTGAATGGGAAGAAATCAGAGAGGGAGACAAACCATGAGAGACTCTGGACTCAGGGAAACAAACTGAGGGTTACAGAAGGGAGGGGGTAAGGGGATGGGGTAACCAGGTGATGGGTATTAAGGAGGGCACGTGTGGTGATTAGCACTGGGTGTTATACACAACTAATGAATTGTTGAACAATACATCAAAAACTAATGATGTACTGTATGTTGGCTAATTGAACATAATAATAAAAAATTAAAAATAAATAAAAATATGGTTAAATGTTTGTTTTTTTCTAAAGATTTTTTATTTTTTATTTGACAGAGAGAGTACAAGCAGGGGGAAGTGGCAGGCAGAGGCAGAGGGAGAAGCAGGCTTCCCGCTGAGCAGGGAGCCCGATGCAGGGCTCGATCCCAGGACCCCAGGATCATGACCCAAGCCGAAGGCAGACGCTTAACCATCTGAGCCACCCAGGCGCCCTGGTTAAGTGGTAAGTTTTATATGTATTTTACCATAATCTTTAAAAGTAATTTTTAAAAATCATACCCACAAAATTAATGCTAATTTCTCAGTCATCTCACAGACCAATATCCTCGTCAGGAGGTTGGGAGAATGGTTGAGGGGCTCTGCTATAAGCAGCTGATAGAAAGACCCAGGCTGATGGAGGCTTTCTCATCTTCAGCACCCAGCTTCTAAGGCCAAATTGACATCAACATCCAGACATTAGATGAGGAAAGAATGAAAGAAGCACGTGCAGGAGGTTTTACGGACCAGGCCTGGAAGTTGCACACATTCAATCGGCTGGAACTCAGTCATGCAAAAGAGACTGGAAAATATAATCTGTGTACTCAGGAAGAAGAGAAAACATGTTTGGTGATGACCTAGCACTCTATGCCATAGTCCATCCCTTTGGTCATCAAGTATCTATTTTACCTGGGGTGCCTGGCTGACTCAGTCAAAAAGAGCATGAGACCTTTTTTTTTTTTTAATTTAAGAGAGAGAGGTGGGAGGAGCAGAGGGTGAAGGACAAGCAGACTCCAAGGTGAGCGTAATGAGGGGTTCAATCCCAGGACCCTGAGATCAGCACCTGAGCTGAAATAAAGAGTTGGACGTGTAACTGACTGAGCCACCCAGACACCCCAGAAGTGCATAAGACTCTAGATCTCAGGGTAATGAATTCAAGCCCCACATTGGATGTAGAGATTACCAAAAAAAACTAAATAAACTTATATATATATATATATATATATATATATGTTCACCCTTCTTCTGAAATGGTGTTCTCTCTCCCTCTCCAAGGGAAATAACCTAAGATCTCACTCAGTCACTTCATCAGGTTGAAAATACAGGATCTCCAGTAACTACACAAGCTTCTCCATCAGATCTGGATACAACTCCGTATTATCTTGTGATCTGGTGATTCTCAACCAAGGGTGACTTTGTCCCCTGGGGAATATTAGGCAAGGTCTGGAGGTGTTTTTTTATTGTCACAACTGGGAAGGAGGGGGCATCTAGGAGTTTGAGGCCAGGGATGCTGCCAAACATTGTACAAAGCACAGGACAGCCCCCACAACAAAGAATTGTCTGGTTCAGTGTGTCAGTAGTCCCAAGGGTGAGAAACTCACTGTGACTTATAATCTAATAAGATACCTTCCCCAATCATGCCCAGTATATAATTATGGAGCAAATGTATTGCAGCAAATACTTGCAGGTGGTAAGGAAGAAAAAGGGAAACACTGGTCCACTGCAAAGATGCAATGCTGCCTGGAGACATCGTGATGGTCCTGAACTGGCAGTGGGGGAGGTTCCCAAGCTAAACCTTGCTTCTACATTATTCAATATTGTTCTCTGTGGTCACCGGCTCTACCCTCTGAAAGCTTTTCCTCTAAGCCCTCATGTGAAGTAGGTGTGGGGAAACATGAATTCCTTGTAAAGAGTACAGCTTTTAATACAGGCAAATGGTTTCTTTAGCCATACAGTCCCTCAAAAACTGAAAGACTTCTGATCTGTTTGCATCCAGTCAGTTCCCTAGGCCAGTAACACTAAAGTTCTTTCCTAGAGGTAATTCTCAGCCCTAATTTATTTCTTTGCTTTTTCACCCCAACAATTCTCCCCCTCTCAAAGGGCTAGCAGACTTAAATGTGAAGGCCACACCCTAAATCTAATCTTTATGGCATGGCTGAATTTTAATGGGGCCTTGTTGCTCAAAAGCTCTTTCAATCTTATTTCCTATTCTTTGAAGTATAGAGCAGTCAGTTTTTCCAATCCCTTGGGGCTCCAAGTTTTTGTACTCTCTCTATTCCTTTTCATTTTTGTTTGCATACCTGCTTATTATTGCATGAGCTCATCTCATCTTTCTAATATCTTGCTAAATGTAGCCAGTAAACTTAACCTACTAACATTTCCTTTTCCAACCCCTTCTAGAGCTATGGGCTTTGTAGTCACCTTATTTGCCTTCTGAAATACTGCACGGAACTTTTTTACCAAATGTCTTGCCATGGGTTTCCATTTTCCAGCTCCTAATAATAGTTTCCTTGTTGTCTACTGCCTGCCTAATTTTAGATTTGCATGATAGCACCCTATTCTGTAACAATTTCTGTATTAAGGTAATGCTAGCTATTGGGGCAAACATACCTCAAAAAGACCCAGTAAAATTCGTTTCTTGCTCACCTAACAGTTCAGTATAAGTGTTCCTGGTCAGGGGTGGAGGAGCGAGGGAATAACCCTTTGCCATACGGTCACCTATGGACCCAGGCTTCTAGGAGGCTCTGTCATCTTCAACAAGTAACTTCAAAAGCTTCCCCTGACACCAAATTCCAACCAGCAGAGACCAGAAGAGAGGGAAGATCATGGGTGGGAAGTTTCTGTGAGCCAGGCCTGGAATTGGTGCCATTATTTCTGTTCACATTCCACTGGCCAATAGATTTTAAGTAAAAGTAGACTTTGCATCTTTCAGGAAGTGTTCTTGAAGGGAGGGGGTATACCTTTCTTCCTTCCAGCTTCTTCCTGGCTGGAAGTGAGAAATGGTGCTGGAGCTTAAGCAGCCATCTTAGACCACAGGGTGAAAGGCACATGTTAAGGATGATGGAAAAACAGAGCTGAGGTCCCCGATAATCATGGAGCTCTCCTACCAGCTTTGCACTGCTTACCTCCTGACTTTAATTAAGAGAGAAATAAGCTTCTGTCATATTTAAGCCACTGTTGTTTGAGTTTTCTTTTATTTGTAGCTTAACCTAACTTTAACTTATATAATTATTCTCTAATTGTTTGGTATGGTTACTTTTTATTTTGCCCACTCCTTTTAGTTGAAGACCTTTAATACTTTCTTCTCATAGTAGAGGAGACTGTAAGAACTACCAAATCTCTGACACAAGTAGTCTTAGCTCATGTCTAGCACCTTCAGATCATTTCAAGAAACATTTATTGAACACCCACTAATACCAGGTACTGGTTGAGCCCATCTTCTATGAACTGCATCTTCCAGGTTCCTTTGCCATCTGGCTTTGGATCATGGGAGGTACCAGCAGGAGGCAAGAAGTGAGAGAGGTCAGGATACTTATCCTCCCTCCTTTCAGCTCCCCAGCAGACTGTGGGTCCCTTACCCTGCCCTCAGTAGAGTCCTTTCATTGAACTTTCCTCATTTAAACACTTTGAGTTTGATGTCTGTTTCTTGTCTGGGCTTTAATTCATTCAAACCATGGATCAACAAGAGAGTATTAGACTCCCTTCCTCCAGCTGGAGATCTTAAAAAAAATGCAAATCAGGCCCCTTCACAATTCCTCTGTGTTAAAACGTCAATGGCTGCCTATTGTATCCCTGTCACCACACCCCACTGTAAGTTGCAGCCAGACTGAACAACTTTCAGTTCCTCCTGCAGCATGGTCTCTCTTCCTCTGAGCTTTTGCACATGCAGTACCTTCTTCCTGGAAACTGCTCCCTACCCCCCACTCTCATCATTCAGACATCAGTGCAAATGTCACTTACCCCAGGAACTCTTCCATAAACCTACTTATCCTAGTTAGAGGTTAGTATGTGCTCCCAAGGGAGCCTCTAATCACCATCACATACAGATAGAACTCAATGTTACATTGTACTGCCACTGCCTGAATATTTATTTGTGTCCTCTGGTAGACTGTAAGATATAGAACAGGGACTGCAGCTCAGATCTCCAGGACCTATTAAGGTGCTTGGTACATAATAGGCTCTCACTAAATCTTAGAGAGTACCTGAAAAAGCTTGAGCCCTCCTCCTCTAGCTACTGTCCTCTCTTCTCATTCACTGGCAAAAATCATAAAAAATAGTTTTTAGTCACCCACTCCTCATTACTACCTTCCATTTACTTCCCAGACCTTTTTAATCTTACTTTGCCACCACTTTTTATGGGGACTTCTCTTGCCAATAGTACCAATGACCTCCTAGCTCTTCAATGTAATAGATTCTTTTCAGTCCAAATCCCCTAGAAATGCTCTGCAGCACTTTCTGGAAACTCCCTCTGTTGACTGGGGATCATGGATCTGTCTCTCTCTCTCTCATTGATTTGTTTGCATATCTATGCGATCCTCCATTCATTTATAAGCCCCTGTGTGTCTTGTTCATTTCTATCTCTAGCCCCAAGCATAGTGGCATAGTGCCTGGCACACAGTAGGTCTTAATAACTATGAATGTTAAATGATTAAAACTCTTGGTTTCCAGCTCATCTCCTTTTCTTTTTCTTTTTTTTCTTTCTTTCTTTCTTTCTTTTCTTTCTTTCTTTCTTTTCTTTTTCTTCCATCTCTCTTTCTTGATCTCTTTCTCTGACTGTTCTCAGGCACCTTCACAGACTCCTCTTCTTCCATCTACCCATTAAATATTCTTCAGAGTAACTCATTTTTCTCCACCTTTGAGGTTTCAGCCATCAGAGAATACCCTAATTCTCTCATGTTTTTAATCTTAACCTTTCACCTGAGCTAAGGCTGCCCACTCTCCTGGGATATCTCACAGGCAGTTCAAATAACTCTTTCATTCCCAACCTGCCCTCCTGCTTGCAAAACTCAGCCAGTAGAATTAACATGCATCTATATGTCCAAGTTATAAACCCCAAACTCCCCTTAACACTTCCCACTGCCTTTCCTCTCCTGTCCTGGTGGGCAACCAGCTTTATCCACCACCAAACCCCCAAGCCCAACTCCTAAACTCTGCCTCTGGGTCTTCTATTTCTTCCACCTGGAACACCTCAGGCAAATCCTACACATTCTTTGAAATTCAGAACACAGGTTAACTTCACCTAATTGCTTCCTCTTCTAAATTCTAGACAAATTGCTTCTTTATTCTGAACAAACAACTTGATGCTAGATTTAGTTTTTAATGACTGATTTACATATGTCTCTCACTAGATGGTAAAATTCTTGAGGGCAGGTTTTTGTTTTTTTGATCACTGGGTCTAGCCAGTGCTTGACATTCTAAGGTGATTAAAAACTATTTTATAGGAATGAATGCATGAATAAATGAGTGAACTGGGAATGAGAATCTCTGCAATTACGCTTTTTCAGAAATTAGTGGGAGGGAATCTTGAGTTAAAAGGACAATAACTCAGTTTGAAAAAACTAACTTTATGCAACCAAGTAGGCAACATATATTGTAACAACATATACATGCCTATGGGAGGAAAGTAATTGCTATGCATCTTAGGGAGACTTTATTTTCCGGCTTTTCAGTTCTCCGTTACTGACAGCCGTATTTGAAAAGGGAAGGTATTATTTTAACCCCTCCTGTACTCTTATCCTGGGGGACAGGAATTAAAATATAAATAAGAGAAAACGCCTAGAGCAGTGCAGTGCCTGGGCACCTGGCAGGCCCTCAATACATTTTAATCCCTTTCCTTTTTCCTACCTCGTCCTCATTTTATATTAGAAGCCTTGTGAACTTAGAGTATCTAAAGGAAATCTTAGTTTTAGGATTTCGATTTGACCAAAATAACGTCGTGGAGATTCCGATTAACCCTATTAACCCATGACTCTCAAACCCAAGAGAAAAAAAAAAAATCACTGGAGGGGGAGGGGGAAAAGGAGGCGGGGCAAAAACTGAAACAAGGCTGAGAGGAAGCCATAGAAGGAAGCTCCTTTTTGGTTGGGTTTGTCTTTTTTTAACTCCAGAGAGGCGTGACGCTCTAACTGCCGTCGTGGGTCAGTTCCCGGCGAAGCGCCCGCCCGCCCCGAATTTCCTCGCCCGCCCTCCCGCTTCCGCCCCGCGGTGCGCTGCTAGCCGCCGCCGCTGGGGGCGCCTCGGGCCCCGTGGCGCTGAGGCAGCGGCAGTAGCGGCGGCAGCTGCCGTCCTCCAGGCGTCGCCTCTCGCGGCTCTCAGACGGGCGGCGGCGGCGGCGAACTGCACACCGAAAGGGCGCCCACAGCCCAGGCGAGCTGCAGCACGACCGCTCCTCGCGGGCGGGCGGGGTCCGCGCCGCCGCGCTCCGGCCCGGGCTGCCGCGAGAGGCGGCGGCGGCGGCGGCCCCTGCCCGGGCTCCGTCCGGCCCGCGGCGCCCCCC
>NW_027397071.1:10473453-10581618 GCF_003265705.2 Callorhinus ursinus | reverse complement strand
CCGGCCATGGGGCTGCGCGGGCCCGGGGCTCCGGCGAGCTGAGGCGGCGGCGCCGGCCCGCGCGCCCCTTGGGGCCGCCCCCGCATCCCGCTCGCCGGCGTCTGGTTCTCATGATGATGAAGAAGAAGAAGTTTAAGTTTAAGGTGGACTTCGAGCTGGAGGAGCTCTCCTCGGTGCCCTTCGTCAATGGGGTCCTCTTCTGCAAGATGCGACTGCTGGACGGCGGCAGCTTTACCGCAGAGTCCCCCAGGTAACGCGCCCTCCGCGCCCCACGAGCCGCTGCGCCCTCGCCTGCCCCGCAGGGGTTTCTTTGATGGGCAGCTTGTCATTCCTCGGCCCGTTTGCTCCAGGGGGAAGGCCAGCCTCGCGAGCTTCTCTTTCTCTAGGGACCAGTCTGAAATCAGTCAGGAGTTTATTGATCTGCACAAAGTGCTTCGCAAATGGGTCCATCTCAGCTGGGCTTGGCTCCTGCTCTCCTGATTCCAGATGGTTCCCGGGATCTGCGCTTCCCTCCTAAATTCTCTAGGAATGGGAGCAATGGCAGGAAGGGAGAGAATACTTCTGGTTTATCTTAAGACATTTCCATATTTGCGAAATGCAAAGTGGAACTTGAATTGTCGTTAAAACAAAAACAAAAATAACTCAAACTGCTTGCGTTCCAAGAGCCCTGGCTGTGAAGAGAAACCTGTGTTTAGCATAACTCCTTTTCTCTTGTTGCTTACTCGGGGACTCCGAAGCCCAGGATGCGGCCAGGGTAGGCCCGATCAGGCTTGACTTGAGTCCGGTGGTCCCTGGCAGATAGACAACAGTTTGTGCCTCATCTGGGAGCTGCGTCTGCAGTTACGCGCTAACACTCACTGAATTACCAGTCTTGAGGTGGCCACTAGTGGCTCTCAGTGTGAAGGACTTAGAACCAGGAGAGCCCAGACCCGCCCTCATTTTGAAATGAGCCCCTGGGCACTCTGTCATTGGCAGGTTCCAGAATGAAGCCAAGGGTGATAGTGTTCCTTGAGTCATGTAAGGTCTATTTGGTAGGTTGACAGATTTGCTGTAAGGTAGGTGTTCCTTAAGAAAATAGGAAATTTACCGAAATTTTTAAAATGAATTTTCAAGTTCCTGAAATCAAGGTAAGAGGTTAACAGTTAATACTAATTTTGCCTAAATTTACTGCTCATAGACTTTATTTTTACCCTAAAAATATTCTGCTTTCTTTTTACATGTCATCCCTATTAGTGTAAAGGAAATAAGGTCAGTGGGTTGTGGAATTGGGGTCAGAAAATTGTCTGCGGTGGCAACGCTGAAGCCTCTAGAAGCCAGAAAATGTAAATGGCTAGTTGGCCAAAGCAAAGGCTGTATAAAGCATTATCGACTCTCAGAATTAAAGAAGTTAACCAAGGATACTTTTTAAGATTAAACTGTGCTGCCAGATCTTTTATGGCTATTCAGCTAATTAATTGCACTACAATCATTTTTAACACACGGGTGAGAGAACACTGTAACTTAAAATGGTGCAGCAAATATTGTACCAGCTCTTCAAGTGTGGAAAAGCCAAAACCAATTCTTGAATGTCCTGTAGTTGCAAATGACTGTCTTAACCCTGTGTCTTACCCTCTTTGCTGCAGGGTTCCACCCCGCCACTTCTGGCAGTTAGACCAGCTCTTCTGGGCCGCTGCTGACACCTGGTGGTCAGGGTACCTCTCTCTTACCTCATTCTCCCTCAGATTATTGATTTGGCTTGCTACTCACAAGTCAGTTATGCCAGTATTGCAGGCTGTCATTTATTCAACAAATACGTGTAGGTTGGGTCCTTTGAGTATATTATCTTATTTCATTCTCACAGCAAACCTGTGAGGTAGGGATTCCCATTTTGTGGATGAATAAACTGAGACTCAGAAAGCTTAACTTTCCCAAGACCTTCAGGTCTGGTAAGTAAAACGTCAAGATCTTGATACAGGTCTGTCTGATTTCAAACAGACTGATGTCAGATGAAGGAGAAAATTATGTGCTGTGCTGTGCTGTGCTGTGCTGTGCTGAATGGGGAGCTTCCTAATGATTTTAACAAGCAAGGGGTATAATTTGATTTCTAATTTGCAAGAATTGGAAAGGAAAAAGCGGAATATCCTGGGTTCAACTTACCCCTTTCTCTTCCAACAACAAGGTGGCCTTACCCCTACTGTTTGGAGGGAAATAATTTATAATAAGGAGGCTGTGCCTTGTTAGGTAGAGGTAGTTGGTGTAGAGCTAAGAGCAAGGATTTAGAATGAGGCAGATCTGCATCTAAATCCCAACTGCACCATGATAAACCTGGATGGGTTATTCAGCCTCTCAAAGTTTCCATCTATAAAATAGAAACCATCACTGGCCTATAGGGTTGTTATGAGGATTTAGTAAGATGATGTACCAAAAACAGCTATCACAGTGCTCTAGCACCCAATCAACATTTTTTCTTTTAAGATTTCTTTATTTGTCAGAGAGCACGCGCACAAGCAGGGAGAGCAGCAGACTCCTCGGGAGCCTGATGCAGGACTCAATCCCAGAACCCTGGGATCATGACCTGAGCCAAAAGCTTAACCAACTGAGCCAGCCAGGTGTCCACACCCAGCCAACATTTAAAGAGAAGACAAGGAGCTTGTCCAAGAGGGTTTGCTTCCTGTAAGATGTTGATACTTAATTCCTTTATCCTGACAATTACAAAAGTGTTGGTTTGAAAAAAGATACCTCATTTTATAAGAAAAGAAAAAAAGAAAACTTGAAACACCTAAAGGATATGAATTATTTTTAAATTGCATAACTTTTAATTCTTAGATGCCATTCTAGGCATCGCATCTCTGATTAAATGCTAGATTTTCTGGGTGCCTGGTGGCTTAATCGTTAAGTGTCTGCCTTCGTCTCAGGTCGTGATCCCAGGGTCCTGGGATCGAGCCCCACATTGGGCTCCCTCTCCCACTCCCCCTGCTTGTGTTCCCTCTCTTGCTGTCTCTCTCTGCCAAATAAATAAATAAAATCTTTTAAAAAATAAAAACAAAAATAAATAAATGCTAGATTTTAATTTAAAAAAAAATAAGGGGCACCCGGGTGGCTCAGTCAGTTGTGTCCCACTCTTGATTTCAGCTCATGTCATGATCTTGGTCCTGAGATCAAGCCCCGATCTGGCTCCATGCTCAGTGTGGAGTCTCCTTGTCCGCCCACTCTGCTCCTCCCCCTCTAAAATAAATAAAATTAAATCTTAAATCTTTAAAATAAAAAACTGTTGCCAACCAAAAAACAAAACCAAAATGCTTTATATGCCTCTTATAAATCAAATATGGTTAACACTGTAACATTTTCCCCATAAAAATATGAAATTAACTACATAGAAAAGGGTTAACATAGCAGGCTCAAGACTACTTTTCTTAGAAAGGCCTGCTTGCAATGTTTTTCCTGGCATCTGAGAACTTGAATGGTCACCAGTTCCCTACACTGATGTAAAACTTTAGAGTGTCTCACCGTGCCTAGACTACAAACAATGTGATTTATGCTGAATACTTTCTAGGAGTCTGGAATTTTGGTGCCAGGGGGAGAGTGCCTATATGACCAGCCCCCAAATGAGCTTCCTTGGTAGACAACATATGTTACTGTAATTTGATGCTGGGTGACTCTACGGGGAGAGGACTCAGAAGCTTCCACTTGGTTTCCCATGACTTTGGTCCATGGACCTTTCAGCTTTACTGATTCTGCTTTGTATCCTTTCACTATAATAAATCTTAGGTGTGGGTCTCCTGGCTGGCTCAGTTGGTAGAGCATGCAACTCTTGATCTTGGGGTTGTGAGTTTGAGCCCCATGTTAGGTGTAGAGATTACTCAAAAAAAAAAATCTTAGACATGAATACAACTATATGCTGAGTCTTGTGAGTCTTCCTAATGGATCCCTCAACCTGTGGATGGTCTTGGGGATCCCTGATGCATGAATGTACGTAAAGTAATAATTCATTTTTTAGAGAAAAGCCTTAGAGGGACATTGCAATTTATAAATATGTTTGGCTTTATACGGAAACTAAAGAGGCAGATCATTCATTGCTCACCAAATATTAACTGAGCATTTACCAGGTTTCAAGCTATGTGGCAGGGGCTCCAAGAAGCACAACAAATATAAAGGCCCATAAGGGAATTGGCTCTACTTAATGAAATTAGATCATAGAGGTATAATTACTTGACAGTAGGAGATCGTATGATTTAGTGCCTCATCAATGGGTCAGACAATATGTGAGTGTTGTTGAAATTCTGCAGGTAAAGAATTTATTTGCAGCTGTAATGGTTACTGAAAACCACAGTAGCTTTCCAGTGGAGTGTGCTGGGAGAATTAATTTGCATTAACAAGGAAGTGAGGATGAGAGGATAGCTTGAACAGGTCACCAGTAGGAGCTGTAGCTCAGCCTGACTGCAGAGAGAGTTCACACTGAACAGAAGCAGAAGATAAAGACTTTGAATACCATTATAGTTTGCTTTCCACTGCTCGTAGGATAAAAGTCAATTTGAAATTCTTGCACTAAGTTCTGTTGTGATTAAAGTGGTATTTAAACTGGCTAGCTGGCTGATGTTTGTCATAGATGAGAAATGGGGAGACAAATTAGGAGTCTGTTAAAATAACCCAGGCAGGAGCTAATAAGTACCTGAACTTGGAGGTTTTTCATAGAAGTGGCTGATAAAATGATTATGCTATGGGGGGTGGGGGGATGGATCAGCCTGGTGATGGGTATTAAAGAGGGCACGTTCTGCATGGAGCACTGGGTGTTATGAACAAACAATCAATCATGGAACACTGCATCAAAAACTAATGATGTAATATATGGTGATTAACATAACAATAAAAAAAATTTGAAAAAAAAAAAAAAGAAATCACTCTTATAAAAAAAAAATGATTATGCTATGACACATGCCTTGATGACATGACAGAGTAAGGAAGTCAAGAAGAATCTTTGTTTTGTTCTGTTTTGTTGAGGTGTATCACGGTACATGTGGGGTGTATTTGTTGATAGTATATTGTGGGGGAGGATATGAGGAGGTAGGTTATATGTTGGATACACTACACTGAGGTGACAGTGAGTCTGATATGCACTTGGAGACATATTTATTGTGGGTTTCTTAGAGTCTGGTCTATTGTAAGTAAGCCTGCTTACTGAACTTCTCATCTAGAATTTCCTTACCCTTTTTGCCCTTTTAAAGATTAGTAGTGAAAATTAATTTTGGAAGGATCCAGTTTCTGCTGGAAAAGTGTGTTTAGTGAAGAGGTTAGAAAAAATATAAAGACTAGAAGGTGTTTATTTGTAATAAATGTTACTAAAATTGTCAGGTTTTACATACCATAGTTAATAAAACATTCAGAAAATACATTGTATGATTATAGTAATCTAATAAACTGAAATCAAATTATTGCCTAATAAAATATTTTTGAACCTTTCAAAAAGACAGAAAATTACACTAAGTCTTTTAAGTTCATGCTTCCTTTGTAAAAGCATTTAAATCTCTTTTGAGGTTTGTTAAGACTGTCAGAACAGGTTTCATTTCTGGTCTGCTTTAATAAAGGAATAAGAAGAAAAGTTTCCTGTATTTTTAGGATTTCCAAATTTGCCTTATTTTGTTCATGTTTTTTTGTACTCGTAGCTACTTTCCCAAGTTTCACATTAGCTGTCGCAAAAAACCATGTGAATTCAGGGAGTGTCTGGGAAGCTAATGAGCACATCTGTGTATTGGATCTTTTACTTTGTAAACAAGCTGAAAGGATTTCTTTTTGGCCAGAATATGTCTTCATGTTTTCAAGATTTCAGTTCACTGCACATTGTGTTTCATTTTTTTTTGCATGTCCAGTTTCTGAACACCATTTGCTGAAGAGTGTCCTTTTCCCATTGTGGATTCTTGCCTACTTTGTCCTAAATTAATTGAACATATGTGCATGGGTTTATTTCTGGGCTCTCTGTTCTGTTTCACTGATCATAGTGTTTTGATTACCACAGCTTTGTAGTATAGTTTGAAATCAGGTAGTGTGATACTTTTGGCTTTGTTCTTCTTTCTCAGTGTTATTGTTTTGGCTATTCGGGGTCTTTTGTGGTTCCAAACACATTTTAGAATTATTTGTTTTAGTTCTGTGACAAAGTTCACTGGAATTTTAATAGGAATTGCATTGAATATATAGATTGCTTTGAGTAGTAGAGATACTTAAATAATATTAATTCTTCCAGTCGATGAGTCCAGAATATGTTTCCATTTATTTATGTCATCTTGAGTTTCTTTCATCAGTGTCTTATCCTTTTCAGTGTATACGTCTCTCACTTCCTTGGTTAAATTTATTCCTAGGTATTTTATTCTTCTTTATACAATTATAAATGGGATTATTGTCCTGATTTCTCTTTATGCTACTTAGTTATTGCTGTAGAGAAATACAACAGATTATGGGGTGCCTAGGTGGCTCAGTCAGTTAAGCATCTGCCTCTGGCTCAGGTCATGATCCCAGAGTCCTGGGATTGAGCCCCACATTGGGCTCCCTGCTCAGCGGGGAGGCTGCTTCTCCCTCTGTTCAGCCTCTGCTGCTTCCCCTGCTTGTGCTCTTTCTTTCGCTCACTCTCTCTCTCTCAAATAAATAAATAAAATCTTTTTTAAAAAAATGCAACGGATTTTTATATATTAATTTTGCATCCTGCAGCTTTACTGAATTCATTTACTAGTTCTAACAGTTTTTTAGTAGAGTCTTTAAGGTTTTCTATTTATAGTATCATGTCATCTATAAATAGTGACAGTTTCCCTTCATTTTATTTCTTTTTTCTTGCCTAATTGCTGTGACTAGGCCTTGCAATGCTATGTTGAATAAAAATGAGGATAGTGGGCATCCTTGTCTTGTTCCTGATCTTAGAGGAAAAGCTTTGAGATTTTGACTGTTGATGGGTGCCTGGGCAGCTCGGTAGATTAAGTGTCTGACTCTTGATTTCAGCCCAGGTCATGATCTCAGGGTTGTGAGATTGAGCACCACATCAGGCTCCACATTAGGCATGGAGCCTGCTTGAGATTCTCTCTCTCCCTTTCCCGCTGCCCCTCCTCCCCTTAAAAAATTAGATTTTCACCGTTGAGTATGATATTAGCTGTGGTTTTGTCATTTATGGCCTTTATTATGTTGAGGTACATTTCCTTTGTACCCAATTTGTTGAGAGTTTTTATCTTAAGTGGATGTTGAATTTTGTCAAATGCTTTTTCTGCATCTATTGAGCTGATTATATGCTTTTTATCTTTCATTTTGTTAATGTGGTATATTATGTTGATTGATTTGCAGATGTTGAACCATTCTTGAATCCCTGAAATAAATCCCATATGATTTTAGTATATGATCCTTTTAATATATTGTTGAATTCAGTTTGCTAATATTTTGTGAGCATTTTTGACCTATGTTCACCAGGAATATTGGCCTGTAATTCTCTCTCTCTCTCTCTTTTTTTTTATGGTGTCATTTTCTCATTTTGATATCAGGGTAATGCTGGCCTCATAAAATTAGTTTAGAAGCTTTCCCTCTTCAGTTTTGTTTTGTTTTTGAAGAGTTTGAGAAGGATAGGTATTAATCTTTGAATTTTTGGTGGAATTTACCAGTGAAGCCATCTGGTCCTGGACTCTTGTTTATTGGGAGGTTTTTGATTATTGATTCAATCTCCTTACTAGTAATCAGTCTATTCAGTTTCTATTTCCTCATGATTCAGGCTTGGAAGACTGTAAATTTCTAGGAATTTATCCATTTCTTCTATGTTGTACAATTTGTTGGCATATAATTGTTCATAGTAGCCTATTATGATCCTCTATATTTGTGTGATGTAAGTTGTAACTTCTCCCCTTTAATTTTTTTTTTAGAGGGAGGGAGGGGGAAAGAGAGAATCTTTTTTTATTTTTTTAAACAATTTTTTTAAAGATTTTATTTATTTATTTGGCAGAGAGACACAGAGAGAGAGAGAGAGAGAGCACAAGCAGGGGGAGTGGGAGAGGGAGAAGCAGGCTTCTCGCTGAGCAGGGAGCCCCATGCGGGGCCCGATCCCAGGACCCTGGGACCATGACCTGAGCCAAAGGCAGACGCTTAACGACTGAGCCACCCAGGCGCCCCGGAAAGAGAGAATCTTAAGCAGACTCCGTGCCCAAGGCAAAGCCCAACATGGGGCTTGATCTCACCACCCTGAGATCATGACCTAAGCCGAAATCGAGAGTTGGATGCTTAGCCAACTGAGCCACCCAAGTGCCCTCCCTTTTAATTTCTGATTTTATTTATTTGAGCCATCTTTCTTTTTCTCTTGGGGAGTCTAGCTAAAGGTTTGTCAATTTTATTTACCTTTTCAAAGAACCAGATTTCAGTTTCATTGACTATTTGTCTTTTTTATCTCTGTTTCATTTATTTCCATTCTGATCTTTGTTATTTCCTTCTTTCTACTAACTTTGGGCTTCATTTGTTCTTCTTCTTTCTTTAGGTGTAAAGTTAAATTGCTTATTTGAGATTTCTCTTATTTTTTGAGGTATTGGTATGAACTTTCCCTCTACAACTTTTACTGTATCACATAGATTTTGGTGTGTTGTATTTGTTTTCATTAATCTTTAGGTATTTTCTTATTTCTCCCTTGATTTCTTTAGTGACCTAGTAGTTGTTCAGTAACCTGTGGTTTAATCTCTATGTACTTGTAGTTTTTCCAGTTTTTTTCTTGTAAGTGATTTCTAGTTTCATACCATTGTGGTCAGAAAATATGCATGATATTATTTCAGTCTTGAATTACTGAGACTTGTTTTGTAGCCTAAAATGTGACATCCTGGAGAATGTTTCATGCGTACTTGAGAAGAGTGTGTATTCAGATGCTTTTGGATGGAATGTTCTGTATGTCTGTTAAGTCCATCTGGTCTAATATGTCATTTAAGGCTAATATTTCCTTAGTGATTTTCTATCTGGGTGATCTATCCATTCATGTAAGTGGGGTGTAAATAAATGTGGTGATGTAAGTAAGTTCCTTACTATTCTTGTATTGCTATCAATTTCTCTCTTCAGGTCTGTTAATATTTGCTTTAGATATTATGGTGCCTCTATGTTGGGTGCATTTATATTTATAAATGTTATATCTTCTTGCTAGATTGTGCCCTTAATCACTTTTGTTATAAATAGGCTGTTTTAAAGTTCATTTTGCCCAATGTGAATATAGCTACACGAGCTTTCTTTTTGTTTCCATTTTCATGGAACACCTTTTTCCACCCCTTCACTTTCAGTCTCTGTGTGCCCTTCTGAAGTGAGTCTCTTGTAGGTAGTATATAGATGTGTCTTATTTCTTAAGCTATTCATCCACTCTATGTCTCTTGATTGGAGAATTTAGTCCATTTACATTTAAAGTAATTATTGATAGGTATGTACTTACTGCCATTTTGTTAACTGTTTTCTGGTGTTTGTAGTTCCTCTCTTTTTTTCTTGTCTCTGTTTTCCCTTGTGATTTGATGACTTTCTTTAGTATTGTCTTTAGATTCCTTTCTAATTTTCTTTTGGTATTTACCATAAGTTTTTGCTTGGTGGATACCATAAGGCTCACATATATCATCCTATGTATATAGCAGTCTATTTTAAATTGAAAGCAACTTAAATTTGAACATGTTCAAAACCCTACACTTTTCTCCCCTGCCACGTTGTGTTTTTGGTGTCATTTTTTACACCATTTAATTTTGTAAATCCCTTAACTAATTCTTGTGGTTTTAGTTAATTTTACTACTTTTGTCTTTTATCCTTTTAATAGCTTTATAAGTTATCAGTCCACTACCTTTACTGTATATTTACCTTTTCCAGTGAGATTTTTACTTTCATATGTTTTCTTATTATTAATTAGTTCTATTTCTTTTCAGCTTAAAGAAGTCTCTTTAATATTTCTGTAAGGCCAGTTTAGTAGTGATGAACTTTCGCTTTTGCTTGTCTGGAAAACTCTTTATCTCTCCTTCAAATCTGAATGATAACCTTGGCGGGTAGAGTAGTCTTGGTTGGAAATTTTTTTTTTCCTTTCAGCCCTTTGATATCTCATGCTACTCTCTTCTGCAGAGTTTCTGCTGATAGCCTTATGGGGTTTCCCTTATACATAACAATTTTGTTTTTCTCTTGCAGCTTTTAAGATTTTCTCTTTAACTTTTGACATTTTAATCATAATGTGTCTTGGTAGCTCTCTTTGGGTTCATTGTATTTGGAACTCTCTGGACCTCCTGTTTCCTTCTCTAGATTAGGGAAGTTTTCAGCCATAGTTCTTCAAGTAAGTGTTCTGCCACTTACTCTCTTTCTTCCCCTTGTGGGACCCCTAAAACACAAATATTATTTCACTTGATGTTGTCCTAGATGTTCCTTAAATTATCTTCATTTTTTAAATTCTCATTTCTGTTTGCTGCTCTGTTTGGGTGAGTTCCATTTCTTATCTTCCAGTTCACTGATCCATAGTTCTCCTTCATCCAGTATACTGTTGAACCTCTGTGGTATATTTTTCAGTTCGGCTATTGTATTCTTCAGCTCTGTGACTTCTGTTCAGTACTTTTTTTTAACGTTTTCTATGTCTTTGTTGACGTTCTTACTGTGTTCATCCATTCTTCTCCAGAGTTTGGTGAACACTTTTATGACCATTACTTTGATTTTTCTATCAGGTGGATTACTTATCCCTATATCATTAAGGCCTTTTTCTGAAGTTTTTTCTTGTTTTTCTATTTGGAACATGTTTCTTTGTTTCCTTATTTTACTTGACTCTCTGTGTTTTTTCTGTGTATTAGGTGAAACAGCTACCTCTCCATCTTGAAGGAGTGGCCTTGTGTAAGTGATGCTCATTCTCATTTAACATTGCCCTAACTCTTGGCTGTCTCTCAAACCTTTGCAATTATCTAAGCCACCTGATTTATTCTTTTATTTTTTTAAGATTTTATTTATTTATTTGACAGAGACACAGTGAGAGAGAGAACACAAGCAGGGAGAGTGGGAGAGGGAGAAGCAGGCTCCCTGCTGAGCAGGGAGCCTGATGCAGGGCTCGATCCCAGGACCTTGGGATCATGACCTGAGCCGAAGGCAGACGCTTAACTGACTGAGCCACCCAGGCGCCCCACCCTGATTTATTCTTGATATGCCCCTGTTGCTGAGGTTGTGCCAA
Source organism: Callorhinus ursinus (assembly GCF_003265705.2). Classification (NCBI taxonomy): domain Eukaryota; kingdom Metazoa; phylum Chordata; class Mammalia; order Carnivora; family Otariidae; genus Callorhinus; species Callorhinus ursinus. The sequence goes on along the minus strand of NW_027397071.1, from coordinate 10,570,478 downwards.
GACCTATTAGTGATCCGAGGGAAGGAATCTCATTTATCACCTAGTTTGGAAGCCAGACCCTCACTCAGGCAGGAGCTTTTAAAGTTTGCAAATATATAAAAATCCTATGGAGCCACAGTCGTAATCTCTCTTAGGCTCCAGACCAGGAGATCTTGACCCTGGGCAACAGTTGCAAAAATCTGGGAAGGCTCATTGAGCTGTAGCAAGGCTAGTGGGATGCACAAGGATAGTATTTCCCTGCTTACATTCCCTGGATATGCCTCCTTAGCCTCTAGATGTGTGGGAAACCTGAAGCCTATCCCTCAGGCTGAAGCTTCAGGCTAAGTAAATAGGCCTTTTTCACAGGAAGACTAGGGTTGTGTTTCAGTCTGCTGTCTTTGTAGTGCCCAGGGCATAGTGGCCTACCAAGAGCTGTCTTTTGGACTGTTACAGTCCTGTGGAGCTCTAGAATACTGGTCCTCTTGGCCACCAGGGTCAGACCATCAACAGATGTCCCCTATATGGATTGCACATGCCCACTGGCTTTAGTAAAGGAGCTGGAAGTGTAGGGGATTGGACACACTCCCTAGCTTTAGAAAAGCAGTGGGAAAATGTCTTGACTTCTTGCACTGGTAGTATTCAGCAATGTAGCAAGAGAGTGAGTGCCTTGTCTGTGTGCATGCACTGACTTTAGGCTTGGGAGTGGAAGGATGCCCCAACTACTCAGTTGCCAGCCCCAGCCAGGGGAGGGTGGGGATGGGTTGCAACAGCCAGTGCTGGCAGACTTTAGCTAGGGAGCAGGAGAACTTCACAACTGTTTATGCTCTCTGGTTTCAGCATGTGCCATGACTGCTCACCCGACCCATCCCAGCAAGACAGTGAGAGGGTACCACATCCAAGGTCACCCATCTGTGCTAGTAGGCAGTGTGGAGAGTGAAGCAGTGGTGTCTGCCAGTGCATCCATATCTGGGAAGCATCTAAACTGTCCCCTACTCCTCCAACCAATGCCCCCAGATCAGCAAATGAATCTCTCCCACACAAAACCTTGCCTCTTTTCAAACTCCTATTTTTTCACTGGGTCTCAGGGTGAGTGAGACTGTACAGGGTGAGTGAGCCCTCCAAGAGTGGAATCTCAGTTTCCTATAGCACTTTGGGACCCCCAGACATCAGACCTATTGGTTTTACAAGCCAGACATTCCGGGGGGCTCATCTTCGTGGTTCAGATCCCAGGGACTGGGGGCCCATTGTGGAGCACCAATCCCTGACTCCTCCAAAGAAGTGTCTGTCTGGTGAGATCCCTCCCTATTCTGTGTCACCACACGAGAAGTGGGTTTTGGGGGTTTTTTTGTAAGGCTGTGTCTCTGCCTCGCCTACCCATCTTGATGTGGTCCTTTTTTCCTTTATTGTGGAGAGTACTTCATCTAGTTTTTAGATCTTTATCAGAGAGAAATGATCCATATGTAGCTATAGATTTGGCATATCTGTGGGAGGAGGTGAGAATTCAGGATCTTCCTAGGCTCCCATCTTGGACTCCCACCCTCCTCCCATCCCAGAATTCTTTTTTTTTTAATTATTTATTTTTTAATTCCAGTATAATTAGCATATAGTGTTATATTAGTTCCAGGTATAGAATATAGTGACTCAACAATTCTATACATTACTCAGTGCTCATCATGATAAGTGCACTCTTAATCCGCATCACCTATTTCACCCATTTCCCCAGCCACCTCCCCTCAGTAACCGCCAGTTTATTCTCTATATTTAAGACTCTGATTTTTTGTTTCTTTTTTCTTTGTTCATTGTTTCATTTCTTAAATTCCACATATGAGTGAAATCATATAGTATTTGTCTTTTTCTGACTGAGTTATTTCACATCATACTGTCTAGATCTAGCCACGTTGTTGCAAATGGCAAAATTTCATTCTTTTTTATAGCACACACGTACACCACATCTTCTTTATCCATTCGTCAATTGATGGACACTGGGGCTGCTTCCATAATTTGGCTATTGTAAATAATGCTGCAGCAAACCTAAGGGTACATATTTCCTTTCCAATTAGTGTTCTCATATTCTCTGGGTAAATACCCAGTAGTGTGATAACTGGATCATATGATAGTTCTGTGGTTAATTTTTTGAGGAACCTCTATACTGTCTTCCACAATGGCTGCACCAGTTTGCATTCCTACCAACAGTGCACAAGGGTTCCTTTTTCTCCACATCCTCTCCAATACTTGTTTCTTGTGTTTTTGATGTTAACCATTTTGACAGGTGTGAGGTGATATCTTATTGTGGTTTTGATTTGCATTTCCCTGATGATGAGTGATGTTTAGCATCTTTTCATGTGTCTGTTGGCCATCTGTGTGTTCTTTGGTGAAATGTTCATGTCTTCCACCTCTTTTAATTGGATTATTGGGGGGCGGTAATTGAGTTGTATAAGTTCTTAATATATTTTGGATATTAACCCCTTATCAGATATATTATTTGCAGATATCTTTTTCCATTCAGTACATTGTTTTTTGTTTGGTTGATTGTTTTCTTTGCTGTGCAAAAGCTTTTTATTTTGATGTAATCCCACTAGTTTATTTTTGCTTTTGTTTCCTTGCCTTAGGAGACAGCCTAGAAAAATGTTGCTACAGTTGTTGTCAGAGAAATTACTGCCTGTGCTCTCTTCTAGGATTTTTATGGTTTCAGGTCTCACATTTGGGTTTCTAATCCATTTTGAGTTTATTTTTGTGTATAGTGTAAGAAAGTGGTTCAATTTCAGTTTTTTGTATGTAGCTGTCCAGGTTAACCAACACCATTTGTTGAAGAGACTGTCTTTTTCCCATTGCATATTCTTGCCTCCTTTGTTGAAGATTAATTGACCAAATACTCATGGGTTTATTTCTGGACTCTCTATGTTCCATTGATCTATGTGTCTATTTTCTGTGCCAGTATCATACTGTTTTGATTACTACAGCTTTGTAGTATATATTGTTTCTGGGATTGTGTATCTTCAGTTTTGTTCTTTTCAAGATTACTTTGGCTATTCAGGGTCTTTTGTGGTTCCAGTCCTGTGAAAAGCTGTTGCTAATTTGATAGGGATTGCATTAAATCTGTCGATTGCTTTGTGTGGATATGGACATTTTAACAATATTTTTTCTCTCAATCCATGAGCATGGAATATCTTTCCAATCATCTTCAATTTCTTTCATCATTGTTTTAGAGTTTTCAGAATACAGGTCTTTCACCTCCTCGGTTAAGTTTATTCCTAGGTATTTTATTTTGTTGGGTGCAATTGTAAATGGGATTTTCTTAATTTCCTTTTTGATTATTAGTGTATTTAAATGCAACAGGTCTCTGTATATTGATTTTTGTATCCTGCAACTTTACTGAATTCATTTATCAGTTCTGGTAGTTTTTTGGTGGAATCTTTAAGGTTTTCTGTATATAGATAGTATCATGTCATCGGCAAATAGTGACATTTTACTTCTTCCTTACCAACTTGGATGCTTTTTATTTCTTGTCTGATTGCTGTGGCTAGGATTTTCAGTACTATGTTGAATACAAGTGGTGAGAGAGGACATCCTTGTCTTGTTCCTGATCTTAGGGAGAAAGCTTTCAGCTTTTCACCATTGAGTATGTGTCACAGACTTCTTTATACCCTGACCAGAAATGGGATCATCTATTCACATAATACAGTATTGTAATAATGGTAGCTTACATTTTTTGTATACTTTTCCCATGTGCCAGAAACTTTTCTAAGCCTTTATATCCTCAAAATACCCCTAGTAGGAAGGTACTATTATTACATTATTGCTGTTATTACTTTCATTTTATACCTGAGGAAACAGAAGTACAAAGAGGCATTGAAAATTATACAGTTAGTAAACATCAGAGCTAGGAGTTAGGGTACACTCTTGATCACGAAATTCTGCTGCCTTTCAAATTTTATGTTACATGTTTTCTCATTTTTATGTTTTAACGAAATTGTAAGTAAATATATATGGTATAACTTTTTCTGAATGCTAGTCTCAGAAAACTTGTTCCCAAATGTGACACCACTAAAGAGGTCACTAGACCTGGCCCCTCTAGATTTGCCCCCAAATTACTGTATATCAAACATAAGAAACATAGTACTCATGCATATGCTTTTTCCCCCCCAAGGTGTGACATTCCAGTAGGAAGTCCTCAAAATTCAGTCTCATTACTGGATAGTTGTGCCTTGTAAAAATATTATTAATGCCATTTTACACCAGCAAGTTAATATTCACTATTACATCACTAAGTCTTGCACAGTAGGCAGTTTATAAATATTTATTGAAAGTATACAGATATTTGGAGAGAGGATCTGTTGTAGCTTTGCTAAGGATGACAGTAACACAGAGACCCCTAAATTAAATATAGAAGGAAGTCATTTGGGGAAGTATATGCTGTTCTATGTACATGGCTTATAAAGAATTAATGTTCAGTTTGGGGTATAAGCCTTTGAGGGATACTAGCAAATAGAGATCCAGAGAAGTATATAAAGATTCTGAGGAATCTGAGGTGCCTGGGTGGCATGATTGGTTAAGCATCTGACTCTTGGTTTCGACTCAGGTCCTGATCTCAGGGTCGTGAGATAGAGCCCTGCATTGGGCTCTGCGCTTGGCACAGAGTCTGCTTATTTCTCTCTCCCTCTCCCTCTCTCAAATAAATAAATAAATCTTAAAAAAAAAGATTCTGAAGAATCTTGAATTATGAGGTGAGTCTCAAGAGAGGAGATGATAGTCTTCAAATAATACAACAAAAAAATTGTGTGTATGTATATTTTACTTTCTTAATTTTATTTAGTTCTTATAAAATCCCTTTTATAGAGGTGTTATTTCCTATTGGGTTAGGATATATGTTGGGTGCTGTAACACATACATTAAAAAGTAATAAGTGGCTTAAAAGATATAGAAGTTTATTTCTCTCATATAAATTCCAAGCTGATGTGGTGGCTCTGCTCTGTCAAGTTGTCAGGGGCTCTGGCTTTATCTTGTTGCTCTGTCATGCCCAGGGTATTGTTCTCATCCACAGGGACCAAGTTAGTTTACCCCACATCCGAATTCTAGCCACTAGAAAGGAGGAAAGGGGAAGGGGGGGGTCCCTATTGCCCAGAGCCCATTGACCAGAACTTACACAGAAAGCCACATCCAGCCACAAGAAAGGTTGAGAAATGTAGTCTTTGCTGGATGTCCAGTTGCCCAGAAAAAGATTCAGTTAGCCTCTATCACAGTTAGCCTCTGTCACACCACTGTTTTGTTTTGGGTTTTGTTTTAAGTAGGCTCCATGCCCAGCGTGGAGCCCAACACGGGGCCAAACTCACAACCCTCAGACCAAGACCTGAGGTGAGGTCAAGAGTCAGGATGCCTGGGACGCCTGGGTGGCTTAGTCGGTTAAGCGTCTGCCTTCGGCTCAGGTCATGATCCCAGGGTCCTAGGATTGAGTCCCACATCAGGCTTCTTGCTCAGTGGGGAGCCTGCTTATGTGTGCTTTCTCTCTCTCTTTCTCTCTTTCTCTGACAAATAAATAAATCTTTAAAAAAGAAAAAAGTCGGATACTTAACTTACTGAGTCACCCTGGCACCCCTATCACACCACTGTTTTAGAAATGAGAAAGTTGATCCTCAGAAAAGCAACATAATTTGTTCCAGGTCACAAATCAATTAAATGAAAGATTTTTGAAAGACTGTCCCATAAAGAAGGAATAGGCTTATGCTGGGTGCATCAGAGGACAGAACCTAGGATCACTGGGGACATGTTAAAGAAGATATGTCTCTATCCAGTATAATATTAGAAAAGTAATCTCTAATATTTAGACGAGTACAGTAGTGAATAGGCTACCTCGGTACCCTGTCCTTTTGTCAGGGACACTGTCCTTCGTTAGAAGGATTGGTGACGTAGATGGTGCTCATGGCCCTTTCTGACTCCAGGATTCTATGATTAGGCTTTCAGTTGTATTTCCTAATAATGCTCTTCCTAAATCACCCATTTTAGCCAAGACTGGTCAGCTTATAGCAGCCAAATGTTTATGTGTTTCTGTCTCCTTGGTACTCTCTCCTTTTCCACCTCTTCTTCACCATTCTTGTAGTGGATTCAAATTCCAACCATTCTTCAAGAGCTAGATCAAATGTCTCATTGGCTTTATGCCCATACCTGTCCCAACCTATAATCCACCCACTGCTTGCCTGCAATGTTTGCTACGCATGCCGTGTCCTTAATAAATGTCGGTTGTGTGTTGAATGAATGAAATCTTTCCTCACTGTCCCACTCTGATTTTACCTCTCACTCAATTCTTAAAATTCTTGTTTCTGCCCACCAGTCATTTTACCCAAATCTGTCGTTTCAATTGCCTTTATGAAAAATTTCCATGCAGCGTAAAATTTACGGTAGTAAAAAATACAAGAAAAGGTAGAAGTGTTTAACTATTTTGGGGGGCGGGGCAGTGGAAGAGAATTCCTTAGCAAGGTTTTGAAAAAAGTCTAGCTGGAGAAGGAAATGAAGTGATAGAAGAAATAGTACATATACACAGTGGCAAGGAACAGGGGCATGGTATGTACTGGGAGCACTATGAATACAGGTTTACCCCGCTATCCAATGTCGAACATTCCTATGAAATCTTTCATAAGATAATGGCAAAAGGGAGAGAGTACCACCCCCCCTTTCCAAAAATTCACATTCCAGCACTTCACATTTAGGAAAGATCCACCTTATTCTGGTAATAGCTTTTTTCGTGAAAGCAAAAATCCTCTTCAGACTTCTTTCATTTAGCAGGCACCAATGTAGGTCTTTTTAAATGTGAAATGGCAAACACAGACTTTCAGAAAGTGAGGGATACCTTTGTGTAGTATTTTCCACCCTTATGGTTCTGCTTTTTGCAGTTTCAGTTACCAGAGGTCGGCTGCAGTAAGGAAGCAGATGGTCCTCATCTAACATACGGTCAGGGGGTCAGCAGTAGCCTGAGGCTATATCACAATGCCTGTGTCATTTGCCTCACTCATCACAGACATTTCATCATCTCACATCACAAAAAGAAGGGTGACTATAGTACAGTATTTTAAGCGAGACCACATTCACATAACTTGTTGCTGTATATTGTAATTCGGTTTCATTGTTAGTTATCTTTGCCAATCTCTAACTGTGCCTAATTTATAAATTAAACTTTATCAAAGGTATGTATGCATACGAAAAAACATAGTACACATAGGATTCCATACTTTCGGATTTCAGGCATCCAGTGGGAGTCTTGGAACGTAGCCCCCATGGATAAGGCGGGGGGTGGGGGGACGCTACTATAATTGCGTATTACTGCTGACACATAAAGAGAGGGAGAGAGAATGATCTCTACAAGGAGTCTGGACTTAATGTTGATACTGTAGGATCTACAGAGCCAAAAGCAGAGGAGTGACTTATGCAAAGTTAGTAGATTGGCTTAAGGCAGGAGTTTAAGAGAATTCTCATCTGACGACCTTAGCTTTCTCAGTAGCAACTGAAAAAGGGAGAAAAAGAACATGGGGATAATGATAAAAGATCAGAAAAGCTTCTATAAGTGAGGAGAGAAAGCTGGCCAAAGACAAATCCAAAAGGCCCAACTAGAATTTAAAACATAACTTTAGGGGCACCTGGGCAGCTCAGTCAGTTAAGCATCCCAACTCTTGATTTTGGCTCAGGTCATGATCTCAGGGTCCAGAGATCAAGCCCCGTGTTGGGCTCTGCACTGATCATGGAGCCTGCTTGGGATTCTCTCTCTCTCCCTCTGCCCCTCCCCCATGATTGCTCTCTCTCTCTCTCTCTCTAAAAAAAACCATGAATTTTAATGATGGCAGTGTGTATGTTCATGCATTTTTCTCCAGCAGTGCTCATAGGTTTGAGATAGGAAAAAATGGATAGAAGGTTTGATCCAGGTTTAGATGCGGTAGGTCTGTGGAAAGGCCAAGGAGGCTAGGGAATTAGAGTGTTGGTGAGAAAGGAATTTTAAGCAGTCATGGGGTCCACACTTCATAAGGAAAGAAACCAGGCCAGGAAGATAAATAGGAAAACAAAATGGTTAGAAGATGCAGGCCTCAGTGATTGTGAAGAAAAGTACATGTGAAAGGAATGAGGTTGTGACAGAGTTGCTGGAGTCAGAGATGTGCTCAGGGAACAGGATCTACATCTCCCACCAGAGGGTACATTTGTTACAATTGATGGACCTACAGTTGACACATCATTATCACTCGTGAAGAAGCCCATGGTTTTCATTCAGGTTCACTCTTGGTGTTCTATATCATGTGGGCTTTGACAAATGTGTTCTGACATGTATCCACCCTTACAGTATACAGCATAGTTTCAGTGCCCTAAAAATCTTTGTCATCTGTTCATCTCTCCTTTTCCCTAACCCCAGGCACCTTGGATTTAGCCTTTTCTAGAGTGTCGTATACTTGAAATCATATAGTAGGTAACCTTATTCAGATTGGCTTCTTTCACTCAGTAATATGCTTTTAAGGTTCTTCCATGTCTTCAGAGCTTCATAGCTCATTTCTTTTTATCACCAAATAATAATTCTGTGGTCTGAATGTACCACAAATAATCTGTTCACCTACCATTCACTATATATATGTGTGTGTGTATATACATCATTTATATATATATATTGTTTTTATATATTATATATTTTTATATATTGATTTTATATATATAATTTATAAATTTGTGTATATTTATTTATATATTAATTTATATAAAATTCCATTTATGTGAGTTATCTAGGGTGGTCATACTCAGAGACAGAAAGTAGAATGATGGTTGCTAGGACCTGGGGGGAGGAAGGAATGGGAAATTGTTTAATGTGTACAGAGTTTCACTTTTACAAGAGGAGAAGAGTTCTTAGAGATTTGATACAATATGTATTTAAGACTACTGAACTGCACACTTAAAAATGGTTAAGATAGTAAATTTTATGTTATGTGTATTTTACCATAGGTTTTGTTTTTGGGTTCTTTGTTTGTTTGTTTTTTGAGAGAGAGAGTGAGCAGGGGGGAGGGGCAGAGGGAGAAGGAGAGAGAATCTCAAGCCGACTCCATACCATGTGTGGAGCCTGACACAGGGCTCAATCCCACAACCTTGAGATCATGACCTGAACCAAAACCAAGAGTTGGACACTTAACTGACTGAGCCACCCAGGTGCCCCTTTACCACAATTTTTAAATGAATAAGTATTTCAGCCCCTCCCCCAACCTTTATTAAATCAGGCCAATTATTTACATATTACTATATTTAAGTAAAGTTGATTAGTATTAAGAAGAATGTTTTCTCCTTTTTAAACTTCATAATACAGGAACATTTTGCCATGAATTTTCTGCAATAGCATTGATGAGTCCGTTCAATCATTCTGCAAACTAATGTGATTTAATAAAATTAACACATATAGGTTTATGTAGTAATTAATTTTTACTTAACAATTTTAGGCAAGTCCCTCTTTTCCCACTTGTATTTGTGTTTATTTAAGCCATTTTTGCTTGTACTATAAGTCTTGAGATATATTTTGTTCATCAGCAAATAACATTTATTGATAATATTTCAAATTTATCTTTTATTAAATGTATTACCTTAATAAATTTGTTCTTTTTTAAAGATTTTTTAAAATTTATTTATTTGAGAAGAGACACAAACAGCATGAGAGAGAGAGCAAGCAGGAGCAGGGGGAAGAGCAGAGGAGAGGGAGAAGCAGACTCCTCGCTGAGCAGGGAGCCTGATGTGGGGCTCAATCCCAGGATCCTAGGATCATTACCTGAGCCGAAGGCAGATGCTTAATGGACTGAGCCACCCAGGCACCCCAATAAATTTGTTCTATGAAAGTACTGTATAGGACATTTACTTTCATCTTTTGCATGAACCCTTTTCATTATCTCAAATGATATGTCCATCATAACAATTTATGAATATATTATAATAAAATAATATATAATATATGTAATATAATTGTTACTATAAACATAGGTATAAAATATAATTTTATCATCAAAAAGTCTGTAGTTTAGTGAGAGATACTGACGCATATACTGTTAAGTACAATATAGGGCAGAGTGACAAAGTCTACAGTAAATGTACAAATCAAATTGTATGGCAGTTCAAAGAAGAAAGGGAGCTATTAATTCTGACTGAGAAAATAGGAAAGACTCCTTAGAAGAGGTAGCATGTGAACTAAGCTCTGAAAGATTAATAGGACTTATCCAGTAGGGGGGAAATGGGACATTAGAACGTCTGACATTTTAACTTGAATAACTTTTTGACTTGCATTTATTATTAAAAACCATCTTAAAGAGCAGTACATTTATACTGAATCTTCATCAGGAAAGCATTTTCTAGTGCAGCCACTTTGTAAAACAGACTGGCAATTCCTCAGATGTTAAACAGAGTTCCATATGATCTGGTGGTTCCTCTAATCTACCCAAGAGAAATGAAAACAAGTCAACACAGTGGTGCCTGGCTGGTTCAGTTGGTGGAACATGGGACTCTTGATCTTGGGGTTGTAAATTCGAGCCCCACTTTGGGTGTACAGATTACTTAAAAATAAAATCTTGGGAGCGCCTGGGTGGTTCAGATGGTTAAGTGTCTGCCTTCAGCTCAGGTCTGGGATCGAGCCCCACGTTGTGGTCCCTGCTCAGCAGGGAGCCTGCTTCTCCCTCTCCCTCTTCTGTTCCCCCTGCTTGTGCTCTCTCACTCTCTCTCTGTCAAATAAATAAATAATCTTTTTTAAAATAAATAAGTACAAATAAAATTTAAAAAAAAAAAAGAAAAAACATGTCAACACAGGGGCGCCTGGGTGGCTCAATCGTCAAGCGTCTGCCTTCAGCTCAGGTCATGATCCCAGGGTCCTGGGATCAAGCCCCACATCAGGTTCCCTGCTCTGTGGGAAGCCTGCTTCTCCCTCTCCCACTCCCCCTGCTTGTGTTCCCTCTCTCGCTGTCTCTCTCTGTCAAATAAATAAATAAATCTTAAAATTCTATAAAAAACATGTCAACACACTTATACAAGACTTTTCATAGCAACATTAATCATAATAGTCAAAAGTCAAAACAACCCCAATGTCTGTCAGCTGATCAAATGGATAAATGTGGAACACCGTACAATGGAATATTATTCAGCAATAAAAAAATGAAGTACTGATACATGCTACAACATGGATGGACTTTGAAAACATCATGCTAAGTGAAAGAAACCATCACAAAAGGCTACATATTATATGATTTCCTATTCTGGGCATTTTATATAAATTCAGTCTATTGAGACAGAAAGTAAATTAGTAGTTGCCCAGGCCTGGGGGGTTGGAGGGAAAAGGGGAGTGACTGCTGATGAGGTTTCTTTCAGAGGTGATGAAAAGGTTCTAAAACAGATTCTGGTGGTTTCACAATCTGAATACACTAAAAACCATTGAATTGTACATTTTGGATGAATCATATAGTGTGGGAATTATATCACAATAAAGTTGTTTTAAAAAAACATTTTCTGGTGCACCTGGCTGGCTCAGTCCATAGAGAATGCAGCTCTTGGTCTCGGGGTTATGAGTTCAAGTCCATGTTGGGAGTGGAGCCTACTTAAAAATAAAAATTAATAATAATAGGGGCACCTGGGTGGCTCAGTCGGTTAAGCGTCTGACTCTTGATTTCAGCTCAAGTCGTGGTCTCATGGACTGTGAGGTTGAGCCCCATGTCAGGCTCTATCCTGGGCGTGGAGTCTTCTTTAGAGTCTCTCCCTCTCCCCCACTGCTTATGCTTGTGCTCTTTCTCTCTAAAATAATACTAATAATAATAAAAAAAGCATTTTCTGACAAAACTCTATTAAACCAGTCTAAGTCCTTGGACAGTTTTCTATACAGTTCATTCTTTCCTTTAACAAATAATTGTGTGTTTACTATGTGCCAGGCACTATTCCAGGCAGTTGAACTATTTCTATTACTTTTCACTTGTTTTTCATAAAATTATTTTTCTTGGTGATTATTCTCTTTATATATTTTGCAATAAACCTGAGTTATAAAACAAGTATAAAAATTATAATATCCTAATTTTTATTAATCTGTTAGAATGTGTATAATAGCTATTTTTTTAATAAAGTCCAATTTTCCCGGATCAGATTTTACATGTCTAAACTATGTTAAGAGGGGTGCCTGTGTGGCTCAGTCCTTTAAACGTAGGAATGTTTGTTCCAGCTCAGGTCATGATCTCAGGGTCGTGAGAGATGGAGCCCTGCGTTGGGCTCTGCGCTCAGTGCAGTCCACTTGGGATTCTTTCCCTCTTCCTCTCTCTCCCCACCAGCTCATGCGCAAGTGCGTGCTCTCGCTCTCTCTCTCTCTCTTTCTAAAATAAATAAACTGTGTTAAGAATTAATTTTTGTGGCAGTTCATACAGCCAAAAGCAATTTTAATCATTTTAGCTAGTGAGTTATTTTAGCTACTTTTTTCAAAAAGATTGATTGATTGATTGATTGATTTGGAAGAGAGAGCATGAATGCAGGCCCGAGAGTGAGGGGAGGGGCAGAGGGAAAGAATCTTCAAGCAGACTCCACCCTGAGCACAGAGCCCCTCACAGGGCTTGATCTCAAGACCCATGAGACCGTGACCTGAGCCAAAACCAAAGGTCAGCACCTAACGGGCTGAGCCACCCAGGTGCCCCTTTAGCCACTTTTATGCTTATTATTGATACCAATAATATTCATTATGGATTGGATAAAAAAAAACTTCTAGAATTTTTCTTTCTTAGCTAAACCAAGAGAAAATTTTGAGCGTTGCCCTCCAGCTCTATATTATGGTTTAGGGAGCAAAGATCTTCAGGTTCAAAATGTCCTGCTTTGGGGTAGGAGAGAAACAGACTTGATAAGCAGGAACACAGAACCATAAAAGTGGACAGTGTTGAGAACATGTCTAGGTAGTGAAGCCGAACCGAAAATGTTTGGGGGCTGTAGTGAAGGACAAGACAGCATCAGGGGCCAGATTTTGGTAGGCCTTGGATGCCATTCTGTGAAGACAGAATTTTATTCTGTATGCAATATGACCTTGAACCCACCATACCCTTTTTTTCTGATCCTAAAATTAATTCAAGATCAGTATAGAAAATTTGTAGGAAAATACATAAAATTACAAAGACGAAAATATTACCCATCCAAGATAATTACTGTTAAATTTTTGAAATGTACCTTTCCAGTTTCTTCCAGTTCATTTTTTACACAGTTGAAGCCAAATTGCATACACAATTTTTATTCTGCTGTTTTTTTACTATTATAAGCATTTTCCACATTATTAAACACTTTAGCATGTTATTTTAATAGTGCCATACATAATATTCTTTCATGAATGGACTATAAGTAACAATTCTTCTGGTTTGGATATTCCTGTTGCTTTCAATCTATTCCTCTCTTGCCCATTCTGAGCTCTCTCCCATGAACATTTGAATGTGAGGTAAAGCAAGGTCTGTGATGATGTATGGTAGGCAGCTGAAAGTTTATGTCTGAAACTGAGCAGGGTAGTCAGGATTGCATAACTAGATTTTTAAATAATCCACATGGACAGGTAATTAAAGCCAGAGATAGCATATAGAACAAAACATAAAGGCCAGAGGATAGAACCTTGGTAGACGAAGATCTAATTAAGGAAAATGAGTCCAAAATTTTCTAGAGGAATGTGGTATCACAGAAGCTGAGGAAAAATCTTGAGAGGGTGTCCAGCTCTGCCATTGTATGAGAGATAGAGTGGTGTAAGAGCTGCTCTCTTTATTTGAAAATCAGCAAGTCTGGTGAACTTTTTTTTTTTTGAGGAATAATTGACATATAACATTATATTAGTTTCAGATGTACAATGTAATGTACTTGTATACGTTACAAAATGACCACTACAATAAGTCATCTGCCACCATACATAGTTAAAAAAAATTTTTGTGATGAAAACTTTTAAAATCTACACTCAGCAATTTTCAGATGTGCAATACAGTTTTATTACTATAGTCACCATGCTGCACATTATATCCTTGTGACTTATTTATTTTATAACTGGAAGTTATCTATTTGATCCACTTATCCATTCATATGTCAGTACACTTAGGCTGTTTCCATATTCTTGGCTATTGTAAATAATGCTTGTTTGTTATTGTAAATAATTTTTGTTTTTGGGTTTTTTTCTATAAATACTCAACAATGGAATGGTTTTATGGCAGTTTTATTTTCAATTTTTTGAGGAACCTCCATACTGTTTTCCATAGTGGCTGTACCAATTTACATTCCTACCAACAGTGTACAAGCATTTCCTTTTTCCACATCCTTACCAGTACTTATTTCTTGTCTTTTTGATTCTACCCTTTCTGACAGGTGTAAAGTGATAGCTTATTGTGGTTTTGATTTGCATTGCCCTGATGATTAGTGATGTTGAGTATCTTCCCCTATACCTGTTGGTCATCTGTATGTCTTCTTTGGAAAAATGTCTACCCATTTCCTCTGCCCATTCTTTAATCAGGTTTGTTGTTGTTGTTGTTGTTGTTGTTGAGTTGTAGGAGTGCTAATTTTGGATCTTAACCCCTTATTGGATGTATGATTTGCAAATATTTTCTCCTATTCAGTAGACTGCCTTTTCATTTTGTTGATGGTTTCCTTTGCTGTGCAGAAGCTTCTTAGTTTGATGTAGTGCTACTTGTTTGTTTTTGTCGCCTTTGCTCTTGGAGTCAAACCTCAAAAATCATAGTCAAGATTATGTCAAGGAGCTTACCCAGCTGTGTCTTCTGGGAGTTTTATGATTCCAGGTCTCATGTTAAAGCCTTGAATCCAGTTTGAGTTAATTGTTGTGTATTGTGTAAGATAGTGGTCTAATTTCATTCTTTCACAAGTGGCTGCCCAGTGGTGAACTTGAGAGAGTAGTCTCATTAGAGTCATAGGGGCAGAATCCAAGTTTCGTGGAGTCAGGGGGTGGGCAGGTGGTGAAGCAGCCCAAGTGTCGAGTGTAATTGTGCTTTTGGGAACTTTGTGAATGAAAAGGAGAAAAGTGAATTAGGTAAAAGGGGGAAAACAGGAAAAAACAATAGTTTTATATATTTATTTTTAGGATGGAGACCCAAACATGATTCTAGGTTGGGGCAAAGAAACAGTGTAAGAGAAAATAGGGGTAGAAATATTTAAAACAAACTCATGATTGAACACCTTTCTGTTATCTCAAAGAAAAAAAGAAGTTTCTGTCCTGAAACCTGTTTACTGGTTTCAGAAGAAATTCTCAGGCTTTTCCTAATCAAATGCTATTTCCATACATTGTGGCTTAGAAATTAGCTTACACCCAAGTCTGATTTTATCTTAATGAAATGAGGAAGTAACCATAGTATTGATTTTGGACCTTACATGTTTGCTTCATTTCATTTTAGTGAGTCATCATTAGCATAGCTTTGGAATAAACTTATTTAGTGACATTTTCTTTCTAGTTAAAATTTTATATATTTCCCTGTTCACAGACTGCAACCACATTTGAAAGGCAATTTCTGGGAATTCTCTAGTGCTGGTGTCTAAAAAAAGTTGTTAACTTTTTTTTTAGAAAACTTGTTAACATTTTATCTTCTATTGTTATCTTTTGAGGCCAGTTCAGGGTCCCATAAGGTTTTGTTTTTGTTTTGTGGTTTGTTTGTTTGTTTGTTTTAAGTATCACCTCTGTGTACCATCCTGGACACGAAAGTCTCTGCATTTTGGTCATTTCTTATGGGATAGAATGACTTTCAGAAAGCTCAAACGACTGTCTTCCTTGGAGTGTCCTATAGACATCACTATTTTCTCTGCATCCAAGGCAGAGACAGTTTTAGAAATAACAGCCCCAGAAACATAGAAAAGATTGTTCATAGTCCCTGCAAAAGAAAATAATTGGTTCCAAAATTTGCTTATAGGCTAAATTAGTAAAGAACCTTTTATAAGCAACCATAAATTTCCTTTACAATTTCTATTAATGCATTTCTATTCATGGAAAAATTAACTCAGTCATTAAGTTACTAATACAGATGATAAGCATTTGTAATTATATACGACTGAGCAGTATAAGCTCTCTCATTATACTAATATAGTGTAAGCCTTCGTGAAGCCACTAGGAATTCAGTAATACCTGCAATATTAGCTCTTGCCAGTTCCTCATTTGAGAAACTGTATATTAGTGCCAACTGATAGTAAACCAAAATGAATCTGAGAGTAATTTTTATTAAGGTCACCCATATAAAACCAGCATACAAAAAAAAAAAAAAAGAGAGAAGATACTTAAAATACTCATTGCAGTTTTTCTAACTCACCTACTCTGGCCCCCCTGGGGTTTCCTTCCACGTGAGGAATGGTATCAGACCTGTCAAGCAATGCAGTGTGATGCATAAATCACGGAGCTTGCACTGACTGTGGTCACAGTCAGCAGGAGATACCATGGTGGGTCTCTGCCACTCAAGAAATCTCCCAGCCCACATGCTCAGTACAGTCCTTCTCTGTTCAGTCCCTAACCGCATCCTTTCACTGCCACCCAGATCTCTCCCCTCTTCCATCTCGTCCCCAGACCTCCCTTCAAAGTAGCACTCACTAGATCGTGTTGCCGCGACTTTTATTTTAATTCACTTCTTTTGCCTGAGGTTTTCCTCATATTTATATCATTATCATTATTTTAAGAATTACCAAAATAGCCAGAATAGAGCCTTCACAGCACAGTTTTCCTATTTTGTCACATTCCAACTATGTCACTGGCTCATTTCACTCCCAATCCCAAAAATGTAAGCATTCTACATTCTTCTCCTCCTTATCTGTATCTCCAAATCAGTCCTGATGGCCTGTGCAGGTTGTTTTGAACTCACTACGTACTATCACTGTAGCAGATAAACCTCCTCTGATACTCTAGCGTTCCCTTTCAATAATTTATGCTTGTGAAAATACCCAGGGGAGAGTATATTTTTTAATATATTCTGTAACACACAGCAAAAGTTCACTAAAGCCCCATCTTTCTTGCACTCAGTATCGTTTATTTGTAAGGCAGCTCCAGACACTTATAAAATGTCCCAGGAGTTTATCGAAACAAGAGAATCATTTTACCCAGGGACTCAGGAATTGTATCATAGAAAAATCTTCTGAGTGAAGTCTGGATTCATAACATTTTGTTCTTTACACAGTGCTATATATATATAATATATATATAAGTAATATAATAAATAATTATATATCATATATGTAATTTATCTATATGACATATAGATAAATTAAATATTTAATTTTGGGGCACCTGGGTGGCTCAGTCAGTTAGGTGTCCAACTCTTGATCTCAGCTTAGGTCTTGATCTCAGGGTTGTGAGTTCAAACCCCACATTGGGCTCCACGCCAGGCATTAAAGCCCACTTAAAAAAAGAGAAAGAAATTAGACTTGAGCCCAAGCCTTCTGAGCCTAAAGTTTGCTCCCTGTCCAGTAGACTGTGTAGATGAGGTTGAATGGTAGGAAAAGGATAGAGCACATTTGGGAGGCACCTCAAGGGAGAGAGGCTGTTGTTTTTTACACATGTTTTTAGACTGTTCAGAAAGAACAAAAAAAAAGTCATTTTGTTCAAAAATAAAGTATTTTGAAAGAACAGGTAACCTACTGACTTGGTTTCTTGCCCCCTTTTTTGATTCTTAAGGTCTAATTTTTAATTCATTTTTTTATTCTTACACAACGCAAGTGTCTTATTCAGAAAGGGTACCTGAGTGATAACTTTTTGCTTTGCTTTGCTTTGTTGTTGTTTTGGGTTTTTTTAGTCCTTGCACATCTGACAGAATATCCTTTTTTCCTTCAGACACGATGCGTAGTTTGGGCTAGGTATAGAATCCGCGGTTCACATCTGCTTATTAGTTCTGTAAAGTTAACCCCTTTTCCCTTTGTTTTTAAGAGTTGTAGAGAACATATATTCATTCCTACGTACATAACTTGATTTTAAGTACATGCGTTCATGAAGGATTCCACCTTATTGAAATAGGGAAGCTTTTTGTAGTTTTCTTTTTTTTTCCTCAATTAAAGATTTGATTTATTCAAGTACCCGAAAACATTCTACAGTGGAAACTGTTATTAGACTCCATGGCCCACGCACATACTGCCACACTGTTTTCAGAAGACTTGAAATGCCGCTGATAGTTTAAAAACTACACCTGGTGGAGAAATGAGGAAGACAACTTAATGTTTCATCTGGATCCAGAGGTGCGTCAGATTAAACGACCACTCCCATTAGCAAACAGGTGTTTCATGATGATAACCAAGAAGAAATGGTTGGTGATGGACAATTCAGAGATGCTTCCCCAAAAGTCAGATGGTTCTTTAAAAAGTTTCAGATCACAGCCCTTGCAGAAAACACTGATGCCCAACACACTGAATCTTGGTCCAGGAAACCTGGGTCTTTCTTCAGGTTCCACGTGGCTGGGGTGCCCCTACAATCATGTTTCCATGCTGTAACTATGAGGCTCCTTTATACCGGACAGAGAGCGGTGGGGTCTGTACACCATCAGTCATCGTGGATGGCAGCGTAAAAAATGATCCAAATGACCATGAACAAAGCAAAAGATATCATAAACCCTTCTTTTGTGAGCTCCCATGTGCCACCATATTCTTCCTCACCTGTCTGTAGGTAGTTGCTGAAGCAGAAGTACAGGACTCCTACATTGATCAGGCAGAATTCTGCTATTCCCAGGAAACCCCACAATGCTCACACTCCCCAAATGACACCTAGAACCACAGAGATGATCTGTCAGAACCAGTAGATCACATCTAAAAATTCATCCTTGTCCTCCCAGGCCGCGTTGCTCCACAGCACCTTGCTCCAGACGGAGACTTTGAGGGCCCCGTTGGCCAGCTATGGCTGAGGCAGCTCCTTTTTTTTTTTTTTTAAGTTTTGTGTAGTTTTCATTAAATTTTCCCAAACTATCCTGTGTATTCTTAAATTTGTAGTATAAGGTCTTTCCTTAGATTAGGAATGGGTTTTTTCTGTTACTTCATTTTTTTTATTGTGCTTTCTTCATCTGTACTGTCCTTTCTAGAAGGTAGGGAACTAAGCTGTGTAGAATGTGTATATTTACAGCAAAATAAATTAATTTTCTTGGATGATAAACTATTCTTGTCAAAAATACTTATTTTGATACATGGGAATTATGAAATTTTAGCATCTAGTTTAACACTTATTCCTAAATGAAGAAGTTGAAGCCCCAGTAGTTTAAATGATTAGTCACAACTCACCTAGTTTATAATAGAAAACACCTTGGTTCTCTATCCTTTGCTCTTTCCATATATCAAACTGCTTTTCTTTCACTGGCTCTTAAACTGAGAAGTTATAAATAGAAAAACTATATGTTAACTGACAGGTGAACTGGGTGCTAGTCTTCCTTTTTTATATTATTCAAATGGTTTCTATTAAGTGCTTAGAAATGTGATCAAAAAGTATATAGAAAAAATAATCTGTGACTATATGGGAACTTAAAAAATACATGTCTCTTTAGGTGAACATAAATTCATATTTTAGTCATAAAAACTACTCAGTTATACTATAAAAATTGGCATAATTTTGCATACTTTTTTTAAAATGACTTTTCTTGTTAGGACATCTGCTAAGTCACTGAATGACAATCTTTCTTTATCTTTTTTTTTTTAAGATTTTTATTTATTTGAGAGAGACACAGTGAGAGAGGGAACACAAGCAGGGGGAGTGGGAGAGGAAGAAGCAGGCTTCCCCCAGAACAGGGAGCCCGATGCGGGGCTTGATCCCAGGACCCTGGGATCATGACCTGAGCCGAAGGCAGATGCTTAACGACTGAGCCACCCAGGCGCCGTGGCAATCTTTCTTGCATGAAGCTACAAAGATTATTTTTTAATATATTCAGCAGATTATTAACAAGTATTCATTTATTTGGGGACCTACTGTATGTCAAGTAGTAGTGTGTGTTTCTAAGTGAAATTTCTCATCAGAACAGTTCTGGAGTGGGGAGCCTGGGTGGCTCAGTTGGTTGAGCATCAGACTCCTGATTTTGGCTCAGGTCATGATCTCAGGGTTGTGGGATTGAGTCCCCACATCAGGCTCTATGCTCAGCAGGGAGTCTGCTTGAGATTCTCTCCCTCTCCGGGGTTCTGGGTGGCTCAGTTGGTTAAGTGACTGCCTTCAGCTCAGGTCATAATCCTGAAGTCCCAGGATCGAGTCCCACATCGGGCTCCTTGCTCAACGGGGAGTCTGCTTCTCCCTCTGATCCTCTCCCCTCTCATGCTCTCTCTCACTCTCTCTCAAATAAATAAATAAAATCTTAAAAAAAAAAGGATTCTCTCCCTCTCCTTCTGCACCTCCCCCACCCACTCCTGCTTGTGCTGTCTCTCTCAAATAAATAAAATCTTGAAAAAAAAAAATTCTGAGCAGTGAACAGTGAGCTGTTGACAAACTTGCCTGCATTAAAGCATGTCCTTTTCTCTTTCCTTTCTCATGATGAAAGAGGAGCCCCTTCTTCTGTCAAGGGCCAATAACCCCCAACTATTGTCCATTTCATATCCGCTCTGACATTCTGAGAGATGGGTCCTCTCTGGTGCCATTATTCATACCTCCTCAAATCTTTGACTTTTTCTCTTTAGTGGTTCTTTCCTATCAGTGGTAAAACATGCTTAAGTCTCCTGCATGTTAGTTGAAATCTTCTTTCTACCCCATGTCCCCATCCGACTGCCACCTTCGTCTTCTCCACTTTATTACTAGTGTCTCTACCTCCTATAGTAATCTGCCTTCCACTCTCACCTTTGCACTGAAACTATACTTGCCAGTGTTATCAGTGACTTCATTGTTGCTGCTTTTTCATCATTATCTTACCTGCCCACTCTGCCACATTGGATATTCTGGGGCAACGCCTTCTTAAAAATCTTTTCCTTGGTCTCAGTGACAAACAGGATCTCCTTTGCTTCTCCATTTACCCTTTGGTCTCCTTCACCTGCCCCCTTCTCCTCCCATACCTTACATATCAGCGTTCCCTAGAGTTCCAGACTCCGCCCTCTTCCCTTCCTACTCTACCCACTCTCCCTAAATGGCCTTAGCCATTCCCATGATCTCAGTGACCATTAACATGCTGAAGACTTAACATTTGTATTTTGAGCCCTGCCCTCTTTCTGAGTTCTAGGTCTCTCTATCTGTCTACCTACTGGACATTTCCAAAGGAGGGACTCTCAGGCTCCTCAACCTCAAAATGTCCAAACTCTGGATCATCATTTCCTACATTGTCTAACACTACCAGCAGAATGAATGAATGAATGAATGAATGAATGAATGAATGAATGAATGAATGAAAATCCCCTGGGCTCAATTTTTTCCACTGAATGATAGTACTGTCCACCCAGTTACACAAGCCAAAAATGCCTCTAGAATGCGAGAGATTCATGTATGCTTAGTGTTGTAATTAAAAAGTGACAGTTTTTACAGATCTCATTTATCCTTGGAGTTTTAAAATATTTATTTTTGTTTCAGTTCCCAAAGGTTCATTTTCTCACGAATCTATATCTCTTAGAAAATAGAAACCTCCATTGACTGTTGAAGAAAATTCCCTACTTACAAATTTAATCATTATTTCTCTCTGGGCGGCAAATGTAAGTAGATGTAGAACTACTTACATTCTTAATAATAGCAACTTCTAACATTTACTATTGAGATCCACTATAAGGCACTGTTCCAAACACTGTGTGTAATAATTCACTTAGTTTCCAAAAACTCCCTTGAGGTATAGGTACTGTTACTACCCCTGTTTCGTGGAGGAGGAAACAGAAGTGCAGAGAGGTTAGGAAGTGTGTCCAGTGTGAGAGCCAGCAAGTAGCAGAGGCAGGATTTGAACCCAAGCAGACTGGCTCTGGATACAAGCACTTCACCTCCCTGCAGTAATGTTGTCTGGCAAAACAGCTTGCATTCCTCACAGCAGTTTTTGATCACTGTTTCTGAAAAGTTAAAAATACTTCAAATTACCAAGACATGGCATAATTTTAAATATATGTGTAGAGTATACATATGCAAGTTATTCTTAGAATATTAAATAATGCAGTTTGCTGGTACAGTAAGTTACAAAAATGGATCCATAATTTTCACTTTATATTAATTTTTTAAAGACTTTTTAGATTTTTCTTTAACTCTTGAAGGATAAACAGTGGCCATAGCAACATTTATCTTCTTTTAAGTCCTTTGCTTATGTATTTCACAATCAGCAACTTTATCATTTATCTTAGAAATACTTGACTTTCCACAGTATCAACGCAAATCCTATCCTCTTGCTTTGTTTCTTGAAAGTGGTTAAGCAACCGTATAAAACTCATAGGAAATTAATGACTCACATAACGGAAAACATTACTAAATGTGACTTTTGTCTCAGCTGCCAAGTAGTCTGAGTTTGTTTCCATGGTAACCCATCCGTATAACACACTGTCACGAACTAGCTTGGCCACTTTGTTTGTGTAGTTTGGACAGCTTTCTGTCAGCTGTGTGTCTATGCATGTATATTTGCGTGCGTGTATACACATTAAAGATTATCACAAAAAAATTCTGAGTAATTGCCTTGGGCATACAAAATTTTTCCTTTATTTAAAGAAATTGTTGGCTACTTCGGGGCTATTACTCTGATGATGTAAAATCGAAAAGATTGCCTAAATTATCATATCTTTTTCTACTTGAATTCCTTTTAAGAAAGGACATAGCTATTTTTAAGCTTATAAATTTTTAAAATTTGTTTCAAGTATCAGTTCATTTGAAATATGGGTAATCATAGAAGCATCTGCCAGAGACAAGGCAGAAATAAAAAGGAAAGTAGGACTGCGTCCTGGGAGATGAGGACTGAATGGAATGATGGAGGAAGCCAACTCGGCCGGTTCTTGCCTGCCCCTTTCCTGGGTGGCAGTACTCTAGGATACAGAATGGCAGACACAGAGGCATTCAGGGAACCAAGGTAGACCGCGTCATACATGACACCAGGCTTTCACCTGGAGGCTGAGTTGGGGAATGATTTCTAGAGGAGGTCATGAATAAACTAAGTGAGTAAGAATTAAATTGGTAAATCTAGGAAGTTGAAAGGGAGAGTAGACAGCATACAGAGGAAAGAAAACCTCATGAACAAGGCATACAAATGAGGTATAGTGTGAAGTAAATTGGGACTGACAAGCAGTATGAGACAGAAAGGGTCAAGAGACTAAAGATAAGCAGGGACCTAATCATGGCCAAGATATGGGGAAGTGGTGAAGGATTTTATTATTTTTTTAAAGATTTATTTATTTATTTTGGTGGGGGGAGAGCCAGAGGGAGAGGGGGAGAGACTCTCAAGCAGACTCTGCGCTGAACACAGAGCCGATCTCAGGGCTCAATCGCACAACCCTGAGATCAGGAACTGAACCAAAACCAAGAGTCAGACACTTAACTGAGCCACTCCACCCAGGTGCCCTGTCAGTGGAGGGTTTTAAACAGAGGAATGACATTTTTGAAATTTGTATTTTAGAAGGAGCTCTCTGGTAGCAATGAGAAAGGTAGATTTGAGTGAGGACCATTTAGGAGGCTGTTGCCATATTTCAAGGAAGAGCTATTGAGGGACTGAATTAGGGTAGTGGTGCTAGACACAGAAAAGGGGTTGATTTAGGAAAAATTGTGAAGTAGCATAGGCAGGAATCAGTAGCTGGGACTTTTATTTGTGACTAATGCATGACATTTATTCATTCAGTCAACAAATATTTATCTGGTGTTTACTGTGGTTGGCAGTGTATTGTCCAGAGTGTTTTTCTGGGCTCTTATTTTTGCCTTCATCATTTCTGAGTTTCCACTCCAGTAAGGATTCTTTGTTGTGTGACATCGTGAGTTAATTAATGATCATGTACACTTTTCATAGCCTTAGTTCATCCCAACCTGATCTCTTGGCTCATTAGACTTTCTTACTCTCACATAAGAACCTGTTCCAGAGTCTTAGCTTATATGTCAGTCTGCTACTTGAGAGAAATATTCATGTGTCTGGATAGTGTCTTAATTCCCTGCAAGTGGATCTGAGCTTATTTGTGGCTTCATTGGGTGGGGCTGTACAGGTCATGAAAAATATGTACAATATATACAAAAATATGCACAAAAGATTTCATCCATAATATTTGATTTTATCTTTTAGCTTTATTGGAGTATAATTGACAATTTAATTATATATGCTTAAGATGTACAGCTTGATGGGGCGCCTGGGTGGCTCAGTCAGTTGGATGTCCAACTCTTGATTTCAGCTCAGGTCATGATCTTAGGGTCCTGGGATCAAGCCCCACATTGGGCTCCGCACTCAGTGGGGAGGCAGCTTGAGATTTGCCCTCTCCCTCTGCCACTCCCCCCACTTATGCATGCACTCTCACTCTCTTGCACTTCCTCTCACAGAGATAAATAAATCTTAAAAAGAAAATGATGTACAACTTGAGATGTTTAGATTTATGTATGCATTGTAAAAGGATGACCACAATCAAACTAACATATTCATCACCTCACATAATTACCTGTTTTTTTCTGGTGAGAATATTTAAGATCTACTCTTTTAGCAAATTAGAAATACGCAATACAGTTGTTAACTACAGTCACCATGCTGTACATTAGATCTCCAGAACTTACTCATCTTGCCTAACTGAATTCGGTACCCTTTGGCCAACATCTTCCCCATTTCCCCACTTTCTAACTCCTGGCTGCCACCCTCCTACTCACTGAGTTCCACTATTTTAGATTCCACATATAAGTGAGGTCATGCAATATTTGTCTTTCTGTGTTTGACTTACTTCACTTCACATAATGTCCTCCACCCTTACCCATATTACCACATTTACTTCTTTTTTGTGGCTGAATAACATTCCTGTGTGTGTGTGTGTGTGTGTGTGTGTGTCACACATTTCTTCAGTCATCCCTCAATAGACACTTAGGTTGTGTCCATATCTCAGCTATTATGAACAATGCTGCAGTGAACATGGGCGCGGAAATATCTCTTCAAATGTCAATTTCATTTCCTTTGGATATGAACCCAGAAGTGGGATTGCTGGATCATATGGTTAATTCTATTTTTAATTTTTAAGGAAACTCCATACGGTTTTTCATAATGGCTATACCAATTTATATTCCCATCAACCATGTAAGAGAGTTTTTTTCCACATTCTTTTTTTTTATAGATTTTATTTATTTACTTTTGAGAGCAAGAGAGGGGCTGAGAGAGAAGCAGACAACCCACTGAGCAGGGAGCCCAGTAGAGGGCTCCATCACAGGACCCTGAGATGATGACCTGAGCCAAAGGCAGATGCTTAACCAACTAAGCCACCCAGGGACCCTTTTTTCCACATTCTAACCAACACTTGCTTTTTTTTTTTGTCTTTTTGATAATAGCCACTCTAATAGGTGTGAAGTCATATCTCATTGTGGTTTTGATTTGCATTTCCCTAATGATTAGTGATTACAATCATATATCTGTTGGCCTTATATCTTCACTTGAGAAATGTCTATTCAAATGTTTTTGCCCATTTTTTAATTGTGTTGTATGGAGGTTTTTTTGTTTTTGCCATTGAGCTGTTTGAGTTTCTTATATATTTGAGACATTAACCTCTCATCAGATATATGGTGGGAGAATATTTTCTCCCATTCCATAAGTTGCCTTTTCATTCTGTTGATCATTTCCTTTGCTCTGCAGAAGCTTTTTAGTTTGATGCAGTCACTTACCTATTTTTGCTTTTGTTGCCTGTGCTTTTGGCGTTATACCCAAAAAAATCATTCCCCAGAACAATGTCAAGAAGCTTTTTCTCTCTTTTTTTCTAGTAGTTTTGCGGTTTTAGGTCTTATGTTTAAGTTTTTAAATCCATTTTGTGTTGATTTCTGTATATAATATGAGTCCAATTTCATTTTTCCATTATGAATAACCAGTTTTCCTAGCACGACTGTCCTTTTTCCATTATGTTTTCTTGACATTTTTATCAAAGATCAGCTGAGTGTAAGTGGGTGGAATTATTCCTGAGCTCTCTGTTCTGTTCCACTGGTCTGTATTTCTGAGGGGTTTTTTTCCCAATACCATACTGTTTTTATTGCTGTGACTTTGTAATACATTTTGAAATCAGAAAATGTGATACCTCCAGCCTTGTTCTTCTTCCTCAAGATTGCTTTGGGGTCTTTGTGGTTATACAGGAATTTTGGGATTGTTTTTTTCTAGTTCTGTAAAGAATTGCGCTGGGATTTTGATAGGGATTGCATTAAATCTGTAGATCACTTTGGGTAGTATGGACCTTTTAACAATATTAATTCCTCCAATCCATAGGATGCCTTCCCATTTATTTGTATCTTCATTACTTTCCTTCATCAATGTTTTATAATTTTCAGTGTACAAGTCTTTCACCTCTTTGATTAAATTTATTTCTAGGTATTTTATTCTTTTTGTTGCTATTGTGAATGGGATTGTTTCCTTAATTTCTTTTTCAGGTAGTTCATTGTTCATGTATAGAAACACCACAGATTTTTTTTTTCTTCTTTAAGTTTTTTTTTTGTTAGCTTAATCACCATACATTACATCATTAGTTGTTGATGTAGTGTTCCGTGATTCATTGTTTGTGTATAACACCCAGTGCTCCATGCAGAACGTGCCCTCTTTAATACCCATCACCAGGCTAACCAATCCCCGCCCTCCCCTCTAGAACCCTCAGTTTGTTTTTCAGAGTCCATCGTCCCTCATGGTTCATCTCCCCCTCCGATTTCCCCCCCTTCATTCTTCCCCTCCTGCTATTTTCTTCCCCTCCTGCTATCTTCTTCTTCTTCTTCTTCTTCTTCTTCTTCTTCTTCTTTCTTCTTTCTTCTTTCTTCTTTCTTCTTTCTTCTTTCTTCTTTTTCTTCTTTCTTCTTTCTTCTTTCTTCTTCTTTCTTCTTCTTTTCTTCTTCCTTCTTCTTCCTTCTTCTTCTTCCTCTTCTTTTCTTAACATGTATTGCATTATTTGTTTCAGAAGTACAGATCTGTGATTCAACAGTTTTGCACAATCCACAGCGCTCACCATAGCACATACCCTCCCCAATGTCTATCACCCAGCCACCCCATCCATCCCACCCCCACTCCAGCAACTCTCAGTTTGTTTCCTGAGATTAAGAATTCCTCATATAAGTGAGGTCATATGATACGTCTTTCTCTGATTGATTTATTTCACTCAGCATAATACCCTCCAGTTCCATCCACGTTGTTGCAAATGGCAAGATCTCATTCCTTTTTTTTTTTTAAGATTTTATTTATTTATTTGACAGAGACAGTGAGAGCAGGAACACAAGCAGGGGGAGTGGGAGAGAGAGAAGCAGGCTTCCCGCTGAGCAGGGAGCCCAATGTGGGACTCGATCCCAGGACCCTGGTATCATGACCTGAGCCGAAGGCAGACGCTTAACGACTGAGCCACCCAGGCGCCCCAATAAATCTTTTTTAAAAATTAAAAAAAGAATACAGGGGTACCTGGCTGGCTCAGTCGGTTGAGTGTCTGCCTTCGGCTCAGGTTGTGATCCCAGGGTCCTGGGATGGAGTCCCACATCAGGCTCCTTGCTCGGTGGGGAGCCTGCTTCTCCTTCTCCTCCCCGCTTGTACTCTCTCACTGTCTCTCCTCTCTCTCAAATAAATAAATAAAATCTTTTAAAAAAATAAATTAAAAAAGAATACATACATTCTCTTCACATCATAATTCATTAAATCACTAAAGTTTCCTTTTTTTTTAGATTTTTTTTTTATTTGAGAGAAAAAGCATGAGGGGGGGAGGGTCAGAGGGAGAAGCAGACTCCTCGCTGACCAGGGAGCCCCATACGGGACTGGATCCTGGGACTTAGGATCATGAACTGAGCCAAGGGCAGTCGCTTAACCAACTGAGCCATCCAGGCGCCCCAGTCACTAAAGGTTCCTAATGAAAAAAAGAGAATGACTAAAGTTATCACTTTGAAACCTATGATAAAATACACGCCCTCCACTCCCCTTTGTGTGTCTATTTATATGTGTATAAGTGAGCATACATGTGCATACCACATACAAAGACATACTTGATTATGGTTTTTAAATGATTTTTGGCTTTGTAATTCCTGTTCTTGGATTTCTGTGTGTTGATAGACAAATCCATAAAACCAAACTGATGGGTCCCAGTACAAATGCACTTTATTCACTGAGGCAGCTACCAGATGCCTATCACATTCACCCCATCAGTTATTCCTAACTGTCCTCAGCCTTCATCTAAATTTTCAACTCATTCATCAGCTCCTGTCATTCGATAGAAATAACCTCACCTTGGGATACCTGGGTGGCTCAGTCAGTTAAGCATCTGCCTTCGGCTCAGGTCATGATCCCAGGGTCCTGGGATCGAGCCCCACATTGGGCTCCCTGCTCGGCAGGAGGCCTGATTCTCCCTCTGCCTGCCGCTCCCCCTGCTTGTACTCTCACAGTCTTTCACTCTCTCTCTCTCTCTCTGGCAAATAAATAAAATACTTTTAAAAAAAGAAAAAGAAAGAACCTCACCTTTTATTTACCTAAGAAAATCAAAAACTATTCAGCCTGGGCTCTCTTGCCTTTCCCTTTTGGTTTCTCCAGTTTTCTCTTTATTTTCACCCATTGTCTTTCTTTTCTTCCCATGTTAGAGGAATAATTATCCTTCCGTTTTAAGGGCAAGCCCCCTACACTTATACAAA
This sequence comes from Callorhinus ursinus, assembly GCF_003265705.2. Classification (NCBI taxonomy): domain Eukaryota; kingdom Metazoa; phylum Chordata; class Mammalia; order Carnivora; family Otariidae; genus Callorhinus; species Callorhinus ursinus. The sequence goes on along the minus strand of NW_027397071.1, from coordinate 10,541,851 downwards.
ACAGTAGAGGGAACAGCAGGTACAAAGGCCTGGAAACTCGAAAGAGCAGAGGTGGTGGGGAAAATACAGATTTTCCTTAATGGACAAGTAGGCTTTTGAGTTAAACGGGCCTGGTTTGAAAGCTAGTGCCGCAACTTCCTGCCTAAATGACCTTGAGTTAACTTTTCTCCTTGCGCTTCATCTTTCTTATCTATAAACCTCCTGGGGTTGCTGTGAGATTAAATAGCATGTGGTAAGCTGACAGCAAATGGCAGCTGTTGTTGCTGTTATGGCGGGAACAGGAGTAGAGCTATAGCAGTAGTTCATTTCAGAACAAATATTTGTTCCCAGTTCTGTCTCTGGTACTAACTAAACCACAGGCCCTACAAGGTTAGGAACGCGGTCGTCCGTGTCTTCATATCTCAGACCCTAGCATATAACCCGCACACCAAAAATAAACATGTATCATGTGCTGAATGAATGAGTAGTGAAGCTTCGATTTATATTGATTAAATTGATATGTAATTTCACTTTTTTTTTAAGTTTCTGTGGATAATTAAAAGCTTCTAGAGATTTTCAGATCACATTGTTAGAAGTTTGTTTTCTTCATGTTTCCAAATACTGGCTTTTAATCTATCACTTCTGCATTAGAGACCTGAGTGAAAGAGTGTGTATGCTTTTTTAACCTATCATTAGTAGTAATTCTCTTATTTTTTTTCCCCATTCAGGGAAGTGGTGCAAGCAAACTGTGTTCACTGGAGGAAGAAGTTCTCATTTATGTGCAAAATGAGTGCAAGTGCCGCCACAGGCATCCTGGATCCTTGTATCTACAGAGTATCTGTAAGGAAGGTATAAAAATAGCTGATTACGTCTCCCCTTTCAGAAACCATAATTAGTTCCATAGTCACTGACTCACTTTATTTAGCTCTACTTCATCGTTACATGTAATGCCACTGTTATATGTAATGCCACTTCACACTTGCAGCAATAATTTGAATTACTGTGACAAATAGGACTTAAGAAAATCTGAAGTCTTGGGCACCTGGGTGGCTCAGATGGTTAAGCATCTGCCTTCGGCTCAGGTCATGATCCCAGGGTCCCGGGATTGCATCCCGCATCGGGCTCCCTGCTCCTTGGGAGCCTACTTCTCCCTCTGCTTCTCTCTCTTTCTCTCTCATGAATAAATAAATAAAATCTTTAAAAAAAAAAAAGATTTATAAAAAAAGAAAAAGAAAATCTGAAGTCATAAAGTATTATTCAAAAACCTTATCTCACCATCACTACCTTTAAGTATTGACCCTATTTGTATTATTTGGGGGGGCTCTATCTATCTTTATCCTGCCATTCATTAAATTTCTTATTGTTAGGCATTATTTTAGGGACCTTACATATATTATGTCTAACAACAACCATGAAAATGGTGTTATTTTTTACAATTTCAGGAAAACTGAGGTTCAGAGAAGTTATCACTTGCCCAAATTCACATAGCTAGGAAATGGCAAAGTGGGGACTCACACAAATCTTTCTAACTCCAAGGCCCTGTTTTGTTTTTTATATCATTTCCTTTCCACGTTAGGTTGAGGCTTGTTCCCAGTAATCTACAAAGATGGTAATCTCAGGTGATCAACTTAATATATATAGAAATATGTGATCCTACTTTTTTGGGGGTGAAAAAGAAGAAATCCATTTGTCACCACTATAGGTGAATGAAACTATTGGCTTTAAATGTAATCTGTATGTTACATCTTATATACATTTTTTTAAAGATTTTATTTATTTATTTGACAGAGAGAGAGAGCACAAGCAGGGGAAGCGGCAGGCAGAAGGAGAGGGAGAAGCATATTCCCCGCTGAGCAGGGAGCCCGACATGGGGCTCCATCCCAGGACCCTGAAATCATGACCTGAGCCAAAGGCAGACGCTTAACCAACTGAGCCACCCAGGCGCCCCTCTATCTTATATACATTTTTTTAAATTATCAATATAATACGTATACATGTTCAAAAATTAAGGGAAGGACTTAGAATGAAAAGCAGGAGTCCCTTGCCTTGTTCTTTTCCATTCCAGTCTTATGTCCTTCTTTATCAAATAAGAAGTTGTATTTTTAACTTTCTTTCTCTGCTTTTTGAGTGAATGGATAGCACTGTGTTGTGTGTGGCTATATTTTGTTATATTGATTAATCTACTCAGCTAAGATATAAATACATATATACATTTTATAGGTTTTAAGCCTTTAATGAAAATAGACCTCTAAAACAGTCTAACTTGGAGCAGCAATAATTGCATCAAGGGGACGCCTGGGTGGCTCAGTCGGTTAAGTGTCTACCTTCAGCTCAGGTCATGATCCCAGGGTCCTGGGATTGAGTCCAGCATCAGGCTCCTTGCTCATTGAGGAGCCTGCTTCTCCCTCTGCCTCTGCTACTCCCCCTGCTTGTGCGTGCTCTCTGTCTCTCTCGCTGTGTCTCTCTCTGACAAATAAATAAATTTTAAAAATCTTTAAAAAAATAATTGCATTAAATCTTCCCTAAAGGAAGGATAGTGCAGTGAATATATGTATGTCATCATAGTGACCTATGTTTGAGTTCCAGACATGCTGCTTATTAACTGTAAGACCTTAGGCAGTTCTCCTGACTTTCTAAAACTCAGTTTCTTCATCCAAGCTAAGAGTATAATTGCTTTCTCTAGAAGTTTTGAGGATTAACTGATATAATAAAGCATCCTACCTTCTCTTTCTACTTTAATTGCTGCTGTGGCTTTTATATTGAAACCTTTACTAAATGGAGTTCTAGTCATAATTTTCGAAAGATGACCAGTCTTTGAATTATAATAAAAGAAAATTATAATAAAAAGAAAACCAGTTTAGAGTAAAGCATAACTGCTAATTAAATACACTGAGTTGGGGCATCTGGGTGGCTCAGTCGTTAAGCATCTGCCTTCGGCTCAGGTCATGATCCCGGGGTCCTGGGATCAAGCCCCACATCGGACTCCCTGCTCCGCGGGAAGCCTGCTTCCCCCTCTCCCACTCCCCCTGCTTGTGTTCCCTCTCTCTCTGTGTCTCTCTCTGTCAAATAAATAAAATCTTTAAAAAAATAAATACACTGAGTCTCTTACAAAAAAAACTAATTATTTTGTAATTTAAGGTAGGACTTGTTCATGTGAAATAAACCAGTTCCTCAAGTTGTGATGGTTTGGTGTATTAGAGCATATACAATAAGCTGCTGAAGCAGATACCCAAATATACAATGACTTAAACAGGACAGAAGTTTATGTCTCTCGTGGGTAACAGCCAAGGGGTCCAGGCCTGGTAGAGCAGCTCTGCCATCTTCACCATATGATGCCCATCTTTAGATACAAGGGAATTACTCCAGTCTTGTTATCTTTCAGCCATTGAGAAAAAAGGCCACATGAGAATAAAAGTAAGAACCCATAAAGAAAAATTAGTAAACTCATCTATATAAACATTTTCTGCATTGCAAAAAAAAATACCTCAGGCAAAGCTATAAATTAAAGGGAAACATCTGCAAACCATGTCAGAGGACTAATTTCCTTGGTATGGAAAGAGCTCCTTCAAATACATCAAGAAGAAAAGATCAATAACCCTTTAGAAAAATAGGCAAGCAACAGAATGTTTATTTCACAAAACAGAAAATATAAATAGCTTTCAAACCTATAAAAAATTACTCAGTCTCATGTATGTTAAAACTACAAATAAGGCACCATTTTTTACCTATAAATTTAACAAAGATCAAAAAGTTTGATAATGCGCTCTGTTGCCTGGGACACAGGGAAGCAGTCCATCACCTGTCAACAAATATGTGAGTTCCTACAGAGTGCCAGCTACTATTCTAGGCCCTGAAAGGATAGTGGTGAACTGGAATGAGTTCCTGCCCTCAAGGACTCACTTTTCTGGTTGGAGCTGGGGGGAAGAGTGGTAGAAAAGACAGTAAGTATGTAACCAAAGAGAATTGTTTTAGATGGTAATAAGTGTTGTATATAAAATTCAGTGAGATTATAGAGAATAACTCAGGAAGAGGAAATCATTTCAGAAAATTAGGGGAGACTTCTCTGAAAGGTAACATTTGAATAGGAGGCACCCATGTAAAGATCTAGGGAAAGACCATTCTAAAGCAGTAGGACCTTGTATTAACTAATACAGTCAAAGTTCTCCAGAGAAACAGAATCAATAGAGTGGAGAGGTAGCTATATATAGATACAGATTTATTCTGAGGAATTGGGAGGCCACAATTATGGAGGCCAAGAACTCCCTTGATCTGCCTTCTGCAAGCTGGGGACCCTAGAATGCTGGTGGTGTAATTCCAGTCTTCAGACCAAAGGCCTGAGAACCAGGAAACCAACGGTGTAAGTTCAGGTCAAAGCCGAAGTTAATTAGGAGTGCTGATGGTGTAAGTCCTAGTCTGAAAGCAGGAGAAAACTGATGTCCCAATTCAAACAGTCAGGTAAAGAGAGAGAATTTAACCTTCCTCAGCCTGTTTCTTCTATTCAAACCCTCAACAGATTGGATGATGCCCACCCACACTGAAGAAAGCAATCTGCTTTCCTCAGTTGACTGATTAAAATGTTAATCTCATCCAGAAACACCTTCACAGACATAGCCAGAAATAGTGTTCAACCATATATCTGGGCATCCGATGACCCAGCAAGTTGGCACATGAAAGTAACCATCCCATACCTGAAAGTAAAAAGGCCCTGTGTTAGTTTCCTAGAGCTGCTATATCGAAGTTCCATAAACTGGGTGGCTTAAAACAACACAAAGGTATTGTCTTACAGTTCTGGAGGTCAGAAGTCAAAATCAAGGTGTCAGCAGGGCCGTGTTCTAAAGGCTCCAGAAACTTCCACGCCTTTCTCCTAACTTTTGGTAGCTCCAGGCATTCCTTGGCTTGTAGATGCATCACTCCAGTTATATGGCTGTCTTCTCCCTTTGTGTCTTCACATCATCTTCCCACTGTGTGTGTTTGTGACTATGTTTAAATCTTTCTTTTTTTTTAATGAGGGTTCCAGTCATGTTGGATTAGGACCTCATTCTAACTAGATTACCTCTGTATTTCCAAATAAGATCACATTCCAAGGTACTGGGGGTTAGGACTTCAATATATCTTGGGGGGTGGGAGGAGAAATGCACAATGCAATCCATAACAGTTCCTAAGATTATAATAAACCTGGGGATTTATGCTTTGGAAATTAATGGACCAGCTTATTAAACACCACCTATCCCTCTGAGAACAACCTGAAAAGTTAGACAAATTATAAAAAACAGCTGCTTGAAGGTATCAGAAGCTGCCACGGCAGTAAGGACTTAAGAAGCTTAGAATCATAGGGGCGCCTGGGTGGCTCAGTTGTTTAAGCGACTGCCTTTGGCTCAGGTCATGATCCTGGAGTCCCGGGATCGAGTCCCACATCAGGCTCCCTGCTCAGCAGGGAGTCTGCTTCTCCCTCTGACCCTCCCCCCTCTCATGTGCTCTCTCTCTCTCATTCTCTCTCTTTCAAATAAATAAATAAAATCTTAAAAAAAAAAAAAGAAGCTTAGAATCATAGACAAGGGAAGCATAAAGAGATGAGCCTGACATTTGGCATTGCTTTTTCCCTCAAAGTATTTGCTAAATTGCAAGCAGTGGTTAAGAAGCTGAGCTGAGGCGCCTGGGTGGCTCAGTTGGTTAGGCGACTGCCTTCGGCTCAGGTCATGATCCCGGAGTCCCGGGATCGAGTCCCACATTGGGCTTCCTGCTCGGCAGGGAGTCTGCTTCTCCCTCTGACCCTCTTCCCTCTTGTGCTTTCTATCTCTCATTCTCTCTCTCAAATAAATAAAATCTTAAAAAAAAAAAAAAGCTGAGCTAAAAGCAGTGACTGAGAAGAGGCTAGCTGAGATCCCAGCAGTTTTACAAGACAAAAGGGACAAAAGCTGGAGTTCAGGACCCATCAGCATGAAGGGCCTTGGTAAATACCCCAGACTTTTCCTTGGGACTCCCTAAGAGTTTCAGTCTAGGAGTATGGTGGATATAGATCAGCCTGTATAAAGATTGAAACTCAGCTTCTAATCCACTTAATCCCTGCTTAGATGAAAGTGATCTGCCCCTGTCAGAATTTGCCAGAAGCAAATGTGTATCTTCTCTGAAGGAAAATAATATTATTCTGAACCTCAAACTAATTCTTCAAGTTATTATGCACAAAAATTACCAAGCATACCAAGAGGTATGACTGCATGACCAAAAATCAAAAGGAAAATAGGTAATGAAAACAAGACTCATGGAAGATACAGGTTTTGGGAAGATCAGAGACAAACATTTACTGTAACTATAATGAGTGAACAATATGGGTGCATTTTATTAGAGAACTATAAAGGAAAAAGCAAATTGAATTCTAGAACTGAGAAATGAAATAACAAATTTAAGGCTAAGTAGACAAGGGGCACCTGACTGGCTTTGTAGAGCATGGGACTCTTGATCTTGGGGCTGTGAGTTCAAGCCCCATGTTGCATGTAGAAATTACTTTAAAAAAAACTTTAAAAAATAATAACTAAGTAAATAAAGCTAAATAGATAAAAATAAATTTCAACAGACGGATTTAACAGCAGGCTTACCAAAACTGAAGAGAGGTTTGGTAAACTGGAAAATAAGACAAAAGAAAATATCCAGACAAAATCACAGAAAGAGAGTAGAAAATTTAAAAAAGAAGTAAGACATGAGAAACAGTATAAAGTTCTAACATATATGTAAATGGAGCCCTGGAAGGAGAGGAAAGAGATTGTGGCTGAGAATCTTCTAAAACTGATGAAAAACATCAAGCCACAGATTCAAAAGTATTGTAAACCCCATTTAGGTTAAACAACAAATATGTCATGTTTAAATGACAGAAGACCAGCCTGGCTGGAAGATGGAAAAGAAGGAGAGGGGAAGCTCTTGGGGATGAGGATGGAGGTACTAGGTCAGGTAGGGCCTTATAGGACATGGTAATGAGTTTGGATTTTATTCTAATTACAATTGGAATCCATTTGAGGATTTTAATAAGGAGAGATATGATCTTCTAAGATCAGTTTTGCTGCTATGTAGAGGATGCATTGCAGATAGACCACATAGGTGGTGGGGATGGTTCAGGTGAGGAATTCTTGTATTGGCATGGAGCTATAACCACAGAGACAGTATGATTTGGGATGTGTATCTGGAGGTGGACTCCCACTAATGGATTGGATGTGGTAAATGAGGGGAAAAGAATTGAGGATAATTCTTAGACCCTTGCCTGAGCATATAGGAAGGTAGTTGTGCCATTTATTGAAATGGGAAAAGCTCAGAGTGAAATAATTTTGGGGACTGATAAGCAGAAATCAGCAGGCCTATTTTGGCCATGTTAAATTGGAGGTGTCTATGAAATACCAAGTAGGAATGTCCAGTAGTCATTCAAAGATACCGGTCTGACCCTCAGGGGAGAAATCAGACTAGAGACGGAGACATGAGAGTTACCAGCATACAGTTTTTATTTAAAGCTACAGACCTGGGACACCTGGTTGGCTTAGTTAAGTGTCCAACTCTTGGTTTCGGCTCAGGTCAGGATCTCAGGGTCGTGAGATGGAGCACCATGCCGTGCTCCACCCTGAGAGTGGAGGCTGCTTGGGATTCTCTCTCCCCTTCCCCCTGCTCGTTTTGTCTCTCTCTCTCTCTCTCAAAAAGATGAAAAATAAACCTATAGACTTGAATGGGGAAAGTGTAGATATAGAAGACAAGAGGCCCTGAATCAAATCCTGGATCACTCTAACACTCAGAGGGAGTATAAATGACTGTTAGCAGGAGAGGAGCAAGAATTCATATGTATCAGTTCTTCCATCCTTTTGGCCAGATCTTGGTCACAGTGCCATAGCACAATACCATATGATTTCACTCATATGTAGAATTTAAGAAACAAAACAGATGAACATAGGGGAAGGGAAGGAAAAATAAAATAAGATGAAAACAGGGAGGCAAACCATAAGAGACTCTTAACTCTAGGGAACAAAATGAGGGTCGCTGAAGGGGAGGAGATTGGGGGATGGGGTAACTAGGTGACGGGCATTAAGGAGGGCATTTGAAGTAATGAGCACTGGGTGTTGTATGCAACTGATGAAGCACTGAATTCTACCTCTGAAACTAATGATACACTATATGTTACTTAAATTGAATTTAAAGAAAAAAAATTTTAAAGATTTTATTTATTTATTTGACAGAGAGAGACACAGCAAGAGAGGGAACACAAGCAGGGAGAGTGGGAGAGGGAGAAGCAGGCTTCCCGCTGAGCAGGGAGCCCGATGCGGGGCTCGATCCCAGGACCCCGGGATCATGACCTGAGCCGAAGGCAGCCGCTTAACCAACTGAGCCACCCAGGCGCCCCTAAAAATACAGTTTTCTATTACTTTGGAGAGCAGGGGAATGGATAGTTGGTGCACAACTAGCAGTCTTTCTACAGAGGTTGAATACAGGAGTAGGTCCAGCAGACGAGAGTGGGAAGGAGCAGCCATTGAGGTAGGAGTAAAACCAGGCAATTGCAGCACCATGGAAGGTTAGAGAGAAAAAAAAAAAATGATGTAGGAAAGAGGTGGAGTGCCCAAGCCTGTCAAATGCTGTTGGGGGGTTAAGTAAGATGGAGACAGAGCCTTTGGGCTTTAACAAAAATGGACATCATTGGTAATCTTAACCATTGCAGAGGGAAAATGAGGACAAAGGCCTATTTGAAGTAGACCGAATAGAGAGTGGGGTATAGCAAATTGAGAAGTCTTTCGAGGAGTTTAGCTGTAGAGGGGAGCAAAGAATTAGCTAGAAGAGACAGTCACCTGGAGAAAGTTTTGTTTGATTTAGTGCAGTGTGCTATTATTAAGGGATATGACAATAATCTAATAAAGAAGAATAATTCAATAATTCATAATAGGGTGGATTTAGTGGTATGGCCACGCCAGACATCAATGGGACAGGAAAGGGGAAGGGCAGCAAATATTCATGAATAATAGAGTTTACCATAGACTGCTGCCCATCTTATTTAAATTCACCACTTTTTTTTTTTTTGGCTGGGTACATGGTGCATGTACGCTGAGGGTACATGACAAGGTAGAACTCCCCAAGTCCCTCCCCTTCTTCATGGGGTCTGGGATAGAAACTGTGTAGAGGTCAGGAGATTCTCAGTGTATTGGGGGATGAGTTGGGGCAAGGACTCCCTAGCAGCTGAGGGCCTCTCTCTTCCTCTTGCTCTTGCTGGGGCTGATGGTCCAGGAGGCTCTTACTCCTTGGAGGCCGTGTGGACCATAACGTCTACCATCTGGTTGCTGTAGCCAAATTCATTGTCATACCAGGAAATGAACTTGACAAAGTGGTCTTGGAGAGCAATGCCAGCATCAAAGGTGGAAGAGTGGGTGTCACTGTTAAAGTCGCAGGAGACAACCTGGTCCTCAGTGTAGCCCAGGATGCCCTTGAGGGGGCCCTCTGATGCCTGCTTCACCACCTTCTTGATGTCATCATATTTAGCAGCTTTCTCCAGGCAGCAGGTCAGATCCACGACTGACACGTTGCAGGTGGAGACACGGAAGGCCATACCATTGAGCTTCCCATTCAGCTCAAGGATGACCTTACCTACAGCTTTAGCAGCACCGATAGAAGCAGGGATGATGTTCTGGGCAGCCCCTCAGCCATCGTGCAACAGCTTCCTAGGGAGTCCATCACAGTCTTCTGGGTGGCAGTGATGGCATGGAGTCATGAATCATGAGTCCCTCCATGATGCCAAAGTTGTCAAGAATGGGGCCAAGCAGTTGGTGGTGCAGGAGGCATTGCTGACAATCTTGAGGGAGTTGTCATACTTCTCATGGTTCATGCCCATCACAAACAGGGAAGCATCAGCAGCAGGGGCAGAGATGATGACCCTCTTGGCCCCACCCTTCAAGTGAGCCCCAGCCTTCTCCACGGTGGTGAAGACCCTAGTGGACTCCACAGCACACTCAGCACCAGCATCACCCCCTTTGATGTTGGCTGGATATCACTCCTGGAAGATGGAGATAAGTTTTCCATCGATGACGAGTTTCCTGTTCTCAACCTTGACTGTGCCATTGAATTTGCTGTGGGTGGAATCATCCCGAAACATGTAGACCATGTATTTGAGGTCAATGAAGGGGTCACTGATGGTGACAGTATCTGTTTTGCCAGAGTTAAAAGCAGCCCTAGTGACTAGGCCCCCAATAAAGCCAAATCCGTTTACTCTGACCTTCACCACTGTGTCTCAGGGACACGGCTGGCACTGAACTGTAAGATGTGGCTGCCTGTCAAACAGGGAGGAGCAGAGAGCTTAAATTCACCACTTTAAAGATGGAAATGGTACAAAAAAGAATGAACTCTTACCATTCGCGACAACATGGATGGACCTAGAGGGTATTGTGCTAAGTGAAATGTCAGAGAAAGACAAATACCATATGATTTCACTTATATGTGGAATCCAAAAAAACAAAATAAACAAAAGCCAGAAACAGAACCATAAGTACAGAGAACAAACTGGGGGTTGCCAGAGGGGAGGGGGATGAGGGAAAGGTCAAAATAGGTGAAGGGGATTAAGAGGTACAAACTTCCAGTTATAAGATAAGTAAGTCACAGAGATGAAAAGTACAGCATAGGGAATATAGTTCCTAATTTTGTAATCATGTTGTATTGTGACAGATGGTGACTACATGTACCATGATGAGCATTGCATAATGTTTAGAATTGTCAAATCACTGTGTTGTACACCTAAAACTAATTTTTTAAAAGTGGGTAGGGAGAAGAGGTTTTGACCCTAATTGTAATGGCAAAGACACATACAGAGTATATTGTGTGCTGGGCTTTGTTCTGAATATTTTACACTTAATTCTCACCACTGTGTGGTGTCCTAAATCCAGGGATTTGGCAAATTAGTGTACAGTTATATATTTCAAATAAAATGTTAAGATGCCTGTATATTATTTGTTACTATTTTTCACTTTGCCAGTCTTGTTCACGTTAAGAGGGATTCTACTATACTAACTGGATCAATATTATATGTGTTTATATATATATTTATGTTTAATGTGGACAATATCATATATATAGTAGAAAAAAGTAAGATTTGGAACAGTGTGTGTAGTATGGTACATTTGAGTAAAAGGCATCTTTTGGACTGTTCCTAAAAATTGGTAACAGTATGGGGCACCTGGGTGGCTCAGTCGTTAAAGCGTCTGCCTTCGGCTCAGGTCATGATCCCAGGGTCCTGGGATCGAGCCCGCATCGGGCTCCCTCCTCAATGGGAAGCCTGCTTCTTCCTCTCCCACTCCCCCTGCTTGTGTTCCCTCTCTCGCTGTGTCTCTGTCAAATAAATAAATAAAATCTTTTAAAAAAAAAAATTGGTAACAATAGTTGTCTCTGGGGTGGGGGTTTCAACTCTTCTTAAAATCTTTCCACAATATCATTCATGTGCTTACTAAGTAAGTAATTTAACATTTCTTTGGTGATTTGGGTTCTTACAGTGTGTCTAGGATACTTTTTGGCAATTTCTTCTTCAGAATAGATTAAAAATTAGCTTGTCTTCTTACCGTTTGCCTTTTTCAGATTTAAGTTAAATTCTTAATTAAAATTCTGATAATTTGGGGGATGGGGGTAGGGTAGCTATCCAAATAGTTGGATTTAAGATCATTAGAAATTTACTATCAAGCCTTTCCGGCGGTGACGACCTCCCCACAAGAACATGCCCCTCGCAAAGGATCTCCTGCACCCGTCCCCGGAAGAGGAGAAGAGGAAGCACAAGAAGAAGCGCCTGGTGCAGAGCCCCAGCTCCTACTTCATGGACATGAAGTGCCCGGGATGCTACAAAATCACCACCATCTTCAGCCACGCACAAACGGTAGTTCTGTGTGTCGGCTGCTCCACTGTCCTCTGCCAGCCCACAGAAGGAAAAGCCAAGGCTTACAGAAGAAAGTTCCTACCTCAAGTACTCAGGGGCAACCAGAAGAGTGGACTGCTAGAGTCATTTGGGGCAAACATATACAAGAGCAGGGAGAGCAGTATAACAGACTCTGGGTACCGATCACCAGCGTCACCAACTGCCAGCACAGGGCCAGCAACGAGCTTTTAATGACGGATGAAGAAAGCAGCATGATTCATCTATGTTAAAATAAGCTTGGAGAAGAAATGAAGGATTATTAACGAACATTTGGCTCTAACTAGTGGAATTATAGGTGATTTTCATTCTGCATCTTTATTATTTCTTTTGCTTTCCAAATTTTCTACAAGTGTATTACTTTTATATAGAAAAACAAAAACCTAAAACAAATTACGTATTGTTTCAAGAGTTAGACAACTATCAGTTTACTTAGTCAAATAATTTTTAACTTATGCAAAATAAACAGAAAAAGATGAATAAAGCTAAATAAGATGAGGTATTAATTTTGGATGAGATAATTTCCTTACCTCAATCTGGCGAGGAGCCGATGTGAATTTCCTCCCCATCTTGTCCCTGGCAATAGCCACAAGTGTGGTTTGCCCAATAGAGACAGCTCGAAGGATATAATTTTCAGAGTATTCATCCTGTTCCTCCATTAGCCTGCAAAGACATAGGTGTTTTTAGGTAAGAAAGATTTGATTTTGGGGCGCCTGGGTGGCTCAGTCAGTTGAGCGTCCAACTCTTGGTTTTGGCTTGGGTCCTGGTCTTGGAGCCATGGGATGGAGCCCCTTGCCAGGCTCTGCACAGAATCTGCACGTCCCTCTCCCTCCCCCTAAAGTCCCTCCCAAAATAAATACATAAAATCGTTTAAAAAAAGATTTGATTTTAAGAGTAGCCAGTTATGCTTCTTTCTAAGATGCATAACATTTTCTGTTCATTTTAACTCTAGTTAAAGGGAACTGCCAGAAAATAAATTTCCACAATCAAGACAGAGTTCATGGCAGGGTGCCTGGGTGGCTCAGTCGTTGAGCGTCTGCGTTCTGCTCAGGTCATGATCTCAGGGTCCTGGGATGGAGCCCTGTACCAGGCTCCCTGCTCAGTGGGAAGCCTGCTTCTCCCTCTCCCCCTCCCCCTGCTTGTGTTCCCTCTCTCGCTGGGTCTCTCTCTGTCAAATAAATAAATCTTAAAAAAAAAATTTACTATCAATATTTGCAAGCATGTAAAAATGTAAATACTTCAGGATTATTTGATGTATGTTTAATTTTAAATCTTTAATCATATGATATCCTTACAGTGTTTTTTATCTTTGGCAGGAATTGAAAGGTGGAAAAGCTTATGCAAAGGTAAGTAGATGTTCTTTTACTCTTTTGGAACTTTTAATATCACTCACTGCTATTTATAATCTTAAAAATCAAATGGTTTGCTCCTCTAATTGCTATTCAAGTTGACTGTTTTTATTTTTTTAAGATTTTATTTATTTTAAAGAGTGCAAGCGGCAGGGTTGGCGGGGGGAGCAGAGGGAGAGGAACAAGCAGACTTCCTGTTGAGCGCAGAGCTGGAAGCAGTGCTCCATCCTACAACCCAGAGATCATGACCTGAGATGAAATCAAGAGTCAGACGCTTAACCAACTGAGCCACCGAGGCCCGCAAGTTGGCTGTCTTTAAATAAAGCAACTTGGAGATTGAACAGTTGGATCCAGCAATAAATTAAAGGCACTTTCTTTCTAAAAGCTGATTATGGGATGGTATTCTTACATTTCTGCTTCCCTACCAGAAGATGATCTCTGATTCCATTAAGCAATAGCATCCAATTCAGTCTCCCTTGGGAAGTATTACCAATCCCACCTCCCCTCACCCCACCCCCCGCCCCCGCAGTGGAATAGGGCCTCTCCTCTGTGCTCTCTTAGCATTCTGTAGTACATGATTACTACTCTCCTTTATACTTTTACTAGCTATATGGAATTACTAGTAATTAGTGTGCTCACCTTTTTGCTAAATAGAAGGAATTAGTAATACTGCCAGAAACGCACATACTCCTCTTTTATTTTCAGTCTCTAATGGTATCTCCATCAATTCAGTCATCTGAGCCAGGACACCAGCTTAACCATCAAGTCTGCCTAACTCCTTAAAAGTACTTGGTTGCAGTGTCAGTTAGGATGCTCTTTGCTACAAGTAACAGAATACCCTCCTCACCTAGAGGTTTGGTTTTTTTTTTTAATTTCACAAAGCAAGTAGATATGAAACAGAGCTGCAGATGCGAGATAGAGCTGCTCCAGGATTAGTTAAGCCACTGGCTGAAGGACATCATCAAGAACTCATGTTACTTTTCTCTTTTCATTCTTCCATTCTCTGTGTGATGACTTTATCCTTGCCTAGCTCTTCTCATGGTCACCAGGTGGATTTTTAGTCCACACATTCACATATGACAAAATCCAGCTGCTTCTCCACAAATGGCTTTCTTTTTTTCTATTTTGAGTGAGAAAACTTTTCCTAGTCAGCCCTCAGAGGATTTCCCCATACCTTTCATTGGCCACAACTGGATCATATGCCCATTCCTATACCAGTCATGGGCAATAGGAATGGATTGCCATGGCTACCTTAGACTAATCACAGTTTAACAATGAGCTAGAGGTTGGGCCACTTTCCTTTTGCACATGGATGAGCTAAGGGTGGACACTTGAATAAAATCAGGGCTCTGCTAACAAGGAATATTATAACATCGGACGATGGTGGGGAGGCAAAAAACAGGGTCTGCTGCAATTGACAAATCTTGATTTCTCCCTTCTCCTTTAAAAACCATCCCTTCTCTCCATTCACAAGGCCAGTGCCATAGGTTATATCTTCATTATTCGCAAGGCCAGTGCCATAGGTTATGCCTTCACTATTCACAAGACCAGTGCCATAGGTTATGCCTTCATTATTTCTTATTTAAAACCTGTACTGGCCTCCTGTCTTTTATTCTCTGCCTCTGATTTCTCCCTCCATCCATCCTCTGTACTATTGCCATATGATCACTCTGAAATTCAAACATGATCATTCCTCCACTTTCAGTCCTTCAGCAGCTATCTATTGCCTGTCCCTGTCAAGGAAAATGAAATGAAAAGTCTTTAACCCAGCATTTAGACCCATCTTGGACGCCATCTGTGAATGCTCACACTCACTTATTCTTACGCTTCAGACTTACTGCCCTCAGAAACTTCCTGGAGTGTACCATGCTATTTTAGCCTCTTTGCCTTATAACTTGATATTTTCCCTGTTATGCATGTGCTTCCGCCTTCCCTTGTCCTGTCAACTCATACAGCATTAGACAGTTTAGTCATCCCTTCCCCTGAGAAATTTTCTTTTCTTTTCTGTCTTGTAACTGTGCCTTCTTCTATCCCAGCACTTAAACTTTTTTTATAAGAATGTATTTTCTTTCTATCTTCTCTCATTTAACTATGAGCTCCTTGAGACTAGGAATGATTTACATTCCCAATGCCTAATGTTCCTTGAAATGTAGATGCTCAGAATTATTTGCCAAATGAAGTAATATCTACCACAGCTATAACTAGTAGCTATGTAGATACACCGTTTTAATGAGACTGTTATCTCAGTAAAGCCAAAGAGAAAATCATGAGGAAATATGGACTCTCTAGTGCCTCACCAAGTCCTGATCTGTCCTGTTCATCACTGTTTCGCAGTGTCCAGAACAGAGCCTAGCACATAAAAGGTGCTCAGTAAATGTTGACCTTCAGCCTGAAACATCACAGCCTTCATTGGTAACCTGCAGCCTAAAACATCACATTGACGTACCCCACCTTTTAATATGCTTTCTTAATGGTGACTGATCAGATTGTTTTTTTTTTTAATTATGCTTGGTGACACTGTAATACCAGCATACTAATGGTGGATGGTAAGCCAATGGGCCAGTTTTTGCTCAACAAATACGTATTAACTGCCTACCATATGGCAGCATTGTTCTTGGCGCTGTTACATGCTTATGGAAGGTTGGAGGAGACAGTAAACAAAATAAATATGAGATGTGTATGTATGTGATATGATGACAACTACTAAGGAGAGGAACAAGGCAGGCAAGGGGTAAAGGCGGACGGGGTAGGGGAGGAAGGGAGGAGTCAGGGCATTAAGAATGGTCATGGAAGGCCTCTTAGGTGGTATGTGAACATAGACCTGAATGGAGTAAGGAGGAAAGCTACAAGATGATCTAAGAATGGGTCAGGCAAAAGAACAATAAGTGTTAAAGGCCTTGGGGCGGTCTTGGCATATTCAAGGAAAAGGACATTGTGGCCAGGAGAGTAAATAAGAGAATGGGGAAGTGAAGTTGACAAGGTGGTGGCCAAGGATGAAGGGACCATAGACAGTCAACGTAGACAACTCTTGCAAGGAGTTTTGCTATAAAAGCAGAAAAGTAGTCCAACAGACTGGAGAGAGATGTGGGATGAGGTTTTCTTTTGTTCATTAAGATGGTAAAAACTGGCATGTTTGTGTGCTAATGGGAATGGTTGGACAGAGAAGGAAACTTGAGAGTGCAGAAGAGGGGGAGGAATTCCTGAAGCGGTGAACTTGAGCAGGCTGGGGGAGAGTAGTTGGCCTCGGATCAGAGCACAGCCAGTTCACCTACAGCACGCAGGGTACAGCTGCAGGCAGGTGAGTGCGTGTGGCCAGCAGTAAGAGCTTCTGGATGTTAAGTGCTCTTTTGATTGCTTTTAGCTTCTGAGTGAATTAGGAAGCAAGGCATCAGCAGAGAGTTTGGATGGAAAGGAGGTGCTAGAGGTTTAAAGGGAAGGGGTAATGTAGGAAATACAGCCTTCAGATGATGTGTAATCACATAGCCCCATGAATCTTCACATGCTTATTGGTATGTGGCTTTGCCCTAGATACATCCAGGCTTTTCTGCTGATCTGCTGGACCCCTAAAAGGCAGTAAGGCCAGAGTAACCCTGTGAAAATTAGGTAGATGTCACCTGTGGCTGATGTGTTCTGACTTACTGCATTTAGGAATCATGGCCTTTCACCTGGTCTGTAAGTTCTTATTCTCCATCCTTTTTGTACCAGTTAAAGGCTACTAAAATAATGCTCCAGCCTTTAGTTAAAATCTTCATCTTAAATGCCTTCTTATGTGCCCAGTATGTGTCTTAAAATCTTAAAGCAGGCAGCTTAAAATCATAGCAGTGTTTGAAACGGTTAGTACTTTTTATTAGGCATTCAGGGAGATGTGCTTAATTGCAAAATCAAAAACATTTTTTGTTGTTTTTAATAGAAGACTCCATGTGCATTTAGTCATGTAGAATAGAACAGACTTTGTAAAAAAAAAAATAGGGCATATTTCTTGTACCGCTTGGAAACGAGAAATAGGGGTTAAACAACATCAGAGGACAGAGCGCAAGACGACTTCGGTAGCTGCAGAAAATGGGGACTGAACATGGGTAGTAATGAGAAGGAGGAACAGGTTTGAGCTAAACTTTTGGAGAGCAGCATAGAGGGTTGTTGAGGGGCACAGCTTTGGGGAAGGGGAAAAGGTTTCATAAAAAGGGATTTAGCTTAAGTGTTATCAGCAAGACAAATGTTATGGAAGGTGGTGAAGGAGAAGGGGCTTATACCAAAGAAAACTTAAATCATTCTATTTCTTGCATGGAAAGTAAGAATTTAATAACCTGCAACTGTCTGCAGTCACCAGTGGTTAACTGGGAATGGAGCCAGAATCAGAATAGGGAGAAGAATGTCTAATCAGTTTTCTTTATGCATATGCAAATGATCATGATTGGTCTGCTGCTATTTCCCACAGTGTGGGGTGAGTACCACTGCTACTTGCAATGATTTTAATTGTTTGATAAACATTATTTTTACTTTAATAGTTATGTATTTCAGTGTGTACAGAAAAAATATATATATTAAGCACATCAAATCTGTGATTTCAGAGATCGCATTGCTTAAGACAAGAATAGAATAGGTAATACATTTTCACAAAAGAAGCAAGCCAATTTAAAGGCACACATTAAGCAAATAATAGAGCAGATATTGTTAAGATGGCCAAAATTGCAAATAACTGAACTTTGAGAAAACTTGTCTAGAACATGGATTGAATATTTATTTTAAGGAGAATATGATAGAAACCTAGTAGATATTCTATTAATATAATTCCCTTTCTTTTCATAGCTGGGCTTTGCAGACCTAAACCTGGCAGAGTTTGCTGGATCAGGAAATACCACTCGTCGCTGTTTACTGGAAGGCTATGATACCAAAAATACAAGACAGGATAATTCCATTCTTAAAGTAAGCACGTTTTGAGATTTGCATGTCAACAAATGAGAATCTCTGCCTTTAAATAAGCATGGGTATATACAGCCAAGGGCAAGATGGGAAACGGTACTGAGATCATAAGCTGACCACACCACTGAAACACTCACTCACCATCAAGGGAGGAAAGCTACTCCAGTCACAGAAGCAGTGAAAATTAACAAATGTTCACCTTCATGATCCTAAGGTGTTTCTGGAGCTGTGAACATTCAGGGAATAGTACATACAACTGCTACAGCATAAGGGCTCATTGAGAGTAAGGAGCATGATGAGTGAATACCTTAAAAATGTTAATCAGTCCCAAAAAGTGACTTCCCAAGCAGCTGTGGTGGACACAGAGAAGTCACTGGGCTTTCCTGTAACTAGTAAAGTGACAGGTGGAACTCACTTTAGGCATCTGCCCTGTTGTTTCCAAGTACCATCAGCAGCCTCCTATTCTCCTGGCCACACTTCAGAGAGTTGCTGGGGGTATTAAATGAGACCAGTTGAGAAAATGTTTGTAAAGTGCCTTGTACTTGGTAAGACTCACTGGACATACATTCTGCTGTATTTTAATTAGGTTTCCCCATGATGGTAGCTTATCTAATGATAGGAAAGGAAAATAATTCAGAATAAAAACTGGGTGGTCAGAAGTTAGTGGAGCAAAGAGTTATCCTATACCTACCATTTTCAAACTTTGTTTTCGGTAAATATAACAAAAAATTTCAGAGCACTTGCATATACCTGTGTGACATAAACAGTGTTGGGTCAGTGGGGTAGATTCCAGATAAAGAAGCCGAGACTCAAGTTAAGTGTCTCGCTAAAGTCATTGGGGGCAGAGCAGAGGCCAGAATGCGAATCTTCTGCCATGTGGTCATTGGTCTTTTCATGTTATCATGCTGTCTAAGCACCAGACTCAGAAGGAACAGACTGTGCTCTTCATTCTTAGACTGACCCCAAACAGGCCACTAAATTCAGTTTCTTCATATTTGCAGCATAAGAAGAGTGGTAATCCTTCTATGAATTACAGTGTTTTCATTGGGAATTGAAATAACTTTCTAATTTCAGACTCCCCCATCCTCACCCCATTCCTTAGGCCCAGCTCCTAGAGTAGTTTCCTTCTGGCTCCCCATTGATCCTTTCACACCATCTCTCCCACTTGGTCCTACAAAGAACTTACTCTTTTTTTTTTTTTAACTTTATAGTGCAAGAGCGTACACGCACAAGTAGGGGGAGGGACAGAGAAAGAATCTCAAGCAGACTCCCCACTGAGCACAGAGCCCAATACGGGGCTTGATTTCACAACCCTGAGATCATGACCTGAGCTGAAACCAAGAGTCAGACACTCAACTGACTGAGCCACTCAGACACCCCATAACTTACCATTTTTTAGATCACACCATTCAGCTCTCACACTCTTCCTGCCTGAGCTGTATCATCGCCTGGCCACCTAGTAACCTTCTCTCTCCTGCTCATCAGTGACTTAGCTCCTAGCTCACAGTTTCTCTTTCCATCCCTTCTGTCACCATGTTTTGGTGGCTTCACCATCTGGTGGGTGATCTATCCTTGTGGACTGTCTTCTCTATGCATTCTTTCCTTCTAGCTAATCTTTTATGTGCCTGAGGCCTCTCCGTTCCTTATACTGCCCTTCACCAGCAACCTTTTCTTTTTCTTCATCTCAGTTCTTCCCCCCAAACTCTAGACTTTTCTATGTCTAGAAACTTCACCACACTATTCCCCTCTGCTACTACTGTCTCTTATGTTTCCAGTCCTCTTGGTCTCCTCCTCACTTCGCTGTCCTTCACCTTACTGTTCTCTCACTCTCTGCCAGCCTCTACTTGCTTCCACTTCCCTCTTTATCCAGCTTAGATTCCAGAATCCACGATTCTCCTATGCTTAAAAACACTCCTTGCTGCTTTGCCCATCTCCCTCATTGCTGTCCCCTGGTGAGTCCCTGACCCCAGTCAAATTCAGCTGACCTCTCTGGGCCTACACCCTAGTTGCCGAACGTTGCTGGAGAAGATCACACCACCATATAGCTGCCGTTCCTACAGTCTTGCTCACCACCATCAAGCAACTGTACTTCCTTTGTAAGCGTCCTTTCCCGGTTTCTAAATACTCTTTTTTTATACCTTCTTTCTCCTCGTATCTCCACACACCACCCTTGTTCTCAGCTAGTGGTCTTACTTTATCCTTTATGGAGAAAACAGAAGTCATTAAATTCAAATTCCCTCGTCTTCCTGTTGCAGAATTTACAGTTCTTCCTGTCTCTCCAGCCCTGTTACCCCTTTTGCCCCCATTACAATGAAGGAAATGTCCCTCTCCCTGTCAGAAGTCACTCCTTCCTCTTAGGTGCTAGAGTCCAAAGCTTGCCTAATCATGAGCTCTGCAGCTTGGACTATCCCTTCTCCTAATCATCTCTATCTCCAGTGAATCATCCTCATTAACATATGAAGAAACAGCTCTCATAGTCACTGTATTTAAAACAAACAAAAACCACTTCTCACCTCCTCCAACCACTATCCCACTCTCTCTGTTCTGCTTCCCCACACAATGTCTTAAAAGCTGCATGTGCCATCTCCATCCCTTCTGAGACATTCCAGGTATTCAAGAGTGCTGTTTTGATGTAGTTAGAAACCAGACTGTGGAGTTCTTTGGAAGCCGAAGGGATAAGGATGCCCACACAACTGGCCCAGGTCCCACATTTAATAAGTGTCGCGCTCAGAGAGAAGAGGAACAGTAGTGGAGGCACTCGGGTGAAGAAATAAAAAAGAAATGAGATTCTATTAGGATACATGTCAGCCACTAGTAGAAAATATGCACGTATATAAATTTTCTCTTCTTCATAAAGACCATGAGTTTCAGTATTATGCAGTCCTAGTTTCAGATCTCAGCTCTACCCTTTATTAGCTACCTGATCTTGAAAATATCACTTCATCTCCTGAGCTTAAAAGGAAAGTATCAGGCTCTCCTAGGAGTTTTGAACACTAAATGAAATCATGCAGTATACAACACTTAGCTTACGCCTGGCACATAAGTCTCAAATCACGATTGCTGTTAATGTTGTTGTTATTACTGCTATTACTGTTATTATTCCCGGAAGAACATAACAAGATCCTACGGTTGAGTCTTAAAGAGACCGTCAGCAAGTAGAGAAGAGCAACATTTCAGAAAGCATTAGCAAAGCTTTAAATTCTGTTCTAAAGTTGGAAAAAGCCCAGAAGCATTCTGCTCTCACAAGCCACTGCAGGCCCCACCTTGAAGGTCAACATGGCACGTTGGAGGGAAACATTCCAGACACTTCAGCACCACAGGAATCTGGGAGGAAAGACATACAGGAGACCACACGAGCAGCACACACCTGCGGGGCCGTCACAGCACCGGCTCTCCATTTCCACTTTCCCACGCCGATACTTGCCATTACCAAGTTTTGAATGTTGAAAAATGGTCTGTGTAAAGCAGCAATTTAATACTGGATGTAACCCAATTCAGCAATCGCTTTATTGAATAATCTCTGAATAGGAAATACTAGCCTAGGTTCTGTGGAGGATGCGTGGATTAGCAGAACATGGCTTCTCCTCTCAAGGGAACTTTTATAATCATATTTCTTTTTCTAATACCCAGGTTTTGATCAGTATGCAGCTGATGTCTGGTGACCCGTGTTTTAAAACGTAAGTTGGTGCTCAGTAAATGAATTATTTATCCGAAAGTATAATAGTCATTTTTTTTTGGTCTAAATGTTTACATTCATAACTTGTAGTGTTTACGAGTGAAGGAACTGTTCTTTTCCTAGGAGACTGACCACATAGAAATTACTATTAACCCTTTGCCAAACGAGCTCCTCGCACTCTAAAATTATTTAAGCTGTAGATCTTTCATCATCTTCAAGTTTTGGGTGAAACTATACAATTAAATTTTTGAATTTGATCTCTGTGGACTTAGTCATTTCTTCAACAAATACCTGTTAAGTGCCTTACCATGTGCTAGGCCCTATTCTAGACACTAGAGAAACAGCAGTAAAAAAAAAAAAATAGACCAAGTCCCTGACCTCTTGGAGCATATATTCTTAAGAGGAAAACAACAAGCTAAGAAATTAATGTATAATATAAAGATGGCGATGAGTGCTTTGGAGAAAAATAATGGAGGGTAGGAGGGCATGGTGGGGAGAAGGTTTGCTGTTCTATAGAGAGTAGTCAAGATGAAAGTCTTCCCTGGCAGATGGTATTTGAGCAGAGACCTGAAGGAAGTGGGGAGCACACCATGCAGATATTTGGAGAAAGAGCATTTGAAGTAGAGGGAACAGGGACAAAGCCCTTCAGGGAGAAGTGTGTTTGGTATGTCCACGGGGCTGCCAGGAGACCGGTATGTCTAGACCAGACAGAATGAGGAGGAGGGGGATAGGAAATGGGATCAGATGGTAAAGAGTCACCTCAGCCACTTATAACCTGAGATAAAAAGCTACTAGAGGGTTTAGAGCAGGGGAATAAAATTATCTGACTTATGGCTGCTAGGTAGAGAATAGACAATTTGTGGGAACAACGATGGGAGCAAGGGCAGAAATAGGTAGATGAATTAGGATGCTATTTCAGTAGTCCAAGGTTTAGGGCCTGAGTAACTCATTTATTGAAATGAGAGAGCCTCTAAGAGGAACAGGTTGGGGGTTGGCAGCTTGGGTGTTGGACATGTTACATTGGAGATCCTTATTTAATATCCAGCCAGGCACTTCAAGTAGACAGTTGGATATGACTACAGAGTTCAGTGGGGAGGCCCAGGCTGGAGATACAAATTTGGAAATCATGACATCTTCAGCACATAGAGAGTAGTTAAAGCCGTGACATTTGAATAAATGACCCAGAGGGAGTGAGTATAAAAAGACTGAGGGGTGGGACACTCCAGTGTGTTGGAGACTGGGGAGACCGGGAAGAACCAGCAAAGGAACAACTTTGAGAGAGGAGGAAGGAACCAAAGGAGAGGACCGTCCTGAAAACCAAGTGAAGGACGTGTTTCAAAAAGGAGAGAGTAACCGGCTCTGTCCCACCCCATGGACGTGGATCACCGAAGATGGGGACTGAGAATTGCCCTTTGGCTCTGCAGTACAGAGACCATTGGTACCTTTGTCAAGCACTGTGGTAGAATGCTCTGAGCCCGCAGCCTTACTGGAGTGA
Organism: Callorhinus ursinus; assembly: GCF_003265705.2. Taxonomy (NCBI): domain Eukaryota; kingdom Metazoa; phylum Chordata; class Mammalia; order Carnivora; family Otariidae; genus Callorhinus; species Callorhinus ursinus. The sequence continues at coordinate 10,518,530 of NW_027397071.1, read as the reverse complement.
GTCAAAGAGGGTTTGGGAGGAGAAAAATTGGAGACAATATAAACAATTCTTATGAGGAATTTTGCTGCAAAAATAGGAACAGAAGATGGAGTTACAAATAAAAAGAGGATACAGGGTCAAGGCAGGTCTTTGGGGTTGTTTTAAGATGGGACACAGTTCAGTATATTTGTGTACTGATATGAATGGTTCAAGAGAGAAGGAGAGAGATGGTACAGAAGAGAAAAACAACAGTTGCTAGACAGTGTCCTTGGATTGTCAAAAGGAATAAAGGCAGAGAATGTAGCTTCAGATCAGGTGTATGAAAAGTGGAAGCAAATAGAAGTTGCTTTCAAATTGTTCCTGATTTCTTAGTGAAATAGGAAACAAGATGATCACAAGAGTGGGGATGGGAAAGATGGAGGTGGGGGTTTGAGGAAAGATGTGTAAAAGTCCTCTCAGAGCGTAGGAGAGTGAATGGAATGGGCAAAGGCAATTCCTGAAGACAATTGAAAAACAAAGTTAATTATATATTATTTAAAGATCTGAGAAAAAAAATATATTTAGAAAAGAAAACCTTAATTATTTCCCTGTGCATCAACTTGATGTTTTTAAGAGTAATGTCCAGGGGCGCCTGGGTGGCTCAGTTGGTTGAGTGTCCGACTCTTGAATTTATCTCAGGTCATGATCTCAGAGTTGTGGGATTGAGCCCTGTGTCAGGCTCTGCGCTCAGCAGGGAGTCTCTTTAAGATTATCTCTTTCCCTCTCCCTCTGCCCCTCCCACTGCACTCTCTCTCACTCTAAAATAAATTTTTAAAATAATTTTTTTAAAGATTTTTTTTTTATTTGAGAGAGAGAGTGAGAGACAGAGAGCACGAGAGGGAAGAGGGTCAGAGGGAGAAGCAGACCCCCAGCTGAGCAGGGAGCCCGATGCAGGACTCGATCCCGGGACCCCAGGATCATGACCTGATCCGAAGGCAGTCGCTTAACCAACTGAGCCACCCAGGCGCCCTAAAATAATTTTTAATAGCAATGTCCATATGGTTCCCTCTCCCTCTGCCCCTCCCACTGCACTCTCTCTCACTCTAAAATAAATTTTTAAAAAAATTTTTAATAGCAATGTCTATATAGTTCCCTATTTACAGTGTTTTGTAAAGATGAAAATACATATTTTTGTAAAAATCAATTATTGATTAAACTATGCGTTTTACTATAACTTATCCTTCTTGTGTTGTCATCTCTCAAACCATAATTTCCTGGCTTATTTCTTTACATCCTGCTCTCTTAGGACTAAACAATTTTTGCTATACTGTATTTGGCTTCTTAGGCTAACAGTGTTTTTCTAGTGGAATCAGCTTAGGGTGAAATGAGAAAATGAGCAGCAAAACTAAGTAGAAGAAAAGGAATTCATCATTCCTTCTCGTGAACTTATGAATATTCCCTTTCTGGCCCTTTCTGTACCATTTTATCTATTTGTGCAACTCAAATACTAAAGAGCTCAAAAATAGATCATCTTATGTTCTATATTACCTCCAGGAATGTAAATCTGACAGTCTAGAGTTTATATTTATAGAGAAAGATGTTTATAACTCATTAGAATAAACAGACCTTACCTAATCCCAAGATACATAAAAGTATTTCTTGGGAAAAACAAACCCCCAATATTTATTTTCTCTTTTCTCTGAATATTTGAAATTGTACACATATCAGTGGAAAAGGGGCAGCTCTCACACATCCATGCACTTGCACATGCTGAATATGGACTGAATAGGAAAGTGTTTAAACGACTGATGGAAAAAGTAAATTATTTTTATTAGGTTGTATTTCAATATATATCAGAAATGTAAAATCACAATGCTTTAGAGCTGAAAAGAATGTTGGAGGTTGTCTAGTCCAGTGATTTTTTTTTTCAGAATATTTAGCCACAAAGTCCTTCTGCTCAAATGTATGATGAATCCCAGTATATCACATTCTTCTGTTGAGGGGCAAAAAGGTAGAGTACCTTAGTACCGCTGAAGTCTCTAAGGGAGCTTCACAAAGCCAGTTTTAAAAGTATTATATAATCCAAGTTCTCATCTTACAGATGAGGAAACTAAGGCACAAAGCAATTGAGTGACATGACTATTTGTCTGTAAGACCTAGATGTATGTAACTAACTGCTGGGGAGGTGCATTCTACTATTCTCTCTGCTTTTGTCTGTCTTTGAGTTTTTCATGATACAAAGTTTTTAAAAACCTACTAGAGAAACTAACAAGAATACAGCAGATCTTTGGCATTCTCAGCTTTAAATTCTAGCTTGGTATTTTATGAGCAGAGGATCTGTAACATGGCTTGTATTATTTTTCTGAAAGACAAAATGTCATACCATAAGCCTGTATTTATGCTTAAGACAGCTGGTAAGTCAGGCTCCTAACTACCTGCCCTGAACTCTGTTTTGTAGTTCTCTGCAACTCATCAAATAGCCACCAACTCTTGTAAAAGAATGAAACTGGCTGAAAAGAAAGCGAACCACTAGTACTAATAAAGGAAAAGAATATTTCAAGAGAAAAATTATATGCTACACTGGCACCTGACAATTTGGTGGTAATGCAGATCTAAGGATGATCTAATCCTCTTGAGTAGCTGGGGCTCTGGAGCATTCATATTCTAGAAGGAAATTAAGATTTGTCAGAATGACTTAATGACTATTATTGTCTCCCAGTTTAATTCTTGAAACAACTCTGTGATGCATTATCCATATTTCTTAAGTGAGGACCTTGAGGCTCAGAGGTTAAGGAACTAATTTGTCCAGGGTCCCAAGATTCAAGATTCACTCATTTATTCAGTACATATGCATTGATTGTCTACCATGTGCTAACATTTACCAAACTAAATTAAGACCAGTCCCTGCTCTGAAGGATTCAGTATTTATTTGGGAGATAGACACAGAACATATGATGCTCTCAAGGCATAGAGGAGAGTCCCTAACTACTTTTTCTTAAAAGCCAGGAAAGTCTCCCCTGGGGGGGGTGGGGGGGGGAGGAGGTGACACGGAGCTAATTTTTAGAGGATGAATAGGAAATTACGAAGCAGAGGAGGTAGGTGAAGACACTCTAGGAAAAGAAAATGACTTGCTCGAGTTTATGGCATTGTTACAGGGCATGAACACCAAGTAGGTGGTATTGTCATTTTAGGTTATTTTTCACATACTCTAAACATTACTGTGAAATTAAAATTTCATCTCTCTCATTCCGTAATTGAGCTATATTACACAATTTCTGATAAGGTATACAAAAACATTTTCAGAACAAAAAGGGATAACAGAATAAAAACTGACACTACTAGGCACTCAATGATTATTTATTCAACATGACTGAGTTGTCTAGGGAGACTTAGAAGAGCTGCCAAGGCCCAGCTAAGATTTTAGATTGTAAATTTGCCTCAATATCATTCATTCCCCATCGTTAATGAATTTTCTCCATAATGCTTCGTTGCCCCAGTGTTTGAGCAGTTCATGAAGAAGGCTAAAATTATCCAGGGTTGGGGCTCTTCAAGGTTTTGGAGACTACAGAACAAGGGGTGCCAAACTCAAGGTGTTGCTAAAAGGGTTATGGCCCTGAAGTCAGGCCTAGGCAGGAAAGGGTGGAGCCCAAGGGAGACTGAGAGAGGGGGAGAAAGAGAAGAGTCCACGGGCCAGGAGCTCTGAAGGCTGGAGAACGGGTCTGAAAGGTGGAGGGATGGAGACACTGTAGTCAGGCCACCTGTGAAAGAAGAACAAAGGACCTGGTATAAAAAAAGATAGGACAGGCCAGCGTGGGTCACGATCAGTGATTAATGACTGTGACTGTAGGCTCCATTCTTTGTAAGTGTATTTGTTTTGCATATTACTTTTTCTTATGGAATATTGAATGCATGGGTTTTTTTTTTTCCCCCACTATTTTACATTATTTAAAAATCCAACCTTTGGTAATTGGAGAGGTAGGTCTAAGTCAGACTGCAGAAGGCCTTGTATTACCATTCTAAGGAGTTTGAGCTTTATCTGGAAGGAGCTATGGGTGTTTTAAATCAAAGAATAACATGTTCACATGCACACTTCAGAAGGACCACAGTGAAAGTAGCACGGACAGAGGCCGACTAGCGAGGAGACTTTTGTGGTCATAAGGTACACAGAAGACCAAACTGAAGTAATCAGTGGAGGCTGAGAAGAGATGATGAATAGGAAAAATAGGAGAGAATCTGTGTGATTTGGAAATTGATTGGTTATGGAGAAATGCAAGTAGGGAGGACCCAGAGGCTGCATCTAGGATTCTGGTTTTGGTTACTTTATGGACCATGACGGCATTCAGAGTTGGGGAGTACAAGAAGAAAGCAGATTTGGGAAAAAGAAGATGGCTTCAGTTGGGGATATATTGACCTCAGCGTACTGGCAGGACACATACTTGAAAGTATCCCAAGAGGGGGCGCCTGGGTGGCTCAGTAGGTTAAGCATCCAACTCTTGATTTGGGTTCAGGTGATGATCTCGGAATCCTTGATCTCAGATCAAGCCCCATGTTGGGCTTGCGCTGGGTGTGGAGCCTACGTAAGATTCTCGCTCCCTCTGCCCCTCCCCCCACCCCTACCCCTATTCATGTTCTAGATAGATGGACAGAGAGATGATAGATTTTTTTTAAAAAAGAAAATGTCCCAACAGGATGTGCAATTTTGGAATTTAGGAGATCATATGATAGAAATAATCTATAAATTAAATAGTTTTAATGGCAATCTTAAATGCCTGTTCAAGGATCTGAGTAGCCTGAGAATTCTATTGAGATAATATAAGAATTTAAGAATTACCACATAGCATATGTACACATACAGTATATTCACATTTACACATGTATACATACATGTATAATTTTATATATACATATATGAACATACGCACACTAATAACCACTACTTTGAAATGTACAATTTGTTTTATATTGCTTTACATTTTTTTGTTACTGTTGCATCTGGCCGGTTTAATGTTTTATATAGATTAAAAAGATAAATTCTGTAGATTAAGGCAGCTGAATGACAATTATTGAACTGTCACGAAAATATTAAACTGTGGTGTATTTAATCTGTGGTATGTGGCATTAGCCCCCCACCCAAGATGTCTACGTCCCAATCCCCAGAACCTGTGAATATGTTGGGTTAAATGGCAAAGGAGAATAAGGTGGCAGGTGGAATTAAGGTACTAATCTGCTGACCTCACGGAGATTATTCTGGGTTCTCCAGATGGACCCAATATAATCCCAAGGGTCCTTAAAGGGAAGAGGTATAATTCAAGGGAAAAGGTAATTGGAAAAGTATCAGGGTCAGAGGAAATGTGAAATACAGAACAGTTAGAGATGGGACCTTTCTGGCTTTGAAGATGGAGGAAGGAGCCATGAGCTAAGGAATGCAGGTGGTCTCTGGAAGCCGGAAAAGACAAGGGAAGAGATTCTCCCCCAAAGCCTCCAGGGGGGAATGTGGTCCTGCCAACACCTTGATTTTAGTCCAGTGGAACATATGTCAGACCTTTAACCTACAGAAATGTAAGATCATAAATTTGTGTTAAGTCTCTAAGTTTGTGGTAATGTGTTACAGCAACAAGAGGTAACTAATATACTCAGGCTAATTTTTGGTCATCTTTATTTTGGAAATACTTTTCTAGTTTATTTTAGTGATCTTTATTTTGGAGGTACTTTGCTAGTGCATTTTGAATTTCAATAAATACAAAATAACAAAAAGAGAATTGCCACATAGTGGGTCAGTTTCACTATCCCTTCAGCCACCTTCCTATTTTACCTCAGGTCACCCAGGGATAGTCTCTAGGAGGATGTGATTTTTTTTTTTTTCTAGACTATCAACCTTAATAGGTTAGGGATGTTTTATTTAAAAAAAAAAATTCTTGTTAGAACTCAAACTGGCCCCTCCCTGCTTCACAGCTTCCACATGGAGATAGGAGCCTTGAATTAGCCAATGAAAACATATCCATCACCTACCCCAGAGAATCCAGCCCAAAAAGCAAATCTGAACAACTGGAGTTCTTTACAGACTCCCCCTGGGGCAGGTGAACTGTTTACAGAGAAGGTAGAAGATAAAACCATGGGGACAATTTATAAGAAGTTAGCAGAGTCAACAAAAGAGCTTAGGCACTGGAGCAGGAAGCATGATGGAACCTCACAACCTCAGGCACAAAGGGGCTTAATGCCCCTCGTCTATCTCCCTGCATTGTCCGAGAGTTGACGGCCGAAGCATCCTCCACTGATGGTGCTGGGGAGGCAAGGACAGAGCCTCTCTCTCTTTCCCACACTCTGTGAAGGCAGTGTCGTTTCTGGTCTCACATTTTCTGTTGAGTAAAAATCCTTTCTCCCCCTCCCCACCATGAATCTCATTCCAGTTTTGAGGAAGCTCGTACAGTATTTGTTGATTTTTATTACGCTCACCCTCAGAGGAACATTAAGCACGCACCTTACTAAGGCTGTATACTGATTCCACAACCAGTCTTTAACACTATTTCAAGCTTTCAGATTCACCCATCAATCAAGTTCTGATCCTTAGAAATATTTATTTATAGGCCTCCTTCTACATCGATGTCTATACCAATTGCTGGTGAATCTGAATCTCTGGAAGAAGACAGAAAAGGTGGAGAGACTCTCAAAATCCATCTTGGAATAGCAGGTATGGATGTGTGTGGCATACTGTTTCTTTCATTTGTACTACTTGGCATCCTAAAAGATTCCCAAAGTCCCACCCAGATTTAAAATTCTTTGGGTAGATGGCTTGATGAAATGGGCCAGTAATTATCAGCACAGTTTTAATTATGCAGTTTTTGGTTAAGCCAGTGCTTCATTTGTCTGAAACAGATTGCCCTGACAGATTAAGAGCTAAACGTTGCAGTGACACACACCCCCCCATTGTGTACTTCAGCAGGAGTTTGCCTATTCCACATGCCCAGCAACCTGTCAGGTGTTGCTTCTCCTCCCTGGATCACTTTCCTCTGTCAGTGGTTCCCAAACATGAGTGTACATCAGAGTCACCTGGTGGGCTTGTTAAACCTACAGCCGGAGGTTCTGATTCGGTGGATCGGGGTTGGGGCCTAAAAATTGCATTATTGTGTTCCCAAGTGACACGGATGCTGCTTCTCTGGACAGACTCCCAGCCACAGTCACAATCGGCTCCAGGAGTTAAAAGCAGGGTGGGGAAAATGTTAAGCTGGCTGAAGAAAAAAGACTTAGGAGCTTCCTTTCTTTTCCTTTCTTTCTTGTGGGGGAGGTTATTATTTGAAAGAATGAAAAGAAAGGTGTAGTGATGGGATTAACATTTTTTTTTTAAAGATTTTATTTATTTGACACACAGAGCGAGAGAGAGAGAGAGAGAGAGAGAGAGAGAGAGAGAGCACAAGCAGGGGGAGCGGCAGGCAGAGGGAGAAGCAGGCTTCCTGCATGAGCAGGGAGCCCGATGTGGGGCTCGATCCCAGGACCCTGGGATCATGGCCTGAGCTGAAGGCAGTGGTTTAACCAACTGAGCCACCCAGGCGCCCTGGGATTAACATTTTCATCACCTTTCTAGATATGCAAAGATAAGGTTTCTTGTTGCTAATAAGGACTACAGTTCTCATGATTTAGGATCAATCCTTTGCATACTTTTAAACTTTCCATTAGCTCCTTCTCTTTGGTATTTAAATATTCTGAATTCTTTATTTTAAAAAAAGCTCACTGGCCCTACATCCTCTGTCTACTGCTCTTCTGTGTGTTCGTGCTCTTCTTCCTGCAGCCTCCCCTTCCCTCTTTCATACCTTTTAGAGCCAAACTTCTAGGAAGAATACTGTGCATTTATTCCTAAACACATGTGACACCTGGCTTCCAGCTTCTGCGCTGTCTTATGTCTCCAGTAACAGGGCTGTCAAATCCTGTGGGCGTTTTTTCTGCTCTCACCTGACTTGGCCATCTACTCTTTCTTGAAACCTTCTTTGCCCTTGGCTCCCACCTCTCTGACCTTTCCTTATCTTAGCTTCTTGGAGGCTCTTCATCTTCTCCCACCTTCCTCTTAAATGCTGATGTTCCAGAGTTCAGTTCCCTCTACTCACCGTCCCTGGGCAATATCCTCTATACCCTTGGATTTAACTATCCATTCATGTAAATGTGATCATGTAAATATGAATCGAACACTTTGGTTTACAAATCTGTGTTGCCTCCAGACCTCTCTCCTAAACTCCAGGTGCACATTTCCAAATGCTTTCTGGGAAGGTCCACTTCATGTTCCCTGTTCTACTGAAATGCTTCTGTTTCACAGCCATACTCCAAGTTCCTCCAGATCAGGTCTTACTTGTCTTTGTACCTCCAGCGTAAGGCCAGGGGCACAGGAGCCATCCACTGCATGGTGACCTGGCGTCTTCTCAGGCACTTCAGGGTCCCCACACCTGGCACAAGTTTTCCCAGCCCTTCCTCCTGCATCTTCTGTCTCACTTATCCTTGCACACTCGAGTACTCGCCAATCAAGCCCTGCCGCTCGTGCCTGCTAACCACCTCTCTCTCAGCTGGGGTCTTGTGAAAACCTTCACTCCTCCACGCCCTGTCCATCCTGTGGCCAAGATGTACATTAGTCACATCACAGCTTTGCTTAAAGCCAGTGAATTATTTCCTTCTTTAAACCCATAGAAAGTCCCTCACAATCAGGCATCTGTTCATCTCTCTTTTCCCTTCAGTCATATCTGCCCAACTACCCAGTGTTCTGACTGTACCAAACTGTCTGCTCTCTGCAAATGAGGCATGCTTTTCCCCACCAAGTCTCGCCGAGGAGTTGCTATACGTGCTTAAAGACCTCGAGGTAGGGGCACCTGGGTGGCTCAGCTGTTAAGCATCTGCCTTCTTCAGCTCAGGTCATGATCCCAGTATCCTGGGATCAGGCTCCCTACTCAGCAGGAAGCCTGCTTCTCTCTCTCCCACTCCCCCTGCTTGTGTTCCCTCTCTTGCTGTGTCTCTCTGTCAAATAAATAAATAAAATATTTAAAACATAAAAATAAATTTAAAAAAAGACCTCGAGGTAGCCTCCTCTATGGGGTCTTGCCCCCACTACCAGGTAGTGTTCAATGTACTTATCCTTCCAAGCTCTCTTAGTAACACTTTCTCAGTGCTTGCCACATTGTATTATAACCACTTCTACCTCTAAACTCTGAGCATTTATTTTGTACTCCCTTTATCTTATATACTACTGGGCACCTGACTTGGTAAGAGCTTAATAATTATTGAATGAATACATTTTGAAAACCAATAGATAAATGAATTAAAATCTGAGCCAACTCTCAGAATAAAAGGTTAGTCCTATATAATTCCTGATATGAACCAGTACTTTGGGTTTCGATCTTGCTGTGGCTCACTTTTGTGTTTAGGACCACTGTAAAGCAGGCCCGGGGATGCTGGTTTGGATTCATATCTTGTGGCCTGACCAGAAGTGAGAAACCTTTGCAGAAGGGCCGGGTCACTCCAGTAGCCTCCTTGTTGGGCAGCATTTCTTGGTCCAGCTGCATCCAATATCATTTATAGAACTGCTGCTTATAATTGCTGTTACTCAGTTGGTTTCCTTTTGCCTCTAAGTGAAAAACAGTTCTAATTTCCAAATATTTCACGCTAATGAAAATGGCCACAGTTTTGCATTCTGAGGAACCTCGTTCTGGAAATATATAATTGGCATCTGGAAATGCATATTATCAGGGAACAGCTAGAAATGGCTTTGACCCTGGGGTGGTTTTTTGGTTTGGGGTTTTTTGGGTTTTGGGGTTTTTTGTTGTGGGGGGGGGTTTGTACATTTACTTTGAAACTGAATACTATAATCAATTCCTGCGAACTTTTATTCTCACTGCTACATTTCATGCTGTGATTTAAATCACAGACATTTGCCCAAATTATAGCCTACCACTAGCAATACTAACATTAAAGTCGTGCTCTTTAGTTTACTGCTGTGATGGATTTTTTGAGAGCAAGATTTCCTCAAAAAGCACACAAAGACCTGGCTATTTTATGAGTATAAGAATACATCCGACTCATTTTTATTAGAGAAATACTGAATGTCAAAGCTGAAATGGTTTTATTCAAGATAGAGTGCTGTTAAATCTTATAAAAAAAGTATTTCTTCAATAAACTAAGTTTTTTATATTTCTTGCAGTTGACATTGTACCAATTTAAAAGGGTCTCTTTCACTTTGTAACTAATTTTTCTTGATAATGAACTTGGCAGTTTACAAAATCTGCAGATGAGAATACAAATTGACCATTGACTTGTTGGCAGTCATAGTAACACTGTGTTATGACATATTGCAGATCTTTCAGCAAAGAGTGCCTCTGTTCCAGATGAACTTGGCGCCTGTGGACATTCTAGAACATCAAGCTATGCAAGCCAGCAGTCAAAAGTATCAGGTAGAGACTAACAGTGAGGTTGAATTCCTTAGACATTTATTGCTCTAAGGGATTAATTGAAATTGCTGGGGTGTGGAAGAAGAACGCTTGATTGCAGTGTATTTGATGTTAGTGTTTTATCCAGAGCGCTTTTCTCTGACAGGGTATAGCTCGTGCCACTCCCGGTCATCCAGTTTTTCTGAGCTCTGTCACAGGAGAAACACCTCAGTGGGAAGCACATCAACGGGAATTGAAAGCATTCTAGAGCCGTGTGATGAAATTGAGCCAAAAATAGCCGAAACAAACCTTGATCCAGCCGGCAAAGAAGATACTGCTTCGGAAATGCTCACCAGGTATCCTTTCAGTCTGTGCTTAAATGGGGAGAAAAAAACAACTTTGTTCTCATAAGAAAAAGGAGGGGAAAAATTTTTTTTAATTATTTTCCAAGATGCCCAGTGAAGCAAGATTCTGTAGAATCTCAGCTGAAGCGAGTTGATGACACCAGAGTGGATGCAGATGATATTGTGGAGAAAATACTACAGAGTCAAGACTTCAGCCTAGATTCCAGTGCCGAAGGTATATGGGTAATATTAAATGTGCATAGATGTCTGCAACCCAGGTCCGTGTAGTCCGTGTGCTCAACCGGAAAGGGTCCTTACATCACCCTGACTGTTACATGTCGGTAAAATGAATTTCATTGCCCATGAAAATCTGAAGATAACTTTGTAGCTCATTTATTTTCAGGAATGAATATTAAATTGGGAGAAGAATGAACTTGAGTTTAAAAACATCAATTTTGAAGAGAGGTTTTATTGTGTATGCCTCAACATCCACTGTGTTTATATACCTTATGGCCAATGTCTACATCTGTTTTGACATAACTGAACACTAGTACTTCACATCAGTGTAATTTGGAGGGTTGGGTGGTGATCTTGAGATGATAGCGAATAATAGAATCTTTTATTCCTTCCTCAGCATTTTCACTGAGGCTGAAAATTTACATGCCACCAGTTTGAAAGGTGTAATTATCCATGCTGGTGTGAATAGAGAGCAGTTAACAATGGACTTAGTTTCACTACGTAACTGGTTGTAAAAATTTACTTGTGGAAATTTATAGGAAGAGATGTCTTCTTTACTCAGTTTTAAAGAAAAATAGCTTTAGGGAGGTTGATGAGAAATAACTATGAGGATATCTTCTAAATTGCCTGTTTGAAAACATGCGTGCAGCTTTTTAAGTTTTTTATTTCTTTAATAAAACTTTCTGAAACATAAAATATGAATTGAGTACAATAGGAATATTATTTGATGACAATCTAGTAACTGTACCTATAACAAGTATTTTAAATGTGAATTGCAGAAGAAGGCCTGAGGTTATTTGTGGGTCCTGGGGGAAGTACCACCTTCGGCAGCCATCATCTTCCAAATAGGTATGTAGTCCAGACAGTCTCTTATTAAATAAAGAATACACTGCCTTTTTCTTTTAAATGTTCTTGAGTGGAAGATGAAGGGTACAAAGTTTGTATTAGACTGAGGCTAGAAAACACATACAGTGATTCCATGAGAAGAATTACAGCTCTGAGTTTTCCTTGAGTATGTTTGAATTATAAGTTTATTTGTTGATTTTCTTCTCTTTTTTTTTAAGATTTATTTATTTATTTGACAGAGAGAGACACAGCGAGAGAGGGAACACAAGCAGGGGGAGTGGGAGAGAGAGAAGCAGGCTTCCTGACCAGCAGGGAGCCCGATGAGGGGCTCAATCCTAGGACCCTGGGATCATGACCTGAGCCGAAGGCAGGTGCTTAACGACTGAGCCACCCAGGCGCCCCTATTTGTTGATTTTCTTAAGTGTGTTTTTAGAATGTATTAGTAGAGGACTAGAGGAGCATTGGGCAAGATGCAATTAAAAAGGGATGTTTAGGAAAGAGTTCTTAGGGGGCACCTGTGTGGCTCAGTTGGTTAAGCATCTGCCTTCGGCTCGGGTCACGATCCCAGGATCCTGGGATCAACTCCCACATCGGGCTCCCTGCTCTTCGGGGAGCCTGCTTCCCCCTCTCCCTCTGCTGCTCCCCCTGCTTTTATACTTGTCCTCTCTTGCTCTTTGACAAGTAAGTAAAATCTTAAAAAAAAAAAAGTTCTTAGTCTGATATTTTAGAAAGAGCAAAGCAGAATTACCTTTCAGTCAGTGATCTTGTCTGTTGTGAGCAGTTACACAGCCACTCAGCAGCAAACACTTAGTATTAACCTTTTTTGTACTCCCCTCTTCTCCACCCTACAAGAGTCTAATCTACATACTAAGAACAGCTCAGAAAAAACAAACATGATTTTGGGAGTTACTCAGATTCAGGTGAAGAAAAGGTACCTGCCAGACTTACCATTCAGTTTCCCAGCCCTGCAGCAAATAGTCATGAGCCCTGATGCTCAGAACACTTGAGGAATTCTGATCTCTGCCCTGACGTGCACCCCCGATACTCAGTATTTCCACATAATATTTATGTAGAGTTCCAGGATAAGTCAGAGTTGGTTAGGGAGCCCTCCTTGGTCCAAGACAGTTATTTTATTCTCTAATGCTCACAACCTCAAAGAATGTCTCATTCATTTGTTCCACCAGTACTGGTCTTATTGAGTACCTCCTATGTGTCCAGCACATCGCAGGGTCCAAAAGATATGAACGGTAACAGTAAATACCTACAATCAGATGTGATGGGTAGGTAAGAGAGGGACATACAAAGAGACTATGAGGAGATGGTTCATTTGAACTGGGGATTTTAGAGGATGTAAGCACAATTTATAGTTTTCGTTACCTCTCACTGACTTACCCATTCATTAAATTCAGTAACTATTTATTAGGCCAAGTCATGGGTAAGGATGCAAAGCAGAAAGACCCAGCTCACCCTCAGCTAGCTTATGTTCCTAGCACATAGGGTTGGCAAATTACAGCCTGTGAGCCAAGTTGGCTCACTGCCTAGTTTTGTAGAAATAATTTTATTGGAATACAACAACACCTATTTATGTATTACCGATGGCTGCTTTGATGCTCCCGTAGCAGAGTTGAGTAGTATGTAGAGATCACAGTGGCCCACGGAGCCTAAAATATTTATTCTCTGTCTCTTTGTAGCAGGTGAGATAGACAAACTAAAATTTATAGCAGTATAGTAAGTACTATAATATAGAGAAGTAGAGGAAACTGAGAGAACAAGATAGGACCTCACTCAGAGAAAACCTCCTAGAAAGTTGACACCTGTAAAGAGTCTTGGAGAGAATTAAGAGGTAAATGAGGTTAACAGGTGGATATGAGGAAGACAAATATTCCTGGTAATCGGTTCAAATAGAATGAGCTTGTAGGTATAACAATTATATCATTATATAACAGTAAATATATAATAATTACAGGTAACACTTACTGAGCACTTATTTATGTAACAGGCACATATATATGTTTCATTCAGTTCTTACATTATCTCTTTCAGTACTCACAAGGTACTGTTATTAGTTTGTAAAAAGAGAAAACGAAGAGGTCAAAGAAATTTGCCCAAAGCCTTAAAACTAATAAGTGATAAAACCAGGATTCAAACTCCTGTCTCTTTGAGTCTGAACACAAACACATTTGTGGTGGCTAACTATCAGACCTTGCTGGCTTGTGAATAACCTGACCTACTTAGGGAGTTGCCAGTGAACAGGTACTCCTGAAGAGGGGGCATGGGAAGGAGGCTGTGGGACATGAGGTTGGCAACAATCTCAAAGCCAGGTTGTTTTAAATGGCCTCTATCACCATAACAAAGAGTTTATTATCTTTTTTTATCATGTGTACAGTTTGATCATTCTTTGCAGGAAAGTGATCTATCAGATGGGCATTTTAGAAAACTAGTCATAATTTGAGCGGGTTGGGTGGGTGGGCGGGGGAGATTGGAGCAAGGAGAGACTAGGAGAGGCATCTATGAGGACAGTGATAAGTACGGTCAAGAGAACATGTGTTTTTGAGTTAAAGAGTTTGGGTTATATCCTAGCCAGACCACTTTTGGGGCCTCAGTAAATCTTTTAATCTCAATGGAATTTTAGTTACCCCTGTTGAAAAGCGGGGGTAATCATGGGATTGATGTCAAGAGTAAATGACATAATATACTGAGTAAGCTCTAGCAATTATCAATTTAGGTAGAAGAAACACAAACAATATAGTTCCAACCAAAAGGAACCAAAGTAGTAAATGCTCAAAGGCACAAGTTATCTCTACTCTCATTTCAGACTGCTCAGGGTCCAAGTCAGACTTCCCACCCCTATCTGCTTTACTGATGTTATTAACCTCTGTAAGGCTTATTTTCCTCACCTGAAAAATGGGAGTGATAAATATTACCTAACTCATAGGATTTTACTGAGGATTAAATTAGATAAGTAATATAAAGTATTTAACACAGTTAACACATGGACAGCTCTCAGTATATGCTGGTTGTATATATTGTTGTTACTCTGAGGAAAGAAAAATAATTTCTATTTGAGAGATAATCTAGAACTTAGGATATAAAAGCATTCATAGTTTTGAGTCCCACCCCCTTTCCAAATGAATGTTAGAAGAATCATCACCCAATGCATGAAAGTCTAACATTATAATTAGGGGTTGAAGTAGATGTCACATGCCACAGAAAGGCTGAGAAATGTTAGAGATAGTGTATTATGGTGAGAAGAGAATGTGCCATGCAGTCAGACATAGATTTCATTCCTGGCTTAGCCATCATAACCCAGCTTGGCTATAATCCTGACAAATCACATCTCTTACTTGCCACCAAAAAGACATATCGCTGGGGTTAACGACACAGGCTCTGGAGTTGGGCTCCCTGGGTTCGGTCCCAAGCTCCATCAAGTATCAGCTGTGTGTCTTCAGTAAGTCACCCCACTTCTCTCTGCCTCAGTCTCCTAAACTACAAAATAGTGACGATAAAGGATCCCACCTCATAAGCGTTATAAGGCTTAAATTAAGTGAGGTAAGACATGTAAATGGCTAAAACAAAACCTGGCATGCAGTTAAACACTCAAGTACTTAATATGCACTAATTAAAGGTCTCTCTTGCAGAGTTATTTGAAGTACCCAGCATAATACTTGTATACGTAGGCTCTCCATCACTAGGTGTGATGAGGACACACAAATGTGTTAGCATCAGATCTATTCTGAGAGAGAAACTGGCAGCACAAGATGAAACTAGAATCATTTACTCCGGCACTGAAGAGGCACAAGAACCATACATACCTAGTTAGGAAAGTGAACCCATGAGAATGAAGGAACAGAGCAATAAGCAATCGAGACTTGGGGAGGAATACCCCCAGTAACCCCTCTGAAGCCTAGTGGGTACAGCCTGACCAGCTCAGGGATGCCTACAGAGGTTGCAGGGTTGCACCTCCTTGCTTGCCTTTGAGACATTTAGTTTCTGACAGAAAGTGCTTTCATTTGCTTTTGTTCCTCTCTGTGATTTGTCTTTCATCTCTGGCCATTTTTAGATTTTATCACTGGTTATTAGCAGTTTGGTTATGATGTGCCTTGGAGTGTTTCTTTTTGTGTTTATTTTGCTTGGGGTCCATGAAGCTTCTTGGATCTGTGGTTTACAGTTTTCCTCAAGTTTGGAAATTCTCCAGCCATTATTTTTACCTGCCCCTCCTTCTGTTTTCCTCACCTACAGATTCTAGCCCCCAGCCTCCCTGAGCTCAGAAAGAGTGACCCCCGCCCCGCACTCAGAAAGACCACCTGGCTGTGTTGGGGTTCTCCCTGCACTGCAGGCTGGAAGGACCCTGAAGGAAACCGCTTTGGGCTTTCTTCATTGATTTCCCTTCTCTCAGAACCAGTCCTGTACTGCCTGTTGTCCAGTGTGTAAAACTGTTGTTTTACATGTGCTGTAAAAATGTTCTAGTTATTTAAAGCAGGAGGGAAAGTCCGGTTCCTGTTACTCCATCATTGCCAGAGTAGAACCATTTTAGGGCCTCTGTGCAGGGGCGGTGCTCAGCAAGGTCCCTTCAAATTCTGATTGTCTGTAGCTGTGCATGAATGTTCACTGGTGTTATGAATGTTCCCGTTTCTTCTGCAGAATGACTCTGTAAGAACAGGAGCCTCTGAGCAGTCAACTGAAAAGTCCAATTCAGTCCACAGTGGGCTGGTAACCAGTACATTACTCCCATTTTTTAGAATTTCCTCTTAAAATTCCATCTGGGAAGAGACCAGTCATGGTGGTTGCTTCTGGTCTTACTAATCTTGGGCATACTCAGAGTGTGAAATGGTCAAGTAGTGTAGCCCCTGGCGTCTTGACACAGGAGGAGATGGGTACTGGTGATAACTTGAAGCAATAATACCATCCCCTCCTGCTTACTCAGGAAGGCTCAAGGATCCTCACCTAAAAATAAACCCAGCTGCCATCAAAAAGGCACTGTGCTTTTATAGACATGTAGAAAACCTTTATCCTCCCAGATGAAGAAACGATAGAGGGAACAGGTGTGTTCATTCCATTATAACCTAGGGCCAAGGTACTAGGTGCATCAGCAATAACAGACCTTCTGTTGATGAGGCCATTACTTCATTTAAATATGTTTTAGTCACAAAGCTTGCAAATTTTAAGTTTTTAGTATTCTCCATATTTCATTAATAGAGGTCAGTCAGTGCCTGGAATATCAGGACAAAGGCTAAGCTGCTATAACAAAGAGAACCAGAAATAGGGTGGCCAGGCTGACGAGACAGCTTTGCCTCAGAAGGTGATTCACTGACCCAAGGCGCCTCCATTTTGCCCTTCACCATATTCCCTACCTGTTGTCAAACTTGGATGGCTACCAGTCCAGAGCAAGCAATTTCTCTTTAAGCAAGTGAGACAGAGTTGACACATCCCCATTCATGTTCCATGGGGGGGGGGGGGGGGACTAAGTCACATGCCAACACCTGTCAACAAAGGAGTTTAGGAATTGTGGCCTCTAGCTGAGAAGCCTGTACAGCCTGTAGCCAGAACCATGAAGAAGGAGAGGATAGATTTAGGGGGACAACCAGCAGTATGCCAAACCAAGCTAATGAAGAAATAAACCCCTCTTCAAGATCACTTCACTTTAGGGGCACCTGGGTGGCTCAGTCGGTTAAACGTCCAACTCTTGATTTCGGCTCAGGTCATGATCTCAAGGTTGTGGGATCAAGCCTCCACGCTCAACAGAAGTCTGTTTCTCTCTTTCTTTCTCTCTCTCCCCCTGCTTTCATACCATCTCTCTAATAAATAAATCTTTAAAAAAAACCACTTCACTTTAAATCTGTATTACACCGGTATAATTTACATTACTGACTACATATAAAGACAGTGGCATGGGGCACCTGGGTGGCTCAGTCTGTTAAGTGTCCACCTTCGGCTCAGGTCATGATCCCAGGGTCCTGGGATCAAGCCCCGCATCAGGCTCCCTGCTCCGCGGGGAGTCTGCTTCTCCCTCTGCCTCTGCCGCTCCCTCTGCTCATGCGCTCTCTCGCTCGCTCGCTCTCTCTCAAATACATGAAATCTTTAAAAAAAAAAAAAATGAAGACATTGGCAGGCTGACTAAAAGAATTCTTGTACTTTCTAGAAAGGTACATTAAGACACCACACGCTAAAAACAATCACCCATTAACTGCAAGGCCTGGGTAAATTGCCAGTCAATATATACTCTTGGATGAGATTGATTTTTTAGGATTTACATATAAACAGGTTTCAAGAAAAGATTTCTTGCCACACGTTAAAGATTTAGGAACAATACTAGATTATTGTAGGAATAAGTATGACTCGACTAATCCAACATATTGATGATAAACATTTAATATTTCAAGTATTTTCTATCTGTGATCTCTTTAAACCGTGTGGAAATTAAATCTAGCAGAAAATGCCTAATGCACTATCTCTTTGAGGGCAAGCTTAACCAGAACAGTGTTAAGCATTACAGCTCAAGATCTTGAAGTGTTTTTTTTTTCCCCTCCTGTTGTAGGGTGGGGTCCGGAGCTTATGAACAAGTTGTGATCAAACGCTAGAAGTCAAGCTGGTGAACTGAAGCTTCCCTGGGGGGTTGAGACGTGGGCAGTCAAGCTGTCGAGGCACTTCGTTCAAGCACTTAGGAGAAAATGAGCGTATTTTACAAATGAAGCACGGTCCTCTATTAAGAGGAAAGCCAACACCGATTTCTTCTCGGAAAGTGCCCACCACTGCCCTGTGCCACCCACGGAAAGGGAACATCAGAACTGTAGCATCCAGGTGCTGGGCCACGTGTCGCTAGCGGCAGACGGCTTCCGCGGTCACTGCATAGGATAATGAAAAGCCTGCTTTTTCTTTCCAAACATCCAGGTGGGGAAAGCAACACTATACATCTGAGTATAGCTCCGTGCTGAAGTATAAAGCCTGTAGTAGAGGCGCTCAGCAGGTTTGGGCTCTAATTATTTCATTTTAATGTTTGGGAGGTAATAAGTGAATCATGTGGACCCTATAAATTCTATCAAGATAGTTATAACCTCTTAAGGAAATCTCCCAGATTCCACCCTACCTATAGTATTGTACTGTTTAGTAACTTTTCTTGATTAAATAATTGATACAAAGTTTGGGTGTTCATGTTTGGGGGAAAATGTTATACTACAATTTAAACGTGTAGAATGCTTAATTCTCACCATATCTGTCACAAATGGAATGTGTTTAAGTCTGAGATAGGTGAATGAGTGTAATGCCTGCCATTATTTTGCAACACGTATTGTTACTAGTTAACGTTAGATGAGCTGCAGAACTCCTACTAGCACTATAGATGAGATTCACGCTAAGTTTAATATTTAATAGGTTAAGCTCCCATAAGGCACCTTTAAGAGCTGTTCTAACTGAGTAATATCTGCTGGTTTCAGGAGTCAGAATTCAGAACAGGAGGAAAATTGTAGCATGATCAGAAACAGTGGCCTTTTCTGTGTAAGTTCAGACTTATATCTGAAACTGAAAATTATTCCAAGGAGGTAGCAGATAAGACAGGGGACAGCTGCTTGACATTACTGACATGGACTCGTGGTTTTCTATTTTAAACTCCGCACAATAGGATACTATGTTTTTTCCTTTACTGTAACAGTAGTTGTTTTGAGACAGTAGACTATAACATAATCCAATATAGCTTTAAAAGTAAGAATATCTGATCTGGATCCAGTTTAACAAGCTCAGCAGACAGACCATCTTTTTATCAGGTGGGAAGTTTTTCTGGTCTTACATGACAAGTTTTAATGTTCTTGGAGTCACTCAGTCACTGAAGAAAAATGCAGATTCTATAGAACCAGTAATTCCCAGTCCTTACATTCAAAACTGTGTGCAGATAAAACACAATACGTTAGAATAACTTTGGTCTAGGTATTTTTGTGTTGGCAAAGTAAGGGGAAAATACATTAAGAAGGTATTTCAATGTCCAAATGTAGAGATTTGGAAAAATTTTGAGTAGTTCGTTAGGGTTTTAGATTTTTTAACATTCCAAAGCTTAGGTATTCTAAATTAATCCAGTTCTACTGCAAATAGATATTTTTAAAAAAGTAAAACCCCATTTTAGAATCTTTTGAATGTTGATAGAGTTTGAGTCATTAGTAATACTTTTATTTTATTTTGACAAAGGAAAAAAATTGACCTGACCATTTTAGTCTAACCAAGGAAAAAACCATTAGCTTAAGTGGTAAAGACTTGCTTGCTCTCTGTGATTAACAGTGAGCTGATCCATCCATTATATATTATTGGGGGGGGGGGTCAAAGTTTTTAATAGAGATATGAAACTAGTGTTTACAGATATTTATGACATGTTTTAAGAACATATTTTTCTATTTTCAAAATATTTCTAGGCTATATTTTTTATTGGCACTTCTGCAAATGATTTTGCCATTTTGAAAATGATAAAAGCTATCAATTATAAGCAAGGTTCAGTGAGGACATTCTTCAGATATGTGAAAGGTCCTGTAATCCAGGCATTGCCCATCTTATCCCTGCCTGCCCTTGGCTTCCTCGTACCTTTATACAAGACTGGCTCTCAGCATTTAAAAAGATACAGAATTATTTTTTTAAAAATGTGGAGATCTTGAAAAGCATAAAAATCATGCCCTCTATAATTTTAGCAACCACCAGATACATCTTGATTTATGTAGTAGGAAATCATTTTAATAGAAACATCAATGAGGGAAAAGTCAGCACAAGTCTGGATTCCTTTTATTTTGTGTGGCATTGGTGGGCATACTTTGCAATCACATTTATTTACAGTCCCCTGGAAATATTTGTTAAAGTTTGTTTAAATGTCTGCCTGGTTTTTCTGGTTTTTCTTAGAGCATGTACTGTGTAGCCATATCTTAAAGATGTAGCTATTTTTAAAAACTGCTTTTTATTTAATTTGAGAATTTTTATTTTTTTTTATTTTTTTAATGTTATGTTAGTCACCATACAGTACATCATTAGTTTTTCATGTAGTGTTGCTTTTTAAATACCAAGTGCACTTTTGGTTCCATTTGGAATTGAGAAAATTGGATTCGAAAAATTAGATCTTAATAAATTGGTCTTTAAAGTCAAATTTCAAATCACCCAGTCTTGGAGAATTTGCAAATGTATAACATTGTCTTTGTCTAATCCTATCCTAGAGAAAGATTAATGGTATATTAAAGCTATTTATTTGTGGTCAGAAAAGGAAGTCTTAAATACCCTGTTTGGGGGAAATACAGAGGCCAGTCAGAAGCCCACTTCCTGTGACTCAAGCTGGTAACTGAGACCAGAGAGGATGTCGGGTAGCAGGGGCAGAGCAGCCCTGGGCCATCAGTTTGCATTTTGATGGTTGACTCCCCTTTGAGGTGTGGAAGCCTTCCATACTCAGCAACTGTTGTGGATTAGTACTTTAAAATCTGAGAAAGTCTTGACCAAGAATCCTAAAGCCCACCATCCCATTACAGGAAAATACCATCAGAGCAATGATATCCAAACTAGATTCCTCCGTTTTGTTTTGCTTTTGCAGGAAAACTGTGAGCCATCAAGGTCCACCACTTAGCCTATTTGTTACTAGAAGGAAAACAAATCTTCAGCTAACCTCCAACCAAAACATAAGACATCCAGAAGTAATTTTAGACTGAGACTGCCGCGCCAGCTAGACCACTTTGCAGACTCGAGCTGACAGTATTAAATACTTAAGTGCTCTGAAGTGTTAGTCTACGTCATACTTACATAATCATATAACAGTGCTTAAAAGAGACTGGGCTTATATGATGGGGTTGCATTTTATTTCAACAGGTCTAACTGGGACAGTTCAGAAATTATACTTGGTCGGTTCTCTTAGATGGTACGTCATGTGAATATATTCAAGTACTGTAACTGAAATTATTAACGCCCCTTTCTGTGTTGGCTTAGGTACTATGCATAATTTTAATAGCTCAGATGTTTAAGAATATAAAGTCTAAAAATATAAAGGATGAAATAAGTTTAAAGACTACTCTGGAAATAAAGGCCTTATTACCTTAGATATATGATTTTTCATAAGAGAATATATACACAGTATATTTTAAATAGTCGTGTGGGTGGTCTCTACTCCCTATGACAAAGCTGGCAAAATTTTTTATTTACAACGACAACATAGTCTGCATTTACAAATGTTTATGTTCATCTTATATATATATAACAAAATTCTCTTGCTGATATTCATTGACCAAATCCCATGCAGAGGAATACTTAGGATATATTGTTTGATTGTTTTTTGGAAATACATCTTATTCTGGAAGTTGATACAATTTGTGGGTAATCATGTAAATGTTTATGGAGAAAAAATTGTTATGGAAGTGATTCCATTAGTATTGTTCTAATACTTGGAAAATGACCTTCATATTTATATATTTGACTGTACAACTATAAATCCAGGAAATTTTTACCAAAAAAAATTTATTGTATTTCTAATAATGTAAAGGTGAATCTTTTACCTGTTCAATAAAAATCATCTTAAACTTTACAATGTGTATACTTTAAAATGTCAGTTAAGATTCTGTCAGAAATCAGTCAGATTCTCGCCAAGGTAAGAGAACAGAAGTAAAAGGATCAGTATACGTTCTCCCTGACGGTTCCCCTCATTTATTACCAGGTGGTGCAGCACAGACTTGAATCCTCTAGGGAAAGACCCTTCTTTTGAACTCTGAGCTTCACCCTGCAGTGGGGGGGGGGGGGGGGGGCATGGGCTCTAGAGTAAGACAGACCTGAGTCCGAATTCAAGCTCCCTTCTGAACCTGTTTCTAATTGAGGGTGGACATAATACTATCACTGACTCTTCTGGGTTAGGAGCAAGAACCCATGAACTATTAGGAATATACCACAGTAAGCACTCCTATTGGGCCAAAATTGGCCTTTGTGCAGCATCTACATACATACCTTCATTCTAGTGCTAGACACATAGAAGATGGTCAACAGGCCACCATTAGAGGGTAAGATCCTCACGGAAATGATGCTCAGTGCCACCACTGTCCACAGACTATTCCTCCCTTTGACTAGGTCCTCACAGGGGAACAGCGCCAGCACGTTCCCTTTGCTGATACTCAAATGACAATAGCCATGTAAAGAGCAATGGTTCACTATGGGTTTGAACCCACATCTCTCTCTCTGCAGATTGCCATGCAGATGAGGAAAGATTATGTGCACTAAGCAGCAAGACCCTGTGGGATGGGGATCACGGTGCCAGATCACAGCAGAAGCCGGCAAGGCCCTCTGATCTGCCCTCATACTCCCTTGCCCACATCTCAGGCATGGAGTTCCCAGGCCCAGCCTTGCCCCAACACCCGGTGTTTTTCTCTCCTTCCTCCCTCACCACATTTTAGTCCTTCATTCCTGCACCTACATATCACACACCCGGTATGGACAAATCTTTGTCTGCATGATAGGAAATATTTGGTGGTGTTAATCCATCCCACATCACACAAAATGTAACAAAACTTTAGGAAGCAAACAGAAAAGGCTACCATTTGGACACTCCCTGAGTCGATGACATCTATTCCATTTGGCCCCACATGACAAGGAAACAAAATGTCAGAGACCTTCCTGCCTGAATTACATTAGACCCCGTTCCTATGCACTTGACTTCTAGAGATTTCTCCTTAACCATTTCTCTTAAACTGATCTTTAAACCATTTAGCAGTTATTTCCAAGTATACTTGCAAAAAGCTTCAAGTTATTTTGCCGCTTATTTGTATCAGGGAGTTCTCAAAGCCCAGTACAATTACCTTTAAGTGGGAAAAGTGTGCCACCTTGTGGTATTTAACTTCAGTGATTCAGTTCAACTCTCTCCCAAGTGACCCTGTGTCTGCCCCATTCCCAGTAATCTATGGAATTAAGACAAAAGGAAAAATACTTTCAATACTAATTTTTTTTTAAGTAAACTCTCTGCCGAACATGGGGCTTGAACTTACAACCCCCAGATCGAGTCACATGCTCTAATGACTGAGCCTGCCTGGTGCCTCTGTTCAATACTAATTTTACATAATTTGAAATACTCACAAAAAAAGATTTGGAAGCATCAGAGACTTTTACCCTACTTAAGTAAATTGTTTTCCTTTAATGTGGAATTAATAAAAGATTGTCAACTGTTCTGTGAGGATTCCTACTAGAACGGACGGGGTGGTCAGCATAAATGGCTTCCAGAGGGATGAGGCTAGACAAAGATCGCAGTAGAGTTTCAGAGCCTCTTCAACAAATGCAAAGAATCTGACTGGGTCAAGGCTAAGGCTAAGGCACAGGAGTAGAGAGCAATGTGACGTTTCTGGGAAAGACCATAAAATGCCCAGAGCTTAATCTGACTAATTCCAGCCACAGTCCCATGAGGATGAAAAGGAGATGAAGGCAACAGTGCAGGCGGAGAGTCCCCAAAACGTGACCGGCACACAAAGGGCCGAGCGTTGACGGGTGACTTCCAAACGATTTGTATAAGGAGCCTGGCATGCCGTGGTCTTCAAATACTAGTTGCAAAAGAGGTGAAACATCTCCCATACAAATTTCTGACCTCTGGCTCCCACCAGCTTGTTTTGCAAGACCTTGGGAAAACCCGTGTGTTCCCTGTTGCGGGATACCCCTGGAAGATGGGCATCCTGTACCGAGAGCAAGCCTGTTAGCCGTGGTTAAACCACCTGGCATCCTTGAAGGTACGGCTCGAGATTCCACCTTGCACACCGCTCCTCCCTGACCTCCTGTCAGCAGCTAAACAAACACAGGACCCTGCGTAACAAGGTGCTTCTGTTGGCATCTAGCTGAGGGAATTTCACTTGGAATTACTCCTTGATACTCAGCAACAGAACTGAGCCCCCGGGGTGGAGAGCAGTACCTCTGAGAGCTCAACCGCAGGGTGTGACATGCGTGAGGAGACTAGAGTTGAGCAGAGGAGGAAGGGTTGGTAGGAGCTGTGAAGAGTCACTGCCGTCTCCAGGGCATGGAAACTAAACTTGAAGCCACAGTGCTGTCAGGACTTGAAGCTTCCAGACCATGGAAACAGCTGGAGGCAAACTTTTATTCAGATCAAGGGCCAGGGGTGTTCTAATACCTGGTAACACACATTCCACACCTACTCTTGGAGGTGGGCTATGGCCCTATTTTTCCCTCTTAAGAACTGCCTCTCCTACGCAACCACACTTTTCATTACCATTCAGTGCAGTGAAATTCCTTGGAGCAAAGACATCTTAAAAGTTGAGGCCTTTATTTACAAACCCTGCAGTCCATTCCGAGGGTTTTCCTAGAGGAACAATCCACCCCCTGAAAAAGGCACTGGTTCTTGTAAAACTGGAATCTACTTGTAATTCCAGTTATTGTGAACATAAGAACCTTTGTTGTCTCTAAGGAGTGAGATGGGAGGGGGTACAAACACTGCAGGGACACTTTGTCAGACACCATTTTTTAACATAAACTTAAGAAAAAAGTGATCACTTTTAATTTTTAAAAAAAATTATTTGAGAGAGAGTGCACAAGCAAGGGGGAGGGGCAGAAGGAGAGGGAGAAGCAGCCCTGCTGAGTAGGGAGCCTGATATGGCGCTTGATCCCAGGACCCTGGGATCATGACCTGAGCCCAAGGCAGACGCTTGACTGACCCACCGAGGTGCCCCAAGAAAAAAGTGATCATTAAAATGAATACAAACAGATGGAAATGAATTTATAAAATACACTGCTAGTGTTAAGGAAGCTGCATCAAAAAGTCAATACCATTTATATAAAATGGTATCATAAGATAGACATTTTAATCCCCTGGAATTCTGAGGAATGGTTGGCAGGGCTGCTTTCTTCAAGAAAGCACTGAATGAAGTGCACGGAGTTTCCAAAGATGGTGTCGGGGGCAGGTAGTAAGGAAAAAGCATAAAGATTATAAAGCTTACTTTAGTGTCTACATAGTTCTGAATTGTCTTCATTTTTAAAGTTTACTTTTACAATTTTTTTTAGATTATAGAAAAACGAGTTTAGTTTTTAATTGGCAGGGTTGTTCTTTTGGGTTTTGGAGGGATACTAGAGATAAGATAGAAACCACCATCAAATACCTTAATATCAAGTTTCAGCCAGAGCTGTCAACTTCCTGCTGCTCACCAGTCTCTGCACCCTAAGGCTTCTCAAACCAGGATTTAGCACGGGTTTTATAACAGGAAATTTGTTTTACCTAACATATAAGGGACACATACACAGGCAGGAGTTCCCCTACAGGAAAGCAAAGGGAAGCTTCTTTTAAACATCTCCCCCAGAGAGGGCCTAATATGCAGCCTGCATGGAGGAAAAAGAAACCTACTGATAGCAAAGCATGATTCAAAATTTTAAAAATTCCCTCATGTCCCCTTTTACAGGAAGCTGCTGGAAAATAAAGTAGGGATGAAGGGGAGGTGGCCATCCAACACTGCCCCCTGGGTGGGGGGGGCTTTACATGAGCTGGGGAATGCACTGGGAGGTGAAGTAAAGGGAGAGCAGAGAGCAAGTTCAACAGGGACAGTGACTGGGACGCCTGGGTGGCTCAGTTGGTGAAGCATCTGCCTTCGGCTCAGGTCATGATCTCCGCGTCCTGGGATCGAGCCCCATGTCAGGCTCCCTGCTCGGTGAGGGGTCTGCTTCTCCCTCCCCGCTGTTCTTCCTCAAAATATTTTAAAATGTGAGAGTGAGAGAGCACAAGCTGGGGGGGTGGGGGAAAAGCCTGATGCAGGACTCCATCCCAGGACCCTGGGATCATGACCGGAGCTGAAGGCAGACACCCACTTAACCCACTGAGCCACCCAGGCGCCCCTCAAGGTGTTTTAAAAAGAGTGGCTGGAGAGGACTCATCTTTATTTCAGTAGGTCCCCACACTTAGACACCTGAAATCTGGCTAGAACTTTACACAACTCATTTTGTATATAAAGCAGAGAAGATACTCGAAAAAGTAGCAACCCTAAAGATTTTGTCAGAGGCAGACTGTCAGAGCACAAGCAGGGGGAGTGGCAGGCAAAGCAAGCTCCCCACTGAGCAAGGAGCCCCATGTGGAGCTCGATCCCAGGACCCTGGGATCATGACCTGAGCTGAAGGCAGACGCTTAGCCGACAGCCACCCGGGCGCTCCTAGGGTTGCCACTTTTCTTAATCAGGTATTGGATGGTTCAGTCCCAACCTTAAAGGACTGTTCACTTTCTAGACCTGCAACATGCCTTGCTGTGAGAACCAGCTGCCTGGATGAGGGGATGAGCCCTTATCTAACACTGCTGCGATTAACACAGCTACCTTAGAAGGAACATTACTCTGGGCCAGGCAGTCTTCTCAGTGCTTAAACTCCAGGCAGTTATTTCTCCCAGTAGACACAGAAGTGAGCTAAAAATTCCCCTAGCAAACCCAGCTTTGGCTGGGTTTACAACAATAAAGTCTCTAATTGCTTTTGTCCTTTTAGAATGGTCTCCATTTCCATGCTGCTAAAGGGTAAGTGTACATAGCTTTTTTGTTTAGAACAAACTGCCAACTGTGGACAAGAACAGCTGCCTTTAGTCTATACTTTAGTGGAACACACATCCACCTTATCTGTGGCCACTCTTCCACCACAATTCCCAGAAAGCTCAGTGGTTGGCAAAGCTGCAAAGATTTACTATCTCTACAAGAACATCTGACACCTGGCTTAGACCATTAATGAACCTTTCCATGTACAAAGGTCTGTATCAAAATAGAGGGTGAAGGGCGCCTGGGTGGCTCAGTCGTTGAGAGTCTGCCTTCGGCTCAGGTAATGATCTCAGGGTCCTGGGATCGAGTCCCGCATCGGGCTCCTTGCTCCGCGGGAAGCCTGCTTCCCCCTCTCCCACTCCCCCTGCTTGTGTTCCTGCTCTCGCTGTCTCTCTCTCTGTCAAATAAATAAATAAAATCTTAAAAAAAAAAAAAAAACAAAATAGAGGGTGAAGACAAATAAAGGATGTAGATCCTGATGTCGCCAGAGACATGGGAAACACAGTAGCTCCATCACCCAGAGCTATCATATGAAAAGGTTCTCAGGAAGGGATGAAGCTTGAACAAAGTAATCAATTAGCCTGGAGGACAACAGGCCAGGTGGACTTGGGCTTGGGCTTGAAACCTTGGCTCTAACAGATGAGAAGGAAGCCATATGCAGAAGTCATGCAGAAGCCTAGAAAGACAGGGGCCTTTTGTTGGGGGGATGGGGGCAGTGTAGCAAGAGTATGTCTTACAGGTCCTATGCATTCAAGATGGAAAAATCAGTCTAGAAAGGTGGGGGTGGAGGGACTGAAGAGTTGGTTAACAAGAGACTATGTGATCAGATTCTATTCTTGAGTCCCTTCTTTCCCGACCCTCCTCTTCAAATCCACTTTCTACTTATTAACCAACCCTTCAAAAAAACTTGGGAACTATGACCCCAAGAGGCCTTTCCTAGGCACCAACACCCCACAGCCAGCCTGCCCCTGGTTAGTGAGGCTATGACAGCTGTGGCAGACTGGCAAGTGGCCAACGGTCCTTCGCTCCTTGTTCCTTCCTGGGAGGACATGAACTGGGCACACATCAGCTCAGGAGAAACTACAACTCCCAGCTTTCGAGTGGTAAGGTGATCCTTCCATCTGCTCAATAAGGAGCAGAACAGTGGTGTAGAACCAGCCTTACCAGAAAGCTAGCACATGCCCTGTCCCTTTCTTTGCTCTTTCTCCTTGGAATAGGATTTGCAATATTCAAGTGGTAACAAACTCAAAAACAGGGCGCCTGGGTGGCTCAGATGGTTAAGCATCTGCCTTCGGCTCACGTCATGATCCCAGGGTCCTGGGATCGAGTCCCGCATCAGGCTCCCTGCTCCTTGGGAGCCTGCTTCTCCCTCTGCCTCTCTCTCTCTCTCTGTCTCTCATGAATAAATAAATAAAATCTTTAAAAAAAAAAAAAAACAAACTCAAAAACACCTTCATCCCTGAGGTACATCAGAACAGGAAGGCAGATGAATAGGTCCCTTTAGTGGCAGAGGTCAGCGTCTCAGCTAACCTCTATACTCAGGTCTCTCATTTAAACCAGTTTTCCCCCCCAGGGTGAAGCTGTTCATTCTCAACTGGTACAATAACCCCAATTCCACCCAGTAAGCTGCCAGGGATGAGGCTGCTTTTATCTTCAATTATTTCCTGTATGTTTTAGGCAAATATTACAGTACAGGTGAGCATTTAGCCCAAAGGAGGTAGAGAATCCTAGAAACTTTTGAAACTTATTCCCTGGGAAAAGGTTTTATTTTGACAATCCAATTTGCTTTAAGAATGTTTAAAGTCACATCCAACTGGGTCTAACAGAAACATGAACAAACGCATTATGAACCCTCTCCACCACCCTGCAAAAAGCATATGAAAAACAAGGTTAGAGAAATTCAAAACCAAGTTGCCTAAACTTATGACTCCAGCACAGGGCTGATTAAATGCTCATCAAAGAGGCGTTGTGTTTGGTAATCAACCAACTCCACCTGCACCGCACTTTGATCTCCATTCAGTCGAAGTCCCTCAGCAAGTATTGTTCTCAGCTTCTCCATACTACCTGCCACCAAGTGGTTCACCTTCGGATAAATAATGAGTCTTTCCAGGGGTACGTAGAACTTCTCTCCCACACTGTAAGGTTTGGGGGACTGGTCTATTTCGGCCCTTTGAGCTTCTGTTAATCCAAACTGTGGGGTACAACTGCCAAGTGGTACCACTCGATCACCCTCCCTTTTCCTCAGACCCCGGAGAAACCTGCTTTTCATTAAGCCGATTGCTTTGACCGACTCACTACTCAGAGTAAGCCGGAAGTATTTGCTTTGCTGTAAACTCGGGTATGAGGTGGTGTAAACCTGAAGGAAAAATTGGAAGAGGTTTCACTTCATTAGTAACTTCTTACATTATTAACTGTGTATTAACTATACATATCAAATCCTACTACCATGCATGCCACCATATAATGGGAATCAAGCCACAAGCACAGTCATTAACTATCTGATATGCTTTAAAAATTCTAATGATCGGGGCGCCTGGGTGGCTCAGTCGTTAAGCGTCTGCCTTCAGCTCAGGCCATGATCCCAGGGTCCTGGGATCGAGCCCCGCATGGGGCTCCCTCCTCAGCGGGAAGCCTGCTTCTCCCTCTCCAGCTCCCCCTGCTTGTGCTCCCTCTCTGTGTCTCTCTCTGTCAAATAAATAAATAAAATCTTTTAAAATCTTTAAAAAAAAAATTCTAATGATCAAAGCCAGCTTTCCACCAATTCATACCAACTCAATGTTCCTACATGACATTAGAGAAATGCTTAGGAGGGCAACGTGCTTATTCTTCACCATACCTCCTGAAACCCAAAGGGCCTGAGAAGCTTGGAGGTTCAGCTGCAATACTCATTTCCTGAGCCACGCTATGGAGGAAGTGCTGCTGATCCTAACAAATTACAATAGGGGGTCACTGGCACATCAGCTTGGAGGCTTTCCAGGACTTCTGATCTTTCTCTGTAATGTGCTTTGAGACATGGCAAAAGGCCAGGTGGTCTCCAGGGCTAAGTAGATAGACCAACCCTGAAGGCAGTTGTGGGCATGAAGGATTCTAAGCTCATTTACATTTATCTCTACAGTGGGGACCCCTACAGAGTTCACCAGCCTAACCCACGCGCTTCTTACTTACCCTGGTCACTACCTCAAAGAATACTCACAACTTCATAAATGTGTTCCTCTGGAACGTGTTCCTCTGGCTCTGAAATGCTCGATTCAGTCGCCTTTGCTATGTTTTTCTGGAAGACCCCTATCTGGGTACAGTATCCAACATGCTCAGCTCCTGCTGGTGGATCCCCCACACCAGTGAACTCTACGGAGTAATTGTACAGTTTTGCCACATCCAAAGCCCTAAAATCAAAAGAAATGCATTTTTGAAAGGTATGGTTAAATTAAAAATCTCCAGTATAACAGAAAATACAATGAGCTAAAATGCTTCCCAACTTGCAAATTCTTACAGCAACACATAATGCCACACAGGGTTTGCTTACTTCTGAGGGGCTTTAGGGTCCTGAGTCAAGTTTCCAGGTAATCACAAAAATATGGAGAAAGGGAAAGTTATGGAGCACAGAGTGCAGGCATGAGAAAGGAGACCACAATGGCTACAAACTCCTATTTGGGTTTGCAATCATGACAGAAACATGACCATCTGTCCATCTGTCAAGGAACACTTGTGTCAGGGCATAAGGCTCACCCTCACTGCCCTATACACACCCCCTTCCTGTTTTGTTTCATCTCCACACCAATACTCCTACTCCTGACATCATATCAGAAGATACCTGGTGCCGGGCGCCTGGGTGGCTCAGTCGTTAAGCGTCTGCCTTCAGCTCAGGTCATGATCCCAGGGTCCTGGGATCGAGTCCCACATCAGGCTCCCTGCTTGGCGGGAAGCCTGCTTCCCCCTCTCCCACTCCCCCTGCTTGTGTTCCTGCTCTCGCTGTCTCTCTCTCTGTCAAATAAATAAATAAAATCTTTAAAAAAAAAAAAAAAAAGATACCTGGTGCCCCACTTTGCTTAGCTGCCTGAGACCAAAAACTTCCATTTATTTTGCCCAAATATGGTGATCCCTTTTATTAAATACCAAGCTGAATTTTGGGAAACTTTATTAGGATAAAAAACTTCAGTCAGGTACAGGTATCAAGATTGACTTCCTGTGGGGTAATCTCCCCCCACCCCCTCAACCCCACCACAAAATTCACAAAAACATTTATGAACTCACCACGTCTGAAACTGCGTTCTGTTCCACTCAAATCTGTGATCTGGATCTCTAAAGGTAGATGCTGGAAACAGGGGATTGAATTCAGAGTTTGGTGTGCTGATGACAACCATACCCGGAGAAAAGTACCCAAATACAACTTCAGGAAACTTGGCCAGATCTTCAGAATCTAAGTGTTCTATCCTGAAATGGTCAATGGGAAAGACAATGCAATTATTTTCCTAGTTGATTTAGCAAAACAATCTCTACATTTATCCCTTCTGAATCTTTGTAACGGTACTTACATGACCTAAAACCAACTATTCCTAAATACTCACCCTGCCCTTGGACCACGTTGCCCCCTCTTTCAGGGCTCTCTGGGCCTCGCTGTTGGTAACTAAAAAGTATGAGCATAAGTATAAGCTCCCCAGGAGGCGTGCAGTGCTATGAGACTAGAACACATGCCTCACAAAAGTTGTGGGTTTCAGCATCAGATCCCAGTAGATTCTCACCCCACATCCAAGGACCAGATCAACTCCCCCAGTACAGGCGTCCACTAGACCCAGTGAGCCATTTCTATCCTGATGCTATATGTTAATCTAATCCACTTTTATCTTTGCCTTAAAGAGGAACAGGAGAAGCAATTTGACACAGAGTATATGCCTGAAAAATGTTGTGGGTTTTTTTTTTAAGATCTTTATTTATTTGACAGAGAGAGAGCGAGCAAGAGAGGGAACACAAGCAGGGGGAGTGGGAGAGGGAGAAGCAGGCTCCCCGCCAAGCAGGGAGCCCGACATGGGGCTCGCATGACCTAAGCCGAAGGCAGACGCTTAACGACCGAGCCACCCAAGCGCCCCGAAAAAAGTTTCTAAAGACACAACTGACATGATTTTTAGGGCAAATGTGCACATATATCTCCCCATAACCACTACAGCTCAGCAGGATGGTGATGGGAGGGAAACATAACCGTTCAGACCAGTAAGAGGAACACACATAGGTAAATGACTCAGGAGCTTCAATTTGGCTTCTTTGCAGTATCAGTGCAAATACTACACATCAAAACATGTATAGTTAGAGCTATAATGCACTTACCCCGAGTGAAATTTATTGCTTTAAATTCACACATTAGAAGAAAAAAAAATCAATGCATAAGCGTTAAGACAATGGAGGAAAAAAGAGCAAAAATCTGAATCAGAAAAATCATATGACCCAATAATCCCACTCCCAGGGTTAAATGAAACTTGTGTTCATGCAAAACCTGTTCCATGAATGGTATCAGTTCTATTCATAATAACTCCACACTGGAAACCCAAATAGCCTTAAATGCTTGAAAAGGTGGCACACCATACAAAGGAATACTCAGGAATAAGGAACAAACTGCCAAGAAATTAGATAATTTTATAGTGTTCTCAAAAACAATGCTGCAAAATGGATGATGCTGGCTGGGGGTGAGAGAAAGGTGTGGCCACAAAGGGGTCGGCCCGAGTTTGTTTGGGGGTTAATGGAACGGTTCTGTGCCTTGACTGTAAGTTACATTAAACTACATGTGTTAAATTCCACAGAAATGTACCTGTGCTCAAATATAAAGATTTGTCAGAGAAAGGACGCATGAGCACAAGCAGGGGGAGCAGCAGAGGCAGAGGGAGAAGCAGGCTCCCTGCTGAGCAAGGAGCCCAATATGGGGCTCCATCCCAGGACCCTGGGATCATGACCTGAGTCGAAGGCAGACGCTTAACTGAGCCATCCAGGCGTCCCTGCTCAAAAATACTGTGTTTAAAAAGTAGGGGCGCCTGGGTGGGCTCCATGGTTAAGCGACTACCTTTAGCTCAGGTCCCTGGGATCCAGCCCTGTGTCCTGTCGGGCTCCCTGCTCAGCGGGGAGCCTGCTTCTCCCTCTGCCTCTGCCCCTCCACCCGGCTCATGCTCTTCCTGGTGCTCTTGAGGTCTCTTGCACTCAAAATCCTTAAAAAATGAGGAAAACTTTAAGAGGTGAGTCTGGATACAGGATATTCCTGGTGCTATTTTGCAGCTCCTCCATCTGTAAATCTGAAATTAAAGTCAATCCCGTCAACTTGCTTTACAAATAAATTTGATTACAACTTAAATCTAGTTAGGACACTCAATTTACTGAGAACTAAATCAGATTTTTCTAATAAATTTATACAGTAAGAATCAGTTTTAATACTTACAATTCAATACATGTTATCAAGTCAAATCCACACAAACGGGAGTCTTTTTGTACAGCAGAACCACGGTACAAGGTTATGGTCAAATCTAGTTCCCGAGGAACGATGTAACCCCCCACTCCTGGAGACAACCTACCCCTGCAAAAACAGAAGGGAAATTAACACTATAATCTATTCAGAATCTCACCAGCTATAGAATTCTGATGATCTGATCCTCTGATCAGTGTCTACCTAAATGAGTTTTCCATGACTTGAGGTAGTAAGCACGAGGTCATAGGGTTAACTTCCTCATAGATTATTGGCCAATGAGAACAAGATTGAATACTGCCGATGCTCTCGCCATTTAATACTTTTGGTCTTCCAGCTCCCTTTGGATCACTGATTAACTTTCTTTAGAAGAAAAACAGTCCTGGGGCGCCTGGGTGGCTCAGTCGGTTAAGCGGCTGCCTTCGGCTCAGGTCATGATCCCAGGGTCCTGGGATCGAGCCCCATGTCCGGCTCCCTGCTCAGCAGAGAGCCTGCTTCTCCCTCTCCCTCTGCCTGCCACTCTGCCTACTTGTGCTCTCTAGCTCTCTGTCAAATAAATAAATAAAATCTTTAAAAAAAAAAAAAAAAAAAGAAGGAAAACAGTCCTGAAAAAAATCTGCAAGTCAATATATATGAGACTGGAGAGCTGCTCGGGCTTAAATTAAAGAGGTCTGGGGCAATTTCGATCCTCTAATGAGTTCTCCTGGTGTCCAGCGTTTTGCCATTGAAAATTGAATCTGCAATGCTTTGTCTACTATAATTTAACAGGCTATACTTTCTACGTTGGTAGGAAAAACTACTGTATCATTCACAATGTTATGGCACAGTCATTCAGTGAGCTTGATTGAGGCTCTCAGTGCCAATCTTTTAAAATAAGCTGTATAAAACGACACTTCCTCATAGTGCTACTCGTTTTAGATTAATGCACAATACTTTCAGAAACTTGGTCTTACCCTCCCCATTCAAAGGGTCTGGCAGCAACATCTACTCCAACAAGATACTGAACACAGCGGTGATATTTCAGCATCCATAAAAGTGTGGCATCACCGAAGCCCAAGTCTGCAATCTACGGGTGAAACAGAACATTGAAGACATTACTGCCAGAAATCAAATAGGACCAAAAACTTTTAGAGTGTAAGTGGTTATCAGAATTACCATATAATTATGTCAAGATCTTTTTGGTAGAAAAAAAGTACACAAAAAGGAAATTAGTCTGAAACTTAAGGGAGGAGTGGGCGGGAAATAAGCTGTTAGTGTTTGGACTGTAAGAAAGGAATTCAGGTGTGTACCTGGCACCCAGAGCACCCTCAGGGTCTGGCGCCCCGAAAATCCCACATGGTAGGCAGGTACCCTATAAAACAAAACTTTGAACCTCTGAGCAGCTTCTAACTTAACACAAGGGCGCCTGATCTTGACCAATGTTTTAGGGATTTATATTCAGTGTTGTTAATCTAATCCCCTAATGTACATTTGTATGTATTCTTAAATGGATTTCTTAACTGTGCACTAAAGTCTTCATTAACCGCTATCACCTAAATTTGATTCCCACTTTAGGAGGAAAAGAAAATTAAGATTTAAGTTTAACGGCCCCCAATCCCAAAGATATCCTAAATCAGCTTCCAGGGTAGCTAACTGGCTCTAATCCAGCCTTAATTAAGGGGGTACCTGCAGATTTTAACTATTTTTGGATACTCAAACATGAAAGATACCATATTATCCTAAGATGCACAAAGTGTTAAATCTGAAACAGACTAAAGTTTACCTCAAAATTCACTCCATCAGAAAACCAATTATAGCATTTACTAAGTTGCTTCCAAAAAAAATTCCCCTCTGGAAAAAGGGAATATAACTATACCCTAGCAATAGGCACATTCAACCTATATTCAATCCAATTTTTCCTCAGATGTGCTTCATTTTTTTACCTTCAATATTTTAGGTAAACCTTGCAATCTACCACAATATTACACCCTTAGCCACAAGCAGTAATTTTCCTTTCTGAAGCTGGCATATTTATGGGACAGTGGGAGAAGGGTTACATAGCCTCAAAAAAAAAAACCTAGTCTGGGGCGCCTGGGTGGCTCGGTTGGTTAAGCATCTGCCTTCAGCTCAGGTCATGATCCCAGGGTCCTGGGATCGAGTCCCACATCGGGCTCCCTGCTCAGCCAGGAGTCTGCTTCTCCCTTTGCCTCTCCCCTCCGGCTTGTGCTCTCACTCTAAAATAAAAACTTTAAAAAACCTAGTCCAAAAGCCAACTACAGCCTTAGGAAGTTTTAAACTGTTTTTTACATAGTATACCCAATTTCTTGTTAACCAAAATTTAGCTCAAACTTCTCCTTCCGGGCGCCTGGGTGGCTCAGTTGGTTGGGCGACTGCCTTCGGCTCAGGTCATGATCCTGGAGTCCCGGGATCGAGTCCCGCATCGAGCTCCCTGCTCAGCAGGGAGTCTGCTTCTCCCTCTGACCCTCCCCCCTCTCATGTGCTCTCTCTCAAATAAATAAAATCTCAAAAAAAAAAAACTTCTCCTTCCCACAGACCCCTGAACTTTACCCTGCCCTCAGTCTGAAGACAGAAGCAGCCTGTATTTAAGGCCCCCTCCCGGAAAACAGGATAGCCTTAGATTAACACATTATACTCTCCAATCACACCACTGTCATCCCACTCCCCCACAGATCAGTTGTTTACTCTAGAGAAAAACCTTTTTCCCCTTTTCCCCAACTATTGGTGCATGCAGATCTTATGGTCAGTGTTCTCCCTGTTGCGCTAATCCCTTCCCTTCCTTGCAACACATCTTCAAATAGTCTCTGCTCACTTGCCAAATCCTTAAGTTTTTCTTGTATTTTTTTTTTAAAGATTTTTTATTTATTTATTTGAGAGACAGAGAGAATGAGAGAGAAAGCACATGAGATGGGGGCAGGGTCAGAGGGAGAAGCAGACTCCCTGCTCAGCAGGGAGCCCGATGCGGGACTCAATCCAGGGACTCCAGGATCATGACCTGAGCCGAAGGCAGTCGCTTAACCAACTGAGCCACCCAGGCGCCCTCTTGTATTTTTTGACTAAACAGTTGATAAGACAGTCTTCAGTGTTTGGAAAGATACTTACCTTCCTGAGTCCATGTCGATTCACTAAGTTTTTAACAAAGTAGTATCTCTGTTCATACACTGGTGGTTTGAACTCAATCACTTTCTTGCTGGGAACTTCACAATTATCCATACTGTTGCACTGAAACAAATCATGTGCAACTTCAGGAATTAAGAAAAAAAACCAGCTTCATTTCCCAATTACTTGGTAAAATCCATTGGCCTTTCAACCACCTCTGTCCAAAAAAAAAAAAAAAAATCACCCAGTGGTACTGCATTTCCTCCACGGTTCATCCAAGCCTCCACGGGTCTTTTATCTTTTATTAAGTGATAATCTGGCTTTATGCTTCTGAGGGCTTAGAGTCAGCTGAAGGGAAAACTACTAATGCATTTAACAAGTCTAAGTCTCCTAGCCACAAGGGACCTTTAATGAACTGCCAAAGACTGGAATACAGGTAGGCAGGAGATTGAGACTCCTTGAGGAAACTAAAGTCAGGCTCCTCTAAGCCGTCTTCTGATTAGGCCTTGACCTGGACACCATCCTGTCTTGGGCCTGCTTAGGCCAGTTGAGCAAGAATCCTACTAAGTCAATTTAGAGAATTCCCCACCCTTAATCTCATAATCTGATCAAATTCCTTGCCATCACCCCTTAATAATCTGATCCCCCTGAGCTGCCTTATTAAGAATCCTATTGGGTGCCTGGGTGGCTCAGTCGTTAAGCGTCTGCCTTCAGCTCAGGTCATGATCTCAGGGTCCTGGGATCGAGCCCCGCATCGGGCTCCCTGCTCGGCAGGAAGCCTGCTTCTCCCTCTCCCTCTCCCACTCCCCCTGCTTGTGTTCCGTCTCTCGCTGTGTCTCTCTCTGTCAAATAAATAAAATCTTAAAAAAAAAAAAAAAGAATCTATTAAATTCTGCTTAAAACCCAAAACTCTTGTGGTCTCTTCCATCCGCTCAGCCCTTCTGCTCATGGCTATAAATCCCCAGCAGTTGAAAATGGGGGTTTTCACCATCTCTCCCCTACTGCAATGCTCTTGTGGTGGTAGTCCTGACTAAAGACTTCCTTTTATTTAAGTCTTAATAAGGCATTTTTAAGTGTTCAGTAACCACGTGTAGCATGTGGCTACCTATTGGACAGCACACACTCCAAATGTGGTTCCCATTGGTCCTCCTTACCTGGATTTCCTTGAAATGCAGAATCTCAGGCCTCACCCCACACCTCCTCAATTCAGCATCTTTAGTGAACAAAATCGTCGCAGATCCAAAAGCACATTAACACTACTAAAATACCACTTGAGTATTTTTAAAGTAGATTTTGCTACTTAAAATAACTGATACTTTTTTCACTTCATATACAAATATGGAATTTTATCTATGTATATCCTTGTTCGATCCCATCCAACACCAAGAAATGCTAGGAGCCAAATTTGATGAAATTTTACTTTTAACTACCTCACAATCCATCTCAGGGATACTTCTTGAGAGTCATACAAGCAGGTTTAAAAGAAAAGCAGCATTACCTGTTTGTTTTCTTCCATTTTGTTTCCAAGTTCAAGTTTTCTTGAAACAAAGAAGCCAATGTATCCCTTCAAGCTCTATGAATCAGCAATGACCCAACTGTAAATATGGTTTTTTATAAAGGAGACTGGATGC
Organism: Callorhinus ursinus; assembly: GCF_003265705.2. Lineage (NCBI taxonomy): Eukaryota > Metazoa > Chordata > Mammalia > Carnivora > Otariidae > Callorhinus > Callorhinus ursinus. Next base: position 10,480,103 of record NW_027397071.1, on the reverse strand, counting down.
AATAGTTGCCTAGATCAACAAGGGACAGAGCAAGCTTCCTCCCTTCTCTTTACCTGTTATCATCTAATCAACAGAATTTGCTTAATAAGCATGGATTCAGATAAAACAGGCTCAGAAAGCCCAAGTCACTTTTCACCAGGACAAACCTAGCTAAATGCAGTTAACACCCCTTCTTCCCTTTTCCTGCTAGGTTTGATACAATCTGAACAATCCTATGAATTACGACTATTTCATCAAAGCCCTCTCTCAAATTTATTATCTGCTTCATCATTTTTTAAATCAGGCTCCACCACCAACGTCGGACTTTAATTCATGACCATGAGATCAAGAATCGCATGCTCTACCCCATGAGACAGCAGGCACCCCCAAATTGATTTTCAATCACTTCCTCATCCATGATCAAAATGAAATTTCAAGGAGAAAAAAAAAATGCCCGAAGTAACTGAGAAGCTAAAAACACTTCCGATATCCAGTTCACTGATGGACTTGAATTTAAATTTTGGTTCTCAGCCTAAAATGTACACAACATGTCAATCACCAACTTAGAGGAGTTACTAAATCGTATCTCACCGCCCCCCCAAAGCGACGTAATGTCACAGTTCTCATAGCGCATGAGTACCCGGTCCCAGCACGTCTTACCCCCGAAAGAGCACACCAGCGGGGAAGGCAAAGCGCAGCGAACACTAGGGTGCTGGCCCGCGACCACCACTGTATTTGACTTCAGGCCCCGCCCCTGACGCCCCCGCACGCACTACCTCGCTGCGTGACGTTACCCGCCCGCGGCCACACCTGCGGCGCCCACACCTGCGCCGCGGGCGCTCCCGCCGTCCGCCCTAATCTGCAGCCGGACAGCCCTGTGCCTCCAGGCTCCAGGCTGCGAGGCGTCGGTTTTGCGTCTCCTAACGGCCGCTGTGGCGCATGCCCCGAAGCCATTTTGGAGGAGTCCCTCCGAACCTTGGAGGAGACCAGTGTCCCCGCCACGACCCCCGCTGGCGCGCGGCTGCGACCCGGCCTGGCTCGCCGGGGGCCGAGACTGTTGGACCGAGGCGGCGCCGCGCCAGGTGCATCTGCGGGCCGCGAGCAGGGCGTCCGGCTCCGGCGGCTGTTGCGTTCCTGGCTCTCCGGTTCGCACAAAGAACAGAAAACGGTCCCGGGCAGTGGAAGGCAGCAAGGCCAGCGGCCAGGCTGAGCGCGAGCCGGCTGCCGGCTTGTGACCTAATCCGCCGTCTCTCAGATCCTAGGAACAATCCACAGGGGCCTTGAGGACGCTCTGGGCTGGATAAAGTCGGTCCAGCAACACCTGAGCTCAGAAGAACGTTCTTTCAGCCCCCAGCCCTCCAACTGGTAATTTCTGCATGCTGGGGGTGCAACTGTGTGATCTCTTAGAAAAGTTACTGTATCATGTCCTGCCCCTGCCAGACATCCAACTTGACACTTTATAATCAGTTATTTCTTTATTGTATGTGGTGGAGGAGTTTAAGGAGGGGAAGAGAAGATGCGAAGCTGCTTTCTTTGGGAAAAATGTCTTTTTAGTCCATTATAAGAGACTCAAAAGCTGGTGTTTGTTAATGAATTAATAATCCGCTAGTATACCGTACATTATATGTTAGAACTGTACTTTCAAATATTAATACCACAATATGCAAAGGACAGTATTAACAGCTTTGGAATGTCACAAAAATAGATTACACAGTTCTTGTCTTTCGTGTTTTGAGCGGTCTGGTCTCATGGTAAAAAAAAAAAAAAACAGGCAGGGGCGCCTGGGTGGCTCAGATGGTTAAGCGTCTGCCTTTGGCTCAGGTCATGATCCCAGGGTCCTGGGATCGAGTCCCGCATCGGGCTCCCTGCTAGGCGGGGAGCCTGCTTCTCCCTCTGCCTCTCTCTCTCTCTCTCTCTCTCTCTCGAATAAATAAACATTTAAAAAAAAACATACAACTCAAGCTTCACTGTTTGAGACGTTCCTATTGGCCTGGGGAAACTGCAGTTTTAGTAGATTGTCTTCATTAGAGGAGCATATTCCTTATTATAGGATATATAATTTAAACACAATCTTAAGAGTTGAGTGAATTCCACTTCTGGCTATTTTTAAATTCATTAAACAAAGGAGGCCATTAGACTGAGGTGTCCCTAATGCCTGGGCAGCCTACATAAGCAAACCCAAACCTAAGCCTGTAGATGCCTCAAGGTTAAAACATGGAGACCTAAGAATATACAATGGCAAACAGCCACCTAGGCTTTCCCAAATAAGGTACCTGGTGAAGCAGTAACCAATCAAATAATTTCCTTGCTTTGCTTGGCATCTTCCGTATAGAAGTCTTTCCTCTAGTTCCTGGCAGTGGTTAGGATCTCCCAGATCCAAACTGATGGTTGCTCCAATTCTTAAAAATTTCGATTTGCTTCAGTTTATCTATTAACAATATATATGCAGAAGAATTGAAAGCAGAGACTTGAACAGATATTTGCACACCAGTGTTCACAGCAGTTACACTCAGAACAGCAAAAGGTAGCAACAATCCACATGTCCATCAATAGGTAAAAGTTGTGTATACATACAATGAAATATTGTTCATCCTTTAAAAGGAATGAAATTCTAACATGCTCCAATATGGTTGAAACTTGAAGACATTATGCTAAGTGATAAGCCAGTCACAAAAAGGACAAATACTGTAAGGGGGCAGGGAGAGGAGGAAAAATAATTTTCAGTGGCATACTTTTGGGGATATCAAATTTTAGTACTGTTCATTGAGGTTTTGTTATCTACCTGCAAACTGGACTGGATCTTCAAATCTTCTAGTTTTCTCCAATAGATATGGAGATTTTCAATTTTCTCCCACCCTTCTGACTTGGGATCAATAAGAACAAAAACTGTCGTTTTCCCAAAACCCTGAAAGCTGAAGTTGGGTGACTTGATGTAAACTCCACAGAAATCACAACAGCTCATGTATGGACAGCCTTCATGCCTTGTTATGTGGGCCAAACCACAAAGTTCACTGGAACACCAGACACCTGATGACATCACCAGAGACATTCAAACTGCAACCCAGGAGAATCTATGATTACCACTGCCTCTCCTCACTCTGAAGATGCTTCAAGCCCAACATCTAGAAATCTTCTTGACTAACTGCCCTCTGGACCCCAAAACTCAGTTTATAGTCTATTCCATTAACTTTTGTTTTTCCTTTGTTTCCATAGATGTCTCTTAATATTTTTTTAAGATTTATTTATTTATTTGAGAGAGAGAGTGCGAGCACAAGCAGAAGGGGCAGAGGGAGAGGGAGAGATGACCTCAAGCAGACTCTGAGTGCAGCCCCTACTTGGGACTCCATCTCAGGACCCTGAGATCACCACCTGAGCCAAAAACCAAGAGTCTTACGCTTAACTGATTGAGCCACCCAGGTGCCTCTAGAAATGCCTCTTATTAAATCCCTACTGATTGCACCATTTAGGCCTAACTTTGGAAGCTCACCTGAAACATCACCTTCTGAAATGAGGTACAGCTCTTTAACTTAATTGACCTAGTCTCAGGATTAAGGACTGGGGCGCCTGGGTGGCTCAGTCCTTAAGCATCTGCCTTCGGCTCAGGTCATGATCCCAGGGTGCTGGGATCGAGCCCCACATCGTGCTCCCCGCTCAGCGGGAAGCCTGCTTCGCCCTCTCCCACTCCCACTGCTTGTGTTCCCTCTCTCGCTGTGTCTCTCTCTGTCAAATAAATAAATAAAATCTTAAAAAAAAAAAAAAGATTAAGGACTGGTTCAATGAGATATGGAAAAAGCTACCAGCTGAGCTTCAGGATATGAAAACTGAAGACCTTTCAAAGGCAAGAATATGGGTAGTAGAATAAGCTACCACAAAGTATGCCTCTTGGGCATCAGGGTTGTTTTGAAATGATTATTTCCACAAACAGAAGACACAGGAGAAGCTCTGAAAACACAATAGAAGTTACCTTTTTGTAAGGGAAATTTACATTTAGAAAAGAAATCTGCATCTGTAATGGTGTCTCCCTCTTTATACCAGCCAAAGAAAGATGACCAAATCACAAGAAATCTTATAAATGGAGAAGACACACTGATTTAAATGTACAAAACAAACCTTACCCTTGTTTACTGTGCTTTTCCTGGTAACCTCCCATAACTGGCTTCCCCCAACGCCCCCACCCCAACATCTTCCTTTGTTTATACTGAAGATGGTATTTAAAGTGGTGGCTTGGGGGGCGCCTGGGTGGCTCAGTTGGTTAAGCGACTGCCTTCGGCTCAGGTCATGATCATGGAGTCCCGGGATCGAGTCCCACATCGGGCTCCCTGCTCAGCAGGGAGTCTGCTTCTCCCTCTGACCCTCTTCCCTCTCATGTGCTCTCTCTCATTCTCTCTCTCTCAAATAAATAAATAAAATCTTTAAAAAAAAATAAAGTGGTGGCTTGGGCTTCCTCTGGGATTTATTCATTCTTCCCAAGTATCTCCCCTGGTTATATGAGGTATACATGTTAATAAGCTCTGTTTTTCTCTTGTTAATATGTCTTTTAATACAGGGGTCTCAGCCAAAAACTCAGAAGGGTAGAGAGAAAATTATTTTTCCTGCCCTTCAGTATGATTCCATTTATATGAGATACTTAAAGTAGTCAAATTCATGGAGAAAAAGTAGAATGGTGGTTGCCAGGGGCTTGGGGTGGGGGAAGGAATTGGGTGTTAATGGTTAATGAGTACAGAGTTCAGTCTGGGATGACGGAAGAGTTCTATGGATGGATGGTGGTGATGGTTGCACAACAGTGTGAATGTACTTAATGCCACTGAACTATACACCTAAAATGGGAAGTTTTAGCATAACATAGACTTGTCAAATCAGTATCTTATACACACACCTGGGAAGAAAAATGTACGTGTTACGTATATTTTACTACAATTTAAAAATATTTAAAGAAATTTTTGAGAAGTTAATAAATGGGGGCGCCTAGGTGGCTCAGTCCATTAAGTGTCTACCTTCGGCTCAGGTCATGATTGAGCCCTGAATCGGGCTCCCTGCTCAGCAAGGAGTCTGCTTCTCCCTCACCCTCTGCCCTTCCCCCGCTCCCCTGCTCATGCTCTCTCTCTCTCCATATCTCTCTATCTAAATAAATAAATAAAATCTTTTTTTAAAAAAAGTTAACAAATCTTCTGTACAGAATTCCTGGACTTAGAGTTTTTGCCTTAAGCTGCTAGCTGCCTCATTTATGAACTTGAATTCTCACGTCCATCTCCCTTTCCAAATGTGCTTATTTCATCATTTTCCTGGTCTCCTACTCTTTTGGTGTGAAAATCATCCTTGGCTCTATCTATTTCCACCCTTCCCGCATTTGGACAATCACCAAATCTTGACCTCTTCAAGCTGTCAGTTGCATCTGTTCCTTCCAGTGGCCAGTACCCTTGCTTACCCTTTGTCATCTTGTTTTCTCATCATGCCTAATCTTACCTTCTACCCCTAGATTCTAAGTCCCATGACACCATGCTCTACACTTTCCAAATGAGTTTAAGTCAAACAAATAGACCTATCCCCACCCACCATACTTCTCTCTTTACCCTGCATTATTTTTTTAAAGATTTTATTTATTAGTGAGAGAGTGCATGGGGCGGGGGGAGAGAAGCAGACTTCCCGCTGAGGAGGGAGCCCGATGTGGGACTCGATCCCAGGACTCCAGGATCATGACCTGAGCCGAAGGCAGAGCCCCACCCAAACACCCCTACCCTGCATTATTTTTTGCCTTAGCACTTACTGTCATCTGATAACCTACGTATTTGTTCATTTGCTTATTGTCTGTTTCCTCCCCCTAAAACATTAGCTACAAGGGACTCGGTTTTATTAGCTGTTGTATTTCCAGTGTCCAGAACACTGGCTGCCTGGTATATTGCAGGCCCTCACTAAACATTTCTTGGACAAGTTAAAGAATTATTATATTTTGGGACACCTGGGTGGCTCAGTCAGTTAAGCGTCTGCCTTCGGCTCAGGTCATGATCCCACATCCTGGGATCAAGCCCCGCGTCGGGCTCCCAGCTCAGCGGGAAGCCTGCTTCTCCCTCTCCCGCTCCCCCTGCTTGTGCTCTCTTTCTCTCTATCAAATAAATAAATAAAATCTTTAAAAAAAAAAAGAATTATTATATTTTATGCCCTTTGTCTGTTGCTTATTATTGTAAAATAAAGTCTTGGACTTTGGCCAACTAAGAGGAGGTCTCTGGGTGGATTCATGCAAATCTATAATAAGGGTTTCCATAATAATTTCTAAACAAGTTTGTGTGTGTGCTTTCATGTATGTGACAGAGAAAAAGATTCACACATAGATTATGTTCTCAACTTTCTACATGATTATACTGATTTTCTTTATAGTAAAAAAAATTAATATTGATTTGTCTCTTACTCTCTAACCTTTGGAAATTTACTTACCCTCTCTGTCAATTTTTTCAGTTGAAAAGTGAAAAATAAGATTACCCATTCAGGGACACCTGGGTGGCTCATTTGGCTAAGCGTCTGCCTTCAGCTCAGGTCATGATCCCAGGATCCTGGGATCAAGTCCAGCATCGGGCTCCTTGCTCAGCGGGGAGCCTTCTTCTCCCTCTGCCTGCCACTCCCCCTGCTTGTGCTCTCTCTCTCTGACAAATAAATAAATAAAATCTAAAAAAAAAAAA